>NW_026606564.1:19427500-19500000 GCF_029890125.1 Rhinichthys klamathensis goyatoka
TATTGTGCAAACTTTTAACTGTTAAGACATTTCAATTTTATTATCATAACCAAACACACTGGTTCATAGCACATGTACTTCACTTGTTATTCTTCTATTCATTTACCTTTAGATGGTAATAAATCGGAGGCTCGCACATTCAAAGAAAATAGCTTACTTCCAATGGTGAAAAATAAGATGGATACTAAATGTATGTTTCTTAATTATATATTTGTTTACATTAAATCATTTAGCAGACGCTTTTATTCAAAGCAATTTACAAATGAGGAGAACAATAAAAGCATTCAGGTCAACAGGAGGGCTTAGGTACTGTATGGTCATAACACTGAATAGCTTGCTATAAATATGTTGCAATGTGTGCAAAAGAAAATATTACAATATGTACATTGGTAGAATTCTAACCCAGTCCTTTTCAAAAAACAATGAGAAAGGCCCTGTTCTTTCATGACTAAACCTGTAAACACATTGCAAAATCAAACATAGCTTTGATTCATATGTCAAAAGGAAAATCCTCAAATCAACAAATCCACACATACCTTTATGATCTGCTTTGCTCTTTATTTGTCTTTTTTTTCGTGAGGAAGAAACTGGGCCTGGACTGCCGAGCTCAGTGGACCGTTTAGAACAGGTAGAAAGGGTAGAGGCTGGTGGCAGAGGAGAAGCCAGAGAAGAAGATACAGGACTAGACTGAGAGGAGATGAAAACAGGATGAGACTGGAGGAGCAATGGATAAAGACATAGGAGATGTCAAGGAGGTGGTGAACGAAACAAGAGAAGCCAAGGAGGCAGATGCAGGAGGAAGTGAAAGAGTGTCAGACTCAGGGCTGAGCAGAGGTGTGGACTCTGATGCTGGGTCTGCTGGTGGAGTCTCTGTCTGTGAGCTGTTTATGGCAGAACTCGCTGCCATGCTGCTCGCTTCTTTATCTGCTATAGCCACTGTTGGAAAAAAGAAACTGTGATGTGGACATGAGAATAATAATAATTCAATAATAATTCAGCAAAAACAAATAAATAAAATAAAGTTTTATTATGGTTTTGTAGTTTTATTTATTTTATTATTACGTTTAAGTCCACGTATGAGTTGTATTTATTAATGTAATATCAATTTGACATTATCAAAATAATACCCCGCTCAAGTTTTCTTATGTAATTTCCCCTATGTAAAAGGTTGGGAATATTATTTTTATATACATATTTTAAAACCTAAGGTGAGAAAAAAATAAAGTCTTTTCAAATTAATTCTCAAATCAATTGAGGATGCACTAATAAGCAATAAAATATGTGGAAATTTAGCATGCATTGCACATTTGTGTTTATTAACATTAAGAAGACTTTCATACAACCTCTTTATTGTAAGAAAAGCATCCTGAGTATCTTCTGTATCATCTTCCATGGACAGAAGCACTCAGCGGAAAAAACATTTGAGGTTCTGCTGGCAAGGAGAAGGATTGGGATCCTCTCTAAAAGTTCCCACTTGTGGAGCTGGAACAGGGGCGTCAGTTTGTGTTGAAAAGTGGTGGGGACAAAAGATCAGATGAAAAAAACATACAACAATATAAAAAAAAAAAACAATATCGGCGCGCGTTATTCGTCAGCGTTTTTCAACGTGTTTTTTTGTGTTCACAGTCACACTCAAGCGATTTTCGCTGACGATGAGCCGAGTGAACATGCAAATTCATTCCCTGACATTAGATGGCGCCCATTTGCTCTGCAATACCACTCCATAACATTCTCTTTTATCAAGATTTTTGTAGTCGCTGTCGCGTTTGTCATATAGTTGTTCGTTTGTCATATAGTTCTTCATGTTCCGACAACAACGAGACCAGCAGCTCTACATTCATCTTGCCTTGCATCTTCCTCGTCTTATTTCTTCCCGGCAGTGTAGACCATAGACAGTAAAAGAAATGGACAGAGCGATCTCATTGGAACTCAGTTTAGACAGTTGAAGCCCACTTTTAGCGATTTTTGAGAACTTCCGTTCCTGACGCGCAGACTCAGACCGACTCAAACTAAGCTTGATGACGTGAGCAACCTGTCTGACAGACGTGAATCTTCTAGTAGCTGTGCGTGAAAATTGCCAACGTTAATCTTGCAGAGACGGGGAACTTGAGCAAAGAGTTCTTTGGCGTGAGTGAGCAGGAGTAAGTATTCCGTTGCTTTTATGGACTCATTATCTATGGGCTTCTCCCTTGACGGGACGTCCCCCCGATTGCCTGCGAGCTTCTCCTCCTGTCTGTACGGTCATTTCTGTACAGCGCGACAGAGAGTCGAGTGGTTATGACGCAATCGTTAGCCTATTTTTACTAAAACTGTTTCTACGGGGCCATAATGTAACATAGAAGGTAATGGAGCACTTTATACATTGTCGTGTTTCTTTAGAAATAAATAATGGACAAATGGAGTCTTTAAACGCCTCAGATGTAAAGTTAATCGCTGTCAAAGTGACGCAAAAATGAATGGGAGTCAATGGAAATGCTAACGCAAGTGAAGTTCTGCTACAACATGGCGGCACCCGGCCGGCTTCAACTTCAGGTCGATGGATTACCCCCTTGGTGTAGACGCTACTTGGCATATATGAAACTAACTGTCAGTGAGTGGTGAGGTCAACATATTAACGGTGGAGCTTGAACTGATTTTTATGCTATTCAGCCAATTCCATAATTCTTACTTTTAGGACAAAGGCCCCACAGGAACTGCTGTCCTTTTGGTGTGGATGTGGCAGCGTGTCACATGCCCACGTGGACACATGTATGCCTTTTTGATTCATGAATGACCTGTAATCAATAAAATAAAAGCCTCAGAAAAGCACATTTTTTCCCATTCAACATTCATTGATAATTTGCCCCATCATAGGACTTGTTTAAAAGGTCTAATTACCTTGTCACTTCTTGGCATCTTTTGAGGTCATGTTGCCTCTCCCCAAGAGGATCCAAATACAGAACCCGCTGTTCCTTTGGGATCATAACCTTAATAATTGGAATTACAAATGTTTTACAAAATCCACAAGAAAGTCCCATGCACCTACTCGCACATAGATGTTGTATTATAGGCAAAATATATACATAGGCTATATATATAGTTACCAATTTTCTACCCACAATGGATTTTAGAACTATAAAATATTACCAACAAAGTCCAGTGATGACAGTCATTGATGATCCCAAATATATATTGGTACAGCATTGGATCCATCTAAAATTTAAACAGTAATCTCACATGGACTTCTGAAATGTGTAAAAGTTACAATGTGATTTGAGTGTAATAAAAAAATAAAAAATAATAATAAATAAATCCACCAACCTTAACTTTTGCTGTTTCCCCTTCCCAAATGTCCGTCATTTCAAAGGAATCAATTGCTGCAGCCCTTTCTGTTGTCTCCCTATTAAATTTTTGTACTAGGTAGTACATAGTTCCTAGTACACAGGAATCAATGGAGTAAGATTATGCGTTTCATGTAAAATAGGATAACACACAGTAAATAGAAGATTTTGATGATCTTTGCAATATAAGTGAATTGATCAAAACTAGCTTTAGCCGGAAAATAACTTTATTCTAGAGCTGCTGTAAAGCCTAAACAATCACTGTTACTGTAATTTCCTATTATCACTGTAAAGCTGCTTTGAAACAAAATCTACATTGTTAAACGCGCAATATGAATGAAGGTGACTTGACTAGATACATTTTACATTTAATGCTTTGGAACAATTTATGTGGATGCATTAAGTGCATATGGATATGAATACCAGACCCATAAAACAGCTAAGACTAACCTCACTTTCAATTTGTACAGAGGGAGCAGTTTTCCGAATGTCTTCAAAGAAAATTTTAAATGGCCCCAATTTTGAAAGAAGGACAAAAACATTCTTTCCTTCCCAGGCTTCTCTCACACCTGTAAAATGAAAAATATAGAGAAGCATGGAAGCACAAATATAGTGTACAGCACCTCTGTACATTTTATGATATTTAATATACAAAAAATTAAGATGGATCTTGTTCCACCACATACATTGGTCGATGTCAATTGTGGAGTCTGAAAATGCTGGGGCTGGTGTGGAGGCTGTAGCGACAGGAGAGGGACTTGCCAGGGAGGAGCAGACAGTGGAGGCTGTGGTGACAGGAACTGCAGATGGGTTGGAAGGCTTTTGTAAGCTTTGGGGAACTCTGGGTAGTTCGTCAATATGGTGCTTCAAGTGATCAATGTTAATTTTGGGGAAAGTCACACCCATCGCGTCTTCAAGATCAGCACTCTTGCCTTCCAAGCAAGTAATTGTAAACGGCCCAAGGTAGTTGGGTTCAAGTTTGCCCCCTTTCCGTTGTTCGGCTCTGATGTTTCTCCTCCACACATTGTCCCCAACTTTGAAAGTTGTGAGAGGTTGCTTCAGTCTTTTTTCTACCGTTTCATGGCTTTTTCTAATGTTCCCCTTAACATCCATTAAAATTTTACTTAAATTAAGAGTGGACTCTGTAACCTCCTCAATGGACACTGTGTCCTCCACAGTCTTGTCAATCTGAAAAGAAAGTTCTCATCTTGGTTAGTATATTGAAACATGTAAGTGATAGTTAACATCTGTTAAAAAAAAAAAAAAGTCCAGTTACCCTGTAGTGCTCTGCAATTTGAGAGGGATAACGTGCCTCTCTCCCAAACATAAAAAAAAATGGCGAGTATTTGGTTGTCATTTGAACTTTTGTTCGTAAACCAAACATGACTGCGTCCAGGTGCCTGTCCCAGTCTTTTGGCTGGTCTTTCACCAGTTTGCAGAGAGCTCTGTATCAATACAGTATATTATTATACATGACAACCTTTCAATTTTAAAACATTTAACACTTGCACCATGCTCTTTGATTTTATACATTTTAAATGCATTATATTTTAAATGCATAAATCTAAAACATTATAAATATATTTACTTCTTAGAATGAGTCTTAGATATGCCATTCCATGTTGGAACTAAGCTGACCTCCAGTGTGCGTCATGGGAATCAAACACATTACCTTAATAGCCTACCATTCTTCATCTGCTAAACTACAGCAGTGTACACAGCTGACTTATGCAGCAGCCAAACAAGGGCAAAACCCCATTGGCAACTTTTAATTACAATCAGAATACAATATTTAAAACCCACCTCTGGATCGTTCCATTCATTCTTTCCACGAGTCCGTTGGTCTGCGGATGATACGGGGCACAGAGGGACCTTTCAATGTTCAGCACCTTGCAGACATGTGCATTGAGCTGCAATTATAAAATAAAGATGTTGAAAGGGACAAGGACAACACTTCATGAAATCAGTGTATTTATGTAAATGTTTGCATGTAAACTAACCTCATTAACAAACTCTTTTCCTTGGTCAGTGAGAACTCTTTGAGGGGCCTCAAACTGATAGAAAAATTTTAATAAACAGTCTGTGACTTCTTTAGCTGTTTTTGTTTTCAATGGGTATGCCTGGGGCCACTTTGTAAGGTAGTCGATTATAACACAGATGTACTGGTTTCCATTAGTGGTAACTGCGAGCTTGCCTATCAGGTCCATGCCAATCAACTCAAAGGGTTGTGTAACCTAGTAAATTACAAAACACCCACATTAAGCCATACACCATACTTTAGTAATATTTTGAACATTATCAACATCATTAGGCCTACAGTTTGTCTCTTACTTATAATTTTCATATTTCAGTATTCAATTTTCTGTTTAATGTGCATGTACATATATAGAGCTTATTTCTGTAGCTTCCTTATGCTGTATTATTCATAATTAGTTATTTAGGGTTGTGATAGAAACAAATAAAAAAACCATACCACAATAGGCGTGTACTCAGTCTCCTTTTTTATTGAGGATCTGCTGGCCTGACATGGTCCACACTGCTTCACCTTACCAAAGCATACAACATTTAAATAGTAAATAAAAAGAATACAAATAATGCACTACGTATGAATCCACTTCAACGGGACATCAGTAAATACATGATTAAACAATCCTGGAATCAACATCATAACATAAAATATTAAAGTAAAGTAAACTTCTACAATATAACTATCAATATTACTTTTACAATATCAGTAGATGCCTGCAGCCTTACCCATGTGTCAATATCATCTGACATGCCAGGCCAATAAAATCTTCTGCTGATGGCATCTCTGGTCTTCTTTTGGCCAGTGTGAGCTCCATGGCTGCTGGCATGGAAGTCTTTGAAAATTTCATCTGCCTGTTGTGCTCCACAGACAACTTTTGCTTTTATTTCTGATGGAGTGCCTTTGTGGCGTTTGTAAACCAGTTCACCATCTAAGAAAAAATCATCTATTTGACTTTTGAAAATTACCCTCACTGACACTAATGTGACTCACACTTCACCCGACACCTATATTTCTATCAAATCAATCTTACCTTCAATGTCAAATGTGTTTGCTCTTTTTCTAAAAGTGTTTTTTTCTGTCTTTGTGAATCCTTCAGGGTATTTTCCAGTGCTCTTGTAATTTGTAATTTGTCTATAAATGGAAGGGTCCATGTCAATCAATAAACTAAGCAAACAGTCACAATAGATAAGCACAACTAATAGTACGTTGACTATAAGGATGAGCTCTCCTCCGGCCTTAAAAACTTTCCTAACGAAGCAGATGCGGATGCTCTTCAATTACAAAATAATCAAATAATTAATTAATCAAAATCAGATTCACCTTATTTGCCAAGTACCTTGGGTTTGCATGTGCAATGAATTTGTCTTGGTATACTAATTTTTCCAATAGTATCAATCAAGGGATGATATCATAATAAGATTATTTCAGATGAATCAGACATCTGTGAGGTAAGATAATAGAGTGAAAGATAAAGTTATGAAAAAAATATATAAGTACAAATAACCATATAAACAATTTAGAAATAATAAATAAAGACACATTAATTTAGGTGCAGAAGTAGTCCAGTGAAAATGCTCGGTTTCAATAAGGTGTAGTATAATTGCGTGTGTTAATGTAATACATTGGAGGGGGAGTATGGTTTTGGCGGGTGCTGCTTAAATCTATAAAAGACTTGTGCTTTTCTGCTGAGGATCCTCCATGGACAAAGGTGTCATCAGAATGAGTTTCATGTGTTTTCTCTTGCAAAGCTGAAATTGGAGGGGGACTTTAAATTCAGCAGGTGCTGTGTTAAAAAAATATAGTGATTTTATGTGTGTTACTGCATAAATACATATAGTTATCATTTATAATTTCACTTCCTATTTATATTCATTTGTTATCTATTAATTTACACACACACACACACACACACACACACACTGAATGCAGACAGGAATTACAGGTGTGGAAACTATAGATGAACAGTAAAGGATTTTGTTTGTTACTTTTTTTATTAAATGCCAATCAAATTACAAATAATAAACATGACAATAGTCTAACACATATAAAAATGTAGTCAGCAACAGATAGTAAAAGAACAAATACAATATAAAATAATAATAGCCTACAAGTAAAAGAAAGAAAAAAATGATATAAACAGAAAAAGGAACAGGTATGAGATCATCATAAAAAATACCATTAAAGCTTCACATAGGGACCTAGTGCGTTTTGTTTGACTATTTATTGAATCCAAGTAGGCCTAGTAACTCAATATAATTTGTCATATCTAACCGAAATAACAAGAAGTAGGCTTTTCCTTTAGCCTATTTTTGTTTATGGTATTTCCCTAAACAAACATTATCAATAAAGGCCACATTTGGTGTCTTTTTCCCCCGGCCTCTCTCCGCGTCTAGTTTAGTGACGTCATTGGCGTGCACACGAGGGGAGTCAGAATCTGGCAGGGAAAAACACCCGCAATGTTGGAAACTGCACAATGTATTATTTTTGTAATGGAGAGGAACGTTCCTGTATACTGTGCAATTGTTGAATAAAAAAAAAAAAAAAAGATTCTGGCAGGGAGTCGAAATTCGGCAACTAGTGTGTTGACGTCATTGCGCGTGCACGCGAGGGGGAGTCAGATTCTGGCAGGGAGTCGGAATTCGGCACAACACCGGGCCCATATGCAAAAAAAAAATTGTACGGGCCCCCCTAACCCTGCCCCCCAAGTACATTGAAGATTCATTTATAGACGTTCACTGTAGTGTATCAAGAAAATACCATACCAAACAATACCATAAAAAATCACTCTACCCAACAACTTTTCACAACTAGAACGGAACAAAAACAAGTCTAAAACCAACCAAGGCTCAGCCAATGTCAATAATAAACTATTGATCTTGGCACGGCAGCCCAAAATGTAAAAAAAAAACAAAAAAACATAAAACTACTCACTCATTTAGTTGCATTCTCCGGGCCTTTCTTTCGGCAAATTCATCCACGAGCACGATGTCATTGGTGTTTAATTCATGGCTTTGTGCATTCTCGATGGAAATAATTGCCAGTCCCGATCTAGTCTGTTTATTAGCTTCAGTTTTGAAAATGAGGGCTCCGCTGAAGCAACAGTAGGGATGGTAAGAAAGAGAACTAAACCGGTCTATTTTAGGTAGTTTTTGTGTCGCAACTAACTTCTCCACCTTCTTTTTTCTCACTTTTATGTTTGTATTTTTCCATCCTTTAATGTTCAATTAGCCAGCGTCTAGTAACCTCTCTCACACTGTGTTTTCTTTTTTTAATTTGACGCGCGATGCCATAAAAAATGACGGTACAGTTCTACGGCAGCCGCGGGGTGCAAAAAATAATAAACGCATAATAAATGCACACAAGAAATGACGGAGAAATGAGACATTATGGAGAAACAAGAAATTGTTACACATGACATGCATACAACAAATATATTTATTGTGGCTACACTTTAAAAATGAATTAACTCGTTTTAATTAAAAGTTCCCCATGGGCGGGCCCCCTATCGGCCCGGGCCCATTTGCACGTGCATACCCTGCATGCCCAGACGCTACGCCACTGCGCTCAAGCAGTTTTTAGGGTGTTTATTTGTGGAATTTCCAAGCCAGTTTAGACCCAAGGTTGTAGGCTATTTTTTTTTTTTTTTTTTTTTGCCAACGCAGGTATATTATAATTTTTAATGAAGATCATGCAATCATGAACATGCCGATTACAGTTTTTCTCGATTGCTTAAACACTATAACCAGGCTTTTGAACTAAAATTTCAAAACCATAATGCCATTTATCAAAAAGCACACCCATTTCACTGAACTATGAACACTATTTCCCTATTTTGACACATTAGTCAGATTTGTTGAACTGTCACAGCAAAACTCTACACACAAATCCCTTCATTTCTCATTGCCTACACCACGTGGTCATTTAGAAAGCACTCGCATTCAAAATTGTTCACTCAAGTCAGCTCAGCTTCAGCTCAGTTAGCACACAATTACCCAGGTGAAAACACTAAGAGTCAAAATTGAACACACATCAGTCAGATCCTTCAATAGATAGATAAAAGGTTGTACAATCTTTTATATAATATAAAAATCAGTTTAATGAGTTTTGGAACAATGGATCCACAGAGAAATTAAGCAATAGGTCGAGGAGGGGGAGGAAGAGGAAGAAGAGGAGGGAGAGGAGGAAGAGCAGGAGGAAGAGGAGGAGGAGGAGGAGGAAGAGCAGGAGGAGGAGGAAGAGGAAGAGGAGGAGGAGGAGGAAGAGCAGGAGGAGGAGGGAGAGGAAGAGGAGGAAGAGCAAGATGAGGAGGGAGAGGGAGAGGAATAGGAGGAGAAAGAGGATGAGGAAGAGGCGGAGGAAGAGGAGGAGGAGGGAGAGGAGGAAGAGCAGGAGGAGGAGGAAGAGGAGGAGGAGGAGGAAGAGCAGGAGGAGGAGGGAGAGGAAGAGGAGGGATAGGAAGAGGAGGGAGAGGAGGAAGAGCAGGAGGAGGAGGAAGAGGAGGAGGAGGAAGAGCAGGAGGAGGAGGAAGAGCAGGAGGAGGAGGAAGAGGAAGAGGAGGAGGAGGAGGAAGAGCAGGAGGAGGAGGAAGAGGAAGAGGAGGAGGAGGAGGAAGAGCAGGAGGAGGAGGGAGAGGAAGAGGAGGAAGAGCAAGAGGAGGAGGGAGAGGGAGAGGAATAGGAGGAGAAAGAGGATGAGGAAGAGGCGGAGGAAGAGGAGGAGGAGGGAGAGGAGGAAGAGCAGGAGGAGGAGGAAGAGGAGGAGGAGGGAGAGGAAGAGGAGGGATAGGAAGAGGAGGGAGAGGAGGAAGAGCAGGAGGAGGAGGAAGAGGAGGAGGAGGAAGAGCAGGAGGAGGAGGGAGATGAAGAGGAGGAGGAGGAAGAGCAGGAGGAGCAGGAGGAGGAGGGAGAGGAATAGGAGGAGAAAGAGGATGAGGAAGAGGCGGAGGAAGAGGAGGAAGAGGAGGAGGAGGAGGAGGAAGGGCAAGGGCAAGAAGACAAGCTGTCTCGGATGAAATTCAAGCCACTTTAGTTGGCCATGTCCTTGTCCATGGTATGACTATGAGGGAGGCTGGGCAAAGAGTACAGCCAAATTTGAGTCGCTCCACCGTCGCCTCCATCATCAGAACCTTCAGGGAGGTGTGGTGGCAAACACATTTCTATCACTGAATAAGAGACAAACATTTCCAATTGTCTTTGATGAGGTTTATGTTCTTGCAAGAAAAGGCCAGCACTTGTACAGTCACACAGAGTGGCTGCAGAGTGTGACAGTGAAGGAGAGCATCCTTTCTCCTTTATAGTCTTGACTCCCAGAATGTTATCTTTCTAGGCCAATGATGGTATTTCAACCATATGTGGAACATTCTTAGACTTGTTCATCATATTGTATCCTTGAGTGGAGGCATGTACCAACACTCTTTACCATTCCAATACTTTGAACCATATTTGAATAAGGTTTGTGTGTGCTCTTTTACTGTCATATGATGCTCACACACATCTTACGTAAGAGTGGGACCACAAGCAACATGACTTATACCTGTTTTGGAAATGTTGTTTTGAATTTATAGCACCAGTGTGTATGACTATGTTGTAGTGTGTGTATTTCTGAGGGCTTGTGTGTCCTGTCTGAGGGCAAAGTTTGGTTTTTCAGCAAGAGTGAATGGTTTTGAGTGTAGAGCTTTATTTTGACCTGAAAATAGGATGTTTGGGGAATTGGGTGAGACGTTATGGATTTGAGTTTACTGTTTTGAGAATACGAGGCATAGTTTCAAGAAATGTGTTTAAGCAATCGAGAGAAACTGTAATATGACACAGATATGTCCCTCAGGCTTCACTAATGTGATTGGTCAATAGACTTCACACATGTTCCCATCAAGGCCTCTATGAAGGGGATTTTGTGAACAGAAAGGGGGATCACAATGTAAATGTGCAGCCAAGTTACTATTACAATTCTTAATATTCCAGATTACAGTTTTTTTCAGTCGCTAACAAGCGTTTGTCCAACCAGTAGTCACATTTTCAAAACTCTAAACACAATTAGCACAGCATCGGTCTATTGTGGCCATACCATTCACACATTTCATGTCGTTTTCACACAATATGCAGTCAGTGAACACATTTCCACAATGCTTACATTTTCTTAACAGACAAGTTATACCTCCCAACAAAATTATGGATTGTTTTTGTAGTATTTGCGAATGTTAACACACACCATCCCACAATAGCAAAAACAATATTCCAAACCTTAGATACAGTATAAAAACCTCTGCTTCTGCAATGATATCAGTTCCAAAAACAATATATCTCAGCAAAATAATAAACAAACAATTGAATAATTGACACACAGCTGATTTATGTTGGGTAAATTGGGCCAACCCAAAATTACCCAATTTTTTTCTATTACATTGACACTTATACAGTAAAATTAGGACTTTGAGGAGTGATGTTTTTGGAAACAGAAACAGAAAAAGACAAACACTGTAATGTCTGGACGAGGAAGAGTAAGAGCAAGGGGCCCAGGGAGAATAGCAGGAGCAGTGAGAGATGCAGTGAGAGATGCAGTGAGAGGTGCAGTGAGAGGTGCGGTGAGAGGTGCGGTGAGAGGTGCGGTGAGAGGTGCGGTGAGAGGTGCAGTGAGAGGTGCAGTGAGATGTGCAGTGAGATGTGCAGTGAGAGGTGCAGTGAGAGATGCAGTGAGAGGTGCAGTGAGAGATGCAGTGAGAGGTGCAGTGAGAGGTGCAGTGAGAGATGCAGTGAGAGGTGCAGTGAGAGATGCAGTGAGATGTGCAGTGAGAGGTTCAGTGAGAGGTGCAGTGAGAGGTGCAGTGAGAGGTGCAGTGAGAGGTGCAGTGAGAGGTGCGGTGAGAGGTGCGGTGAGAGGTGCGGTGAGAGGTGCGGTGAGAGGTGCGGTGAGAGGTGCGGTGAGAGGTGCAGTGAGAGGTGCAGTGAGATGTGCAGTGAGATGTGCAGTGAGAGGTGCAGTGAGAGATGCAGTGAGAGGTGCGGTGAGAGGTGCGGTGAGAGGTGCGGTGAGAGGTGCGGTGAGAGGTGCGGTGAGAGGTGCGGTGAGAGGTGCGGTGAGAGGTGCAGTGAGAGGTGCAGTGAGATGTGCAGTGAGATGTGCAGTGAGAGGTGCAGTGAGAGATGCAGTGAGAGGTGCAGTGAGAGATGCAGTGAGAGGTGCAGTGAGAGGTGCAGTGAGAGATGCAGTGAGAGGTGCAGTGAGAGATGCAGTGAGATGTGCAGTGAGAGGTTCGGTGAGAGGTGCGGTGAGAGGTGCGGTGAGAGGTGCGGTGAGAGGTGCGGTGAGAGGTGCGGTGAGAGGTGCGGTGAGAGGTGCGGTGAGAGGTGCGGTGAGAGGTGCGGTGAGAGGTGCAGTGAGAGGTGCAGTGAGATGTGCAGTGAGAGGTGCAGTGAGAGATGCAGTGAGAGGTGCAGTGAGAGATGCAGTGAGAGGTGCAGTGAGAGGTGCAGTGAGAGATGCAGTGAGAGGTGCAGTGAGAGATGCAGTGAGATGTGCAGTGAGAGGTTCAGTGAGAGGTGCGGTGAGAGGTGCGGTGAGAGGTGCGGTGAGAGGTGCGGTGAGAGGTGCGGTGAGAGGTGCGGTGAGAGGTGCGGTGAGAGGTGCGGTGAGAGGTGCGGTGAGAGGTGCAGTGAGAGGTGCAGTGAGATGTGCAGTGAGATGTGCAGTGAGAGGTGCAGTGAGAGATGCAGTGAGAGGTGCGGTGAGAGGTGCGGTGAGAGGTGCGGTGAGAGGTGCGGTGAGAGGTGCGGTGAGAGGTGCGGTGAGAGGTGCGGTGAGAGGTGCGGTGAGAGGTGCAGTGAGATGTGCAGTGAGATGTGCAGTGAGAGGTGCGGTGAGATGTGCGGTGAGATGTGCGGTGAGAGGTGCGGTGAGAGGTGCGGTGAGAGGTGCGGTGAGAGGTGCGGTGAGAGGTGCGGTGAGAGGTGCGGTGAGAGGTGCGGTGAGAGGTGCAGTGAGAGGTGCAGTGAGATGTGCAGTGAGATGTGCAGTGAGAGGTGCAGTGAGAGATGCAGTGAGAGGTGCAGTGAGAGATGCAGTGAGATGTGCAGTGAGATGTGCAGTGAGAGGTGCAGTGAGATGTGCAGTGAGATGTGCAGTGAGAGGTGCAGTGAGAGGTGCAGTGAGAGGTGCAGTGAGATGTGCAGTAAGAGGTGCAGTGAGATGTGCAGTGAGATGTGCAGTGAGAGGTGCAGTGAGAGGTGCAGTGAGATGTGCAGTGAGATGTGCAGTGAGAGGTGCAGTGAGAGATGCAGTGAGAGGTGCAGTGAGATGTGCAGTGAGAGGTGCAGTGAGATGTGCAGTGAGATGTGCAGTGAGATGTGCAGTGAGAGGTGCAGTGAGAGGTGCAGTGAGATGTGCAGTGAGATGTGCAGTGAGATGTGCAGTGAGATGTGCAGTGAGAGATGCAGTGAGAGGTGCAGTGAGAGATGCAGTGAGAGGTGCAGTGAGATGTGCAGTGAGATGTGCAGTGAGAGGTGCAGTGAGAGGTGCAGTGAGAGGTGCAGTGAGAGGTGCAGTGACAGGTGCAGTGAGAGGTGCAGTGAGAGGTGCAGTGAGATGTGCAGTGAGATGTGCAGTGAGAGGTGCAGTGAGAGATGCAGTGAGAGGTGCAGTGAGATGTGCAGTGAGATGTGCAGTGAGAGGTGCAGTGAGAGGTGCAGTGAGAGATGCAGTGAGAGGTGCAGTGAGATGTGCAGTGAGATGTGCAGTGAGATGTGCAGTGAGATGTGCAGTGAGAGGTGCAGTGAGAGGTGCAGTGAGAGATGCAGTGAGAGGTGCAGTGAGATGTGCAGTGAGAGGTGCAGTGAGATGTGCAGTGAGAGGTGCAGTGAGAGGTGCAGTGAGAGGTGCAGTGAGAGATGCAGTGAGATGTGCAGTGAGATGTGCAGTGAGAGATGCAGTGAGAGATGCAGTGAGATGTGCAGTGAGATGTGCAGTGAGAGGTGCAGTGAGAGGTGCAGTGAGATGTGCAGTGAGAGGTGCAGTGAGAGGTGCAGTGAGATGTGCAGTGAGATGTGCAGTGAGAGGTGCAGTGAGAGATGCAGTGAGATGTGCAGTGAGAGGTGCAGTGAGAGGTGCAGTGAGAGATGCAGTGAGATGTGCAGTGAGATGTGCAGTGAGAGGTGCAGTGAGAGATGCAGTGAGATGTGCAGTGAGAGGTGCAGTGAGATGTGCAGTGAGAGGTGCAGTGAGAGGTGCAGAAGTGCAATATTTGATGAAAACATGTGGCCTAACCCTGAAGATCGCAGAGTTTAGATACAGTAATTTTGTGCTTTTTTTGTAAGCAATACTGTAAAACTTTTTCTGTTCTTTCATACCGTGTTTCTACTGTACCTCCTGTTGTAAACAGTAAAGGGAAAAAACTGATTTGCTTTTTACTAGAATGCTTTTGAATGTGAACATTACTGTACATGTGGACATACAGTTCCCAACCAAGAAATTTAGTGTAAAAAGGTTGGATTGCATGTTTTGCATGCAAATACCTGTAAAACTGAAACATCAAAGTCTATGCAGTTTTTGTAATGTCAACAATAGCCAGTATTTTGAAACCTGGTGTACTTTGATTGACTGCATGCACCTTGTGAAGTGAAAACAAGTGTTATTCTTTGACAGAATAATTTCATTTTGAGACAGATTTTCAGTGTTTTGGTAAAGTTAGTGTGTGCAGAGAAAGATGTGTTCTATTTTGAAATGAAGAGTTAGTATATATTTAACAAAATGTGTTTTTGAGAAGAAAATTAACCATTTGGCCAATTGTGTTTTGTAGGTGTGAGTCTGTGTTAAGAGTTTAGAAAAAGTATCTGAAGTATGGGTAAGCGCTTGTTAGCGATTGAAAAAAACTGTAGTAATGTTATATCAAATTTAAAAAAAGGCAGTTGACAGACTAAAATCTCTAGATGGTGTGTGACTGTTCTATATCACAAATGTGAAAGCACAGAGATTCACATTTATGCACATTACTTGAACATGGTAAGGAAAAATATAATTATCAAGCTCACTGTATTACATACACAGTTACAATGCAGCTCTAGCCAAGAGATGGTCACACAATGAAATGAACTTTGGCCAACTAAAGGGAAGATTTCAGTGTCTGAAAAGCCTGACAGGGCCTGTGACATTACAAGTGCCATATTACACAACATTTCCACCATCAGCAAAAATATAAAACATTTCATTAAATGTTTAATAAAAGACAAGACAAATATGCTTAGTTCTTTGATTTTTTTATTTAAATTGTTCTTTGTAAAGAAAAGCCAGTGATCAAGTCATATTTTGCCTGCAATAAGAGATCAAGATCAGCAATAGTACTCTGTGTGAAATAATATATTAGCACTTACTCTGAAGTTCCTTTGAAGCAACTCTATCTCTAACTCTATAGTGCCAGTTTTTTTCTTTAAGTTGTCAAGTCCCCCCCCCCCCCCCCCCCCCCCCCCAAAAAAATACTCTATTTTCTAGGGGCAGGGGGGCTTGGGTTAAACCTGTCAACACAAGCCTTATGCAACAAAAAATAAAAGGAAAAGTATACACTGCCCACCTCTGTATAACTGCTTTGTCCAGACTCTTCTGTAGGCCTTTCTGTAGATGTGGACTCCTGCAACACATATTGCATTCAGAAATAATAGGTACTCAAGTGTAAATTAAGTAAAGTTATTTAAAGATACTTTCTCCAAAAGACAGTCATCTGAGAGAGTTTCTTCACTGTTCTGTGCATTGGGGGGGAAATGGGCATTACAAAGTGTTGTACTTTCTTCCCTTTTGATGTAAAGTTTGGAAAAGTCAACTTACTGCACATGCTTCAGCACTTGCTTGGGAACAGATAAAAGTGTTGGTGTTTAAAACTGCACAAAAGAGGAAAACACAATTTCATTACAATGAAGTACACTGGGGGGAAATGTGATCAATAACTCATGGCAACATATTTTTTTACATTAACTAGGCTACATGTACACTACCGTTCAAAAGTTTGGGGTCGGTACGATTTTAAATACTTTTAAAATAATTCTCTTCTGCTAACCATGGCTGCGCTTATTTGATTAAAAATACAACAAAAATCAGTTATAGTATTAAATATTATTCCAGTGTAAATCAGCTGTTTTCTGTGTGAATATATAGTAAAGTGTAATTTATTCCTGTGATCAAAGCTGAATTTTCAGCATCACCAGTGTCAGTGTCTTCAGTGTCAAATGATCCTTCACAAATCCGTATAATATGAGGATTTGATGCTCAAGAAACATTTATTATTATTATCAATGTTGAAACAGTTGTTGGTCTGTCAGTAGTACAGTTTTTTTTTTTTTTTTTTTTGGATTCTTTGATGAATAGGAAGTTCAAAAGAACAGCATTTGTTTGAAATAGAATATTTTGTAACATTATAAATGTCTTTACTATCCTTGATAAATAAAAGTATTGATTTCTTTCCTCCAAAAAATAAAAATAAAATTCTCACTGACCCCAAACTTTTGAACGGTAGTGTAGTTTCACACATGCACACTTTCACAAGTAAGCAATTCATCACTAGGCCTACTCAAGGTTTCGCCTACCTTCGTGATCACGCAAATTCAGAATTCGCTTAGAAGCTAGCTCACTTCTTCTGATGAAAGTGGCCACCCCCAGGACCACAACACGAAACATGATTATGTTAAGACTAAGAATATCATTTTAAGATTAAGATATTAGATATTATCAAAACTATAACAGATTAAAAACGAATTTACGCTTTTATGTTTGGGTCTATAGGTAAGTGCAGAGTGAAGATTTTTCTCTATGGCTCTGGGTTAGTGTACATAGTAGGCTAAGAGTAAAGGTAGCTGTAACTCAACCCAAGTAACTTAAGCAATTAACTAACAAAACACTTGTAACTTCTGTTACAGCTATTGAGACAGCAATTAAGCATGGCTGATACAAATGAAGGTTTTAAAATAAAATGTTTTATTAAACAATGACAGACAACAAAAATGTGTGCTTGTGTGAGTGTGTGTGAACAAGAAAAACAAAAACCAGGGCTGAAGGCAGATGCAAACATGGGGTTTCAAATTATTAAAAGTATTTAACTTTAGGAGAGGAAGCCTGAAAATATGAATATTATAAAGGTGGTAGCGATTCATTACCGAACTGTCACAGCTGAAGAAGTCGCGCTAGCTAACTAGCTAGCAGGCAGTGCTTGAAAATTGGTTGAAACAACCAAGATAAAATATAAATGATTACGCTGTGCATATACAAATGAAGACCAGTATAAGCATCGCAAAGGGCCTCTGATACAATATAGACAGTTGACAATTCAAAAGAGGTCGATATTTCAGCAACTTATCTCTGTAACAACTCGACGCGCAGCAATGTAAGTGAATGGGGTCCAACGCCCAAATGACAGTGTTTGGAACTAATCAGATCTTCAAATCCCGGAAGTAGGCGGTTAAAAGCGCCGCCATTTTTTACAACGGAGGTCTATGGGAGTGTCGCAACTCTTTCTCTCTATGGCTCTGGGCAGTATGCACTGGCGAGCATGATGTATTTCCAGTTAAATCTCAGGATGGTTGTAAACACCCGGTTATTGTAGAGTGAAGTGCTACCTATGCTACCATTGAATGCTTGTCGTCAAAACACCCAAAACTGTTCATTTTCGTCATTGTTGTGTTGTTTATGTTAATGTTTTTACTTGTACTTTGTCTTGACTGATAACGCGATGACATGTAAACGTACAAAATTGTCCTTTCAAAGGCGGGAAGACAGCTCTTCTAGCCAGAAGTCCCGAAAAAATCGGGACAGTCCCGAAATCTAAGCTGTTGTCCCGAAACCGGCCTTAATTGTCCCGAAAATTATACTAAAGCAAAATCTTGATATAAAATATTAAAAACTGTCCGTGGAAGTTGAGTCGTCCTGCAGCCAGCCTCTTCCAATTGCAGCAGCCGCAGCCGCGAGGACAGTGAATGTGCAAGCAGCCAGTCTAAACTTTAGTTTTTTTACGCGCGTCATTTGCTCTTGACGCGCGAATGGATTCAAAGTGTTCACGCGTAGGCTATAACTAGACGCGGTAGGCGTGAATTTGACGCGCTATTCGCTGGAACGCAGCATTAAAGGAGTGATTGATTGGTCGCGTCACTGTGTGCAAACAAAAACTTCGTCCGGGCCTTATAATGTCTGATGTCGGGTTAGGCCTACACAAAGCAAATCATCTACAAAATTATTTAGTTTTCCTATTTAATGACCGACAATTTAGTTGTAATAATAATTTTGCCATAAGGCTTATTAGCATTAGGCTATAGCCTGAAAGGTCTGATTTAGCCTACATACTGTTACAACAGTAACACATTTTTTTTTCACAATGACATTTGAGTTCATGATTTTAATGGGTTTTTTTTTTTTTTGGCAGACTAAAGACTAATGACAGACTTTGATCTTTGAATTAAAAAATATGTTTGGTTCAGGTTTGAAATTCATTATCTTTTAATGTAGTCTAATATCATAGTAGGACTACCCCCCAAATGCCTACAGCATAGTTGTTATACAGATCGCTATACATATTGCATTTGATTTGATTAATTTTTTACATTTCTGTCAAATATTAACCATTTTCAAATAAACGGGGTAGTGTTAACCTTATTAAGCACTGAAATCTGTCAAACTTCTTTCAAAGTCCTTCACCACATATTAATATTAAAATAACTTAATTTCCGAGCACCACAAAGTCAGACCTCAACACCTTTATGTAGGCTACCTTTAATGTAAGATCGTTCTTAGGTCACATACAAATTTAAAATCATAACATAAAAACTGCAATGGTACTGTTTTTAAAATCATGTGTAGTAGGCCTAAGTGTACAGTAAGTGTGTGTGTAAACATGCTTTGATGAAGTAGACTTCAAAAGCTTTTGAATTTGAGCTTACAGTTCTTTCATCAACCTGTCTTTTACATAAACTTACAAAATAGATACTTTAACTTAGTCCTCAGAATCAGATAGAGGAGTGTTGCCGCTAGCTCCGTTAAGGTATTTCTGTCCCTCCCAAACTGCATTGAAATGGTATGTTTAGCAGCCAGAATTAAAAAAAAATTTAGGGGGAGAAACCCCCTGACCCCTCCTAACATGATCCATATCACCCGTCAGAAAACAATTGCAACGTCTCAGATTGTGCCCCCCCCAGAATTTTGGCTTGCATGACGCCCCTGCTTCTAGCCACAGTGTCTGCAACATGCAATTCTTCAGTTAGTTTTTTTACTTTTCCCAAAGACATTGAATTACATAAACGTTGGGTGATTAACATCCGACAAACACACGAGTCTGCAGCCAAAACTTTCAAAGTGAAGACGTGATGAGCCTCTGACTCCAGCTGGGCGGAGACGTCTAAAGAAGGGAGCTGTTCCCGTGCTTTTTCAGTGGAACAATTTCAGTCTGCCAGCCCCACGGCCCGGAGTTTGGGAAAGGACCGAGCGTCCCAATACAGAAACCACGCACGATCCATCTGTGGAATTGGACTATCCTCCTGACCATGACTACTGCGACAGTAGTGAACCTGCTGCGCTGGATATGTCTCTTAACCGCACTGAAGAACTTCATGAAGAGATAGCAAGACTCCGAAACGTAATAGAGGAGATATCTATCAGCAACAAGTTCTGCTTGGAGCAGTTTGCTGGATCAGATGATGACAGAAGGTTCTTCACAAGGTAAATTAAAATGTCCACCTTTGTTTAAAGGGGTCATATAATGGTACATGCACTTTTACAAGTTGATTGTACTGAAATGTGTGTTGGCAGTGCCTGTACACAACCATCATATAATGATAAAAATCCATCCAGTGTTTTTGTTTTTAATCTCCTTATATGTTTTCCCCTGCCTCAAATTGAGCCGTTCGTTTTTGTGACGTCAATAAAACGGACGCCCCTCCCGCGATTGTTGATTGACAGCAGTGATTCAACACAGACCCGCTCTCGCTCGTCCTGTCAATCATAGTCTGCGCGGACCGGCGCGGTCATTGTTGATATGCTGGAGCACTGTCTATGAGCAGAATGGCGTCTAAGCGATTGTGGTGTTCTGTTCTTGGGTGTAATAACGAACACAGCAGTCATTTTAATGTTCCTGAATCCGAACCGCTGAAGACGCAGTGGCTGAGTTTGTTTTCGAAGGGAATATTCCCCACGAGCAACGTCAATGCTCTCATGTTTGCGCGAATCATTTCTCAGTGGACTGCTTTATAAACGAGGATCAGTGTAAAGCTGGTTTTGCTGAGAAGCTGCACCTGAATAAAGGATTGGAACCTATTCGTCTTCCTGCTGAACCTTCAGAAGAACTAAAGTGAGTGTAACGTTTTATTAATCTTTATATTAATATTTATATAATCTTTGCAAATTGCCAGCTGCACGCTTCACGATGAATGCGTCGGTTTACACTCAGGGTACATTACGGCATGTTTTCTATGTACAACGTTCTCAATATAATTCATAATCCCACATTTATAATGAACAACGCGTGGTTATTGTGTTATTGTGTTACAAACGGTGTACGCGCAGAACAGAGAGGCGGAGTGAGCAAAGCTCATGATCATTTAAAGTCATATGCACTGAAACGGCGTGCTGAAAACAGAGCTGTTTTTGACCAGGTAAAATAAGTGTTTTCTTACAATACTAATGAGAATTTTTAATTAAAGTATATTACAAACTTTTAATTTAGACCCTAAAGAATCATATTAGCTTGTACAAAAATGGCATTATATGACCCCTTTAATATAGACGTTTTAGAGCTTTCAACATTGATTAGTATTATTAAGCCTATCTGTTTAAATGTTGCATGTGTGATGTGTGTTGTTGTAAGCTACTGGAAACCTTGAATTTCCCTCGTGATGAGAAAAGTATCTATCTAAAACTATCTAGATCTATCTACTAGTGCATTGTATTTTAAAATACTGAGAAGAGCAGTAAGCAAAAGGACAGACGTGTGTGGTCCAGTTTCTGACCTGAGTGCCTAAATGTTCCAGGATGTTTACAGTAACTGTCAATACGGATGCTAACATGCTTGCAATTTAATGTTGTGTATGGGCACTTAATGTAATGTAATGAAATGTAACACCTACAGTATGTCCCACAGATTTGCAAGTCACGCCCACCTGATGGCCTTTTGGAAGCAGACAGAACCAGCCACCTGGGTTAGGGTTAGGGTTGTAAATGTGTTACACAGCATTCATAGATTACCACTTCAAGAATCAATAATGTGTAACACATTTACAAGTGATGAATAGTTTACACTTTAGATTAGGGGAAGCAGAAAGTGTTGTAAATGATTTATTTACACATCTATAACAGGTAGTGTATACTGCAGTGTAAGTGCTGACTGGTGAGAGTACAAAACTTATTTTACATTTATTTATTTTACAATTACAATTTATTTTACAATTTGATATGTTACAATTTGTGTATGTGACGATTAATATTGAATGTTGTAAATAAGACCGTTGACAAAATAAACTTTAAAATGATTGTACAATAAATGCAAAAATTAATGTGTCTGTTCAGTTCTACCAGAAAGACTCGGGAGATAAATTGAAAAGCTATATACATTTATTGACAGCTCAGCAAGCATAAATTTATGAGTTCTTTGGCGTAGGCCCCGTCCTTAGCGAGCAAAGCGAGGTTAGCCGAATCTGCATGTCCCGCCTGAGATGAAGGCGGGGGCGCAGCCGACCCCCTGGAGGTAAGGAAGGGACCATCCTGGTGGTGGTGATGGGGAGGATGGAGGGGAAGGTACCGTCTTTGTGGTGGTTGGGGAGGATGGAGGTGAATGGCAGCGTCAGCATCTGCGAACTCAGACAAGTGTAAGTACCAATCTTATATACTGTGACTGTTAACACCTGATTGGATAGGAATGAGGTAATACATGGCGCGCTGATTGAGTCTTCCTGACAGAACTTAAGCTAAAGCTTCCATTTACTTTTTAATAGAGAGGTATTTGGGCATGTATGTGTTAAAGAAAAACAAATCACGAGAATATGAAACATGTTAAATATATACCCCCCACCCCCACCCACCCATATTTTGCTCAGGTTTTGCTCCTAATTCCTCTTGAAGAGTAGAAACATCAAGTACAAAAGCAAGGAAGTTGGGCCTCAAGTTTATAAAGAATGAAGTAAAGATGACAGGACAGGTTTGAGTAGAACAACAGCAGTTTGAAGAATAGCTGAGTGGAATATTTTACTGTCTTTGCAGTCATCAAGTCAGGCAAAAGTAGTAATCTCATTATTGTTTTGATTTTAAACCGAACTCCAATTTGTTTAACAGACCCAACAACAAAGCATGGCAATTCCCACTCAGCCACCCTGTTCTGTATTAGGCTACCACTGTTCAGCTTTCGTGAAAACCACAAAGGTGCTCTCTTAGAAATGCTCATCAAAGCTGAAATGTGGTAACATTAAACGAGTAAAACATTTGTTGAGCAGAACCTTAAACAAGTTCAACAGAACTTTTGAACTGGTCACTTAATCTAGTCCTACTTTCAGCTGGTGTGGTGGCTTTAGCTTCTTCATTGAGCGGTAGCAGTGGGCTCTCACAGATATCTCATTTGTTGCCCTATTTTTACCTGATGCTTTAATAAAAGTACAAACACATGAAGTGAGAGGTATATACACATAATTAAACTTTATTTAAAGCATGATTAACCTGAAGCAGGACGGAGTCATGACTTAAAACACTACGCTAAAACGCTAGCTAGCGTTAGCAAATTTCCTTCAAAGTTGCAAAGAAATAAAGAAACGTCTAATGTAAAGCCTTTATCTAATTTGCTGCGTGGTGTTGTCGTACTGGATGCCCGGACGATCCTCCGGATATCGTTAACAGACACTTTGGCAACTCCAGCAAACACCTTGTGAACTTCGTCTCTGCCACCGTAAATGTCGACTGTCACTGTTTAATGTTTTCTTCCGTTAACCAGAAATGTCCAAACATCCTTACGCCAATGCGGAAGTGATGCGTGCATAGAGCCCATTACGAGCCGAGCCGAGCACTTTACGAGCACCTCCCGACCTCCTGATCATTTTTAAACATGTTTTAAAAATTCGGGGAGTCGGCCCGATTTTAACCAGCGTATAGGCTGTCCCCTATTGCCAAATCATACACAGCCACGTCACAGGCTAGATCGATGGGACTACAGCTCATGCCGAGTTCAGACTGCACGATTTTCAAAATAATCGGGTCACTGTTGTTTTCACACTGCATGACTATCTGGGGTAACATTCAGTTGCTGCTGTGTTCACACTGCACGATGGATCGGCGACAGGAGGTTTCACACTGCATGACTTTACAAAAGAAAGAATCGCCGACAACTTCTGCCTGGTCCGCAAACTACGTTTCACAACCAAACAAACGCGAGAAGTGATAGGAAATAACGGAAGATCACGCGTGCGTGAGACCGGAGTTCTCGCGCGACACTGAATTTGTTATCAAAAATGATAACCTACAAGAAGATTGCGATCCAAATTGTCTGTGCACTGATTTGTAGCGAAAATGAAAAATAAATAAATAAATAAACAGTGCAGGAAATGGTTGGGAAGACGAGGGGAGCAAGGACTGTGTTTTGCAAAGAGAGTTAGGGGGTAAATAAATAATTTTGCAAATGTCCTGCTGTTGCTGCTGGTCACGCAAAAGGATTGTGAATCGCCGACAGGTCCAGATATTTAGCATGCCAAATATCTCACGGGCGTCGGCGACTCGTCGGCGATTCTCTCAGATCGCGTCTTTGCTCATTCACACTGCGTGATTGTCACTCGCGTGAACGAGCACCGATTTGCCTGTGATTTCGGGCATTTGTCGGCGATTTCTCAAAACCTGTCGGCGAGCCAGAATCGGGGCTAAAATCGTGTAGTCTGAACTCGGCATCAGTGGCAGCAACCATACAACGTGCGCATACACTGTCACTCTCTCTCTCTCTCTCACACACGCACCCTCTCTCTCTCTCTCTCTCTCTCTCTCTCTCTCTCTCTCTCTCTCTCTCTCTCTCTCTCTCTCTCTCTCTCTCTCTCTATGTTATTTATGTTGAAAGGGATGGCTTTTCTCTGCTTTTCAACAAATCATTTGCACATTTCTGTCATTTTTCTATCTGAAGCGATATAGTTGCTTGCAACATTGAAAGCTCCGGTCTCTGTGTTCAGCGCAAAAGCTCATGTGATTGCCGCCGGCTCGGGATAAAATTCGTGCAGGACAGTCGTGCCGTGTACCAGCTGCTTTGACGCGATTATCAAGTTAACTGACTCGCAACGTGTGCAATATCTCACGACCAGGGCCCGTATTCCTAAAGAATCTTAATGTAAAAAGTAGCTCCTAGTGACAAAATTCTAAGAAAATTCTTAGAAATGTGGGCGTTTACTCTTAAAATTAAAGAAAAAATCCTAGTAAAGAAAAAAGTAATTCAGAAAGCATCTTAACCCTTAAAAGAGGTCTTAAGGTCAAAATTGTTAGGAGTATGGATGAGGACTTTTAAGAGGCTTAAGAGTTTCTTTAGCAGAGGAGAAAATGACAGAACGATGAAGAGGGAGAAGAAATGTGATGCAGACAATAGATGACGACAGTGAGTTAATAAGACGCTATAGATGAGATTGTGCAGTGATCATGTTTGTGACTGATCTTATTAGAGACACGCTAATATCTCCGACACAGCGCAGGAATGCCATAACGCCAGAAATGATCACTACATTAAGATATTTGGCAAATGGGAAAATGCAATAAAGCAATAGTGATTTGGGTCTGTGACAACCTTCTGTAAGCAGTGATCACACAAACATTACAGCACTTTCAGAACCTCTTATTGTGTCGCAGTTCATTTAGTTTCCACTGGACATTCCCACCTTGCAGGCTCAAGAAACTGCAGTTATGAATAGCAGGCTTCCCTGGTGCGCACAAGCAGGGGAATGAACCGTTAATAATGTGCGCTATAAGCTCCCGCGTCCGCTTCTCACTCCATGCTGTGACACCCTGCCCGAATTTTCCTTTAAGGACGGCCTAGTGTTTATCCACTAACTCGGCTAACAGTTAACACGGTTCTTCTGACCAGTCAGGCTTTCTCGTCTTTCTTGTTTTTTAATCCATGTTTTCAAAACAAACATTCAAACCACCACTTAAATAGACAGCAATCAGTGTAATTGGAAAGAGTGGAACAATTTTTATCATTCTAAGCCAATCAAATTAACAGCAAGGTAAAAAAAAGGATTTATATACATAAAAATAATGTGCGTGTGTGTGTGTGCATGTGTGAGTAAACTCTATACTTAAAATGGCTCTTTTTTTTCCTTCTTGGACAACCAACCAATCACAGTCTTCAAAAGATTGTGTCATACATAGCAACGGGGTCAGCCCCGCCTCCTCACTAAGATGAGAGTTTTTGTCTTTTCCTTACTCAGAGTTGCTCTCAGATCGGTCCCGAATCACTCTTAAGCTAAGACTCCTACGTAAAAGTTTTTAAGCTAAATTAAGAGTTTTCTAAAAGGATTCTTAGATTCTTTAGGAATACGGGCCCTGACCTTTTTGGCTAGCAACGTAGTTGTGGTCCGTTAGCTTCAGCGCTTGAGCTCTGCCTTTACATTTCTGTTTCCTATTCTGTTTTTGTTCGGACATAATATGGTGTAAAAACGTTACCGACAACAATAAAGTAGTTCCACCGTCGTTAAAAGCAAAGTTGGGAGGCCAGAAGACTGTTATTAAGCGAGCGGCTCTGTGGTGCGACTGAGCGCTGCTCCGCCATTACCGGAAGTCTCGACACTCTCGATGCTTCGAATCTTTTCCCGAAACATTCAGGGGAAAGCCTCAGTGCTTCATGAGGCTTCATTTCCCATCCCTACAGTACACACACACACACACACACACACACATGTTGCTTACTGTGCCATAAGGCTTACACCCTGGTTATCCAGTGCTGACTGTGCCATTCATTTGCCAAATGTTGTCCAAATTATTTTGCAATTGTAACGAAGTTCGTTGTTATGGGAAGGAGGAGGCGGGAACCGGCGAACATTCAACACTTTTAATAACAAAATAAAACATCTACACAAATGAAAGTATAAGCCAGCAGCCGCTCGCGGACGACAGAAACAGAACATAACACAAGTTCAGGCCTGTTCCTCTCTCAATCTCCACTGTCTCTCCTCCTTTTATGCTTCCGCTCCTCCGTGAGAGATGCGAGAGATACTGTGTGTCGCGCTGGAGTCACTCATTATCAATCACGCCACCGGCCTCACGCCGTCCTCTCACGGCCCTCGACCTCGTCCTGCTCGCCACAGCAATGTAATCGGGCCATATTTGCTCTGTCATGTGTGGGCCACTTTAGGTTCACACATAGGCGTCCCCACCAGATTTCGTCATGAGTCATTTTCTACCCACCACTGTTTTTATTGAAAACCTCGAGCTCAATTTAGCCTTCTGCGGCTGCGCTGCTACACGCTTCTCTGTTCATAACACTGCAACAACTGTAATCGTTTGGTGATCGTTGTTTAGGTAAACCACGTAAAGCTTTTTCACGTTAGGACTTATATATAAAGCCCATGAGAACCGTGGGGAGTCGACAGCCGCTCCGCTGCCCTGCTGAAAATGTGAAGCAGAAACGCTTAATGTCAGATAACCTCCATAATAACTGGACTTTGGGTTTGATTTTTTTACCGTTTTCAGTGGTTATGAGGAGCATTAGAGAGAAATTGGGTAATCATTGTTTAGGTACATTAAACCACGTCATGTCATATTGTCAACATGGTAGGCTACTTGAAGCAGAATAGTGGGTCATATATGTCTAATGCTTTTTAAAAACTTAAGGCTTTCTTTTTCATAAAACGAGTCGGACATCATCACATTTTTGTATACATTTTTATTTATTTACATTAGTAAGCTACAGGACATCATCTTTCAAAACATGACCAGCGCGAAAGAGAAAAAAAAATGAATGTGTCTCTGTCCCCAGCACATTTCAGACCACACTGACGCCCATGGGTTCACATTCAGATTCACAGTGATTATAGTCCCTCATCTTTGCCAAAACTGGCCCAGTTATGTTTTAAGATAATAATATTTGGTAACACCCAGATTAGTCATTGTCGATTGTGCCACATTTTTGCCATAGGTGGCCCACATTTGGTTTGTGATATTTGGGCCATATTCATTATTTATCATATGGGCCACTTTAGGCCCACATTCAGATTACACATTGCCATGAGTGCCGCATCTTTGCCTAAAAAGGCCCACATGTGATTTTAAATATTTGGGCCATATTTGCCATTTTACACGTGGGCCACTTCAGGCTCACATACATTTTGTCGGGGCCATAAGAAGGCCTGCAGTGCCGCATCATCGCCTGAAGTGGCCCACATCCGTCTGCTCTCTGAGGAGCGAGTGAAACACACACAAATGCTGTTCACTGGGGAAAATGTTTAGTCGGTCTGTAGAGGAGAAGAGACTTCATCCACAGAACAAAGACAATATACTGTACATCTGTGCATCAGCAACACACACACACACACACACACACACACACATAACTAACTTCATATACAATACAACAATAACAATAAAGATATTCTGTGAATAAAATGTTACAGAGATAATGTAAATGTTTAAAAGTTGCATGTAAACTTTACATCTTTTGAAACATTTATGTGCTATACTTGACAATCACGTTTATGATTAGACATATTTTAATCATTATGGATGAGTTTAGTCTAAACATTATTATATTTGCAGGCCTGATAGTGAAGATTTCTGCTGACACTCATCTGAGCTTCTTCCTCTGTTCCACCTTTAATTACAACTAAACCATCATTTGGCTGAATAATAAACCAACATTAATCATTCAACATCACATGTTTCTAATACGCATGCTAACACACACGCTGCTTTATTTAATAGTGAAGTCTGAGTCTCTTCCACCTGTATGAAACACATTTACACATGTATTTCTCCTCATAGACAGCAGTGAGACTCTTCTGTGGATCGCCTGATGGTTTCTGCTCCTCTCATCTCCGTTTCACAGATTTAAATCATGATGTAAATCCACTGACGTTTGGTGATTGATCTTAATCTACTCTGTAAAGTGGAACAGAAGAGAAAACAATCAGTGTTCAGTGGAACAAAGTGCAAATTATTATATTTCAATTACTGTTTTTTGAGTAAAAAATAAGTTAAATTGAATTCCTGTAATCAGATTAATAACCGACTTTACATGATCTTGCATAGATATGCGTTTTTAAATATAATAGATGTAAAGCCTGAATCATGTTCATATGTGTGTCTGTGTGTGTCGGTGCGACTCCTATTGAGTCTCTGTAAAGGAGAAACTAATGAGTGTACGGCGTATGGAATAAACCACAGGGAGCAAATACTAATGTTATTTTGAGTTAAACACAAACTGACAGAGTTCATAAAGCAGGTGTTGATGTATAAAGCTGTGACTGAGCTTTTGTTCTCTTTCCTCCTTTGTGTTAAACATTTCAATAACTTCACATTTTGTTCTCACACAAACCCTTTGTTGCAATAAAGCTTTATGATAATTTCCTTTCACGAATGTTTGAAAGGATTGTTCACATATCAGAGGTAAATGAAGATCTCTTTAATATCTCAGTGATGTTTCCTCACCTCAGGACACAGTTTGAGTCTCGTAGCTCGTCTCTGAGCCGCTGCTTTGAGTCTCCTATCTTATTGCCTCTCAGCTCAAGCTCTTTTAAAAACTGCAGTGCTTTTGAGTTAGTCAAAGACTGAGTTAAAGAAGAAACATCTGTAATGCCACAGCCATATAGACTAGAGAGACACAAACAGAGGAAGAGAGATTATCTTACAAACAAATCATGAATGTGAAGAATTTTACACAGATATAATGTGAACTCAGACTCACTGTCATATATTGAGTATAAAGTGTTTTAGTTTAAAAAACCCAGAAAGTGAAATATATAAACTAAATATAAACCTATAAAAGCTTTGTTTTTAATAGTGATTAATCAAGTTAATTTTTTTAATCGATTGACAGCACTGAAAAAAAACACACAAAAATGTGAGCAATAGGGAAACCCAGAAAGTGCACTGCTATAACCAATGAAACATAAGCCCTGCTGTCTTCAAATAAATAAACTTCAGTCACACTGTAATTGCTGTACAGTATAATGATACTAACTGTAGTTTCTCCAGCTTGAATTGTGGGTTCATCAGTAGATCACTGAGGTTTTTCACTCCAGAGTCTCCAAGTTTATTCCAGCTCAGGCCCAGCTCTCTCAGGTGTGACGGGTTTGATTTCAGAGCTGAAGTCACATCAGAACAACCTTCATCTGTCATATCACAGTATCTTAACCTATATTAGCAGAGAGAGAGAGAGAGAGAGAGAGAGAGAGAATGAAGAAAATAAGAGACTCTTTATTCTGTAAAGTCACATCATCTTCGTCAGCAAATAAAACAGACAGAGGAAGAGAGATCTTCATCTTTATTTCACCAGATCACAAAATACTAAGGTGAAATTGTTTTTACAAATATAATGTTAATGTGTTCTAGTTTAAACAGAAGTGATTTTAAGCATTTTGATTCATGTATGTGAATGTGACTGACCTCAATCTCTCAAGTTTACAGTGTGAATCCTTCAGTACGGCACATAAGTGCTTCACTCCTGTGTTTCCTAGATTATTCCCGCTCAGGTCCAGCTCTCTCAAGTGTGACGGGTTTGATTTCAGAGCTGAAGTCAGGATGAGACTCTGTTTCTCTGTAATACTGCAATAACTCAGACTGAAGACAGAGAAATAACAATAGTTCCCTATCGGTCAGTCACTACAACGTAGGTCAGACTGACCAATAGGAATCTCGCTAGAGAGCCAATTTACTTCGAGTGAATCTAAAACAAGCCAATGCACATTGGCGTGCAATCATTTGCAACAGCTGCGCGTCCTCGTCAGCGCGGATATATAACGAGCGGCTGTGTGATTGCACTTCAGCTTTTTGCTTCGCAGCCTAAACTTCGATGCCTCTGCTTAGAGTGACTTCTTCAAGCAAACTCTCTCTCTCTGGTACGGGTGTTACGGCGCGACAGCGTGGACAGATCTCCTCTCACCGGCGAAGAAACACAAAAGCTGTTTTCACAGCTGGTAAACTGAGCACGAGAGCTGATCAGTGCACGTACGGGTGCACATTCCCGGCCGTGATCGTCTGCATCTGTCCCCCTGTGTGCCTCAGTATCAGCGAGAGCAGTTCCTAAAAGAGCTTACACAGATAGTTTGCGTCTTTTTAAAGATGACATTCTATCTGTGTGTTTCTGGATGCGGTCGTTACCTGGGATCGCCGGATGGTCACGAACACTGTCTTGTGTGTCTGGGCTTACAACACGCACAGGCAGCGTTCGTGGATGAGTCATGCACCCATTGTGGGAAGATGACCATCTCGGAGCTGAGGTCGAGACTCTCGTTCCTGCAAAGAGGCGGAGTCCCCGTGCCGGCGCCCCGTTCCAATCCTCCTGCGAGGGTTGCTTCGGACGCTGGCGCGGGTGACCTGAGGATTACAGTGAGCGCGCTTCCTTCGGGGAACCAACCCCCTAGGAACCCTCACTCCTCTCAGCCTCCGCAACCATGTGAGCTGCCAAGGGAGCGCGCTGGACCATCCACGAGGTGTGTACCAGCCGTTTCCTTTGGCGCTCCCGGCGATGAACATATGTCGATCGCAGCATCGGAGGGTGGGTCAGATGTCTCTGCGGACGACGTGTCAGAGCCGCTGCCTCCTTCGGGGGTGCCAGCGGTGCCCGATACGGACCCGGAGATGATGGCCATGCTTTCCCGGGCCGCCGAGAGGGTCGCACTCGTGTGGAACCCTCCACCGGGTCCTGAACCCTCGAGGCTGGATGATTGGTATCTCGGGGTGGCGCGTGCTCGCTCTCAGCAACCCACCCCAGAGCCTTTCTTCCCGGAGGTGCATGAGGAGCTCACTGGGACGTGGACGGCACCTTTTACTGCCCGAAACCGCTCCAGTAGTTCCTCCTCCCTAACCACCCTTGACAGCGGGGCAGCTAAGGGTTACGCGCGCATCCCGCCGGTGGAGCGGGCCGTTGCTATGCAACTGTGCCCTAATTCCACTTGGCGCGGAGAACCGTGTCTCCCTTCCCGGGCCTGTAAGTACTCGTCGGACTTAACCGGCAAGGCTTACAAGGCCTGTGGGGAAACTGCCTCTGCCGTGCACACTTTGGCGTTGCTCCAGGTCCATCAGGCCAAGGCACTGAAGGAACTGGACGAGGGTGGTCATGACCCACTGGTGTTCCAAGAACTCCGGCGGGCGACGGACCTCGCACTTCGTGCGACGAAGGCTACCGCTCGCTCAGTGGGCCGTGCGATGTCCACAATGGTGGTCCAGGAACGCCATCTCTGGCTGTGTCTGGCTGACATGCGGGAGACCGACAAGTTCCGGTTCCTCAACGCCCCCGTGTCCCAGACCGGCCTCTTCGGCGACGCGGTCGAGAACTTCGCCCAGCAGTTCTCGGCTGTACAGAAGCAGACTGAGGCCATCAAACACATCCTGCCTCGGCGGTCAGCTGTTGCCTCCACCCCACCGCCGGCGGCTCCTCAGTCTGCTTGTCGCCCGGGGCGTCCGCCTGCGCCCTCCCCGGCTCCCGCGGCGCCCCTTTGGTGGAGGCTGCTGCTGCGACGCGGGAGCCAGTCGCAGGCAGAACGCCCCGCCCGTCCAGGCTCCCACCAAGAGGGGCGGCAAAGCCAGCACCAAGCGGCCCTAGGACGGGCAACCCAGAGATGGCAGGGACTGCTTTCCAGGAGACGATGGCCGCATCGCTCCCTCCCCAGGAAGAGGGCCGGGTGTAAAATCTTTTGTTTTGTTTTGTTCCGCCGCTGGCCCCAGAGCCAGCGGTACCCAAATTTTCAATAAAAGAGCAGTTTCTATCATCTCTGGGTCCGAAGAGGACTCGGAGAGCAGTGGGGGGACAAAATCCTTACCACTCTCATCCTCCTCTTCTATCGCCAGCTGGCAGCAGTGTACGGTTTGAGAACGCCACCGAGCCGCCTCCCGCACCTCCTGCCCCGTGTAACCAGGTAAGCGCTTTACAGCCCGCTCAGACCTCGCTGGGGGCTGCCTCCCAGAGAGAGCCCCCCCAGCCAGGTCCCTGTGTTCCACTTCGCTGCCCCACTCCGGGTACGCCTACGGTCCCCTTGGTCCCGCTTGTACGGTCTCTGAGAGCCTGGTTAGCGCTCCCCGGTCCGTCTCGCTGGCTCATCCGGACCATCAGGATCGGCTATGCGATTCAGTTCGCCCGGCGTCCCCCCAAGTTTCGGGCCATCCACTCCACTACAGTGAGAGCAGCCGATGCCCATGTCTTGCGCGCGGAGATCGCAGTCCTACTGGCAAAGGACGCGATAGAGCCGGTCCCTCCAGCCGATATGAGGTCAGGGCACTACAGTCCCTACTTCATTGTACCCAAGAAAGGTGGTGGGTTACGACCGATCTTGGACCTGCGAGTTTTGAATCGGAGCCTCCACAAGCTACCGTTCAAAATGCTCACGCACAAACGCATCTTCGAATGCATCCGTCCCCGAGATTGGTTTGCAGCGATCGACCTGAAGGACGCGTACTTTCATGTCTCGATTCTCCCTCGACACAGGCCGTTTCTGCGCTTTGCGTTTGAGGGTAGAGCATATCAGTACAAGGTCCTACCCTTCGGGCTGTCCCTGCCCCCCCGTGTCTTCACGAAAGTCGCGGAGGGGGCCCTTGTTCCCATGAGAGAACAGGGTGTTCGCATCCTCAACTATCTCGACGACTGGCTCATACTAGCACACTCTCGAGATCAGTTATGCGATCACAGTGCTCAGGCACCTCAGCCAGTTGGGTCTTCGGGTCAACTGGGAGAAGAGCAAACTCGCCCCCGTGCAGAGGATCTCTTTTCTCGGTATGGAGTTGGATTCGGTCGCGCAGCGCGCTCAGTCGGTGCTGGACTGCTTGAACACCTTCAAGGGCAGGACGGCGGTCCCACTGAAATTCTTTCAGAGGCTCCTGGGGCATATGGCAGCAGCGGCAGCAGTAACCCCGCTCGGCTTGCTTCATATGAGACCGCTTCAGCACTGGCTTCACGGCCGAGTCCCGAGATGGGCGTGGCATCACGGCACTCACCGGGTGGCAATCACACCGGCCTGCCGTCAGACCTTCAGCCCGTGGTCAGATCCCTCGTTCCTTCGGGCAGGAGTCCCCTTGGAACAGGTATCCAGGCACGCTGTGGTATTCACAAATGCCTCTGCCACCGGCTGGGGTGCCACGTACAAGGGGCATGCAGTTTCAGGGGTGTGGACAGACCCTCATCTGCATTGGCATATCAATTGCCTCGAGTTGCTAGCAGTACATCTCGCTCTGCGCCGTCTGAAAAGGCCGCTGCAGGGCAGGGATGTGCTGGTCCGTACGGACAACACTGCGACCGTTGCGTATATCAACCAGCAAGGTGGTCTACGCTCCCGTCGCATGTCGCAACTCACCCGCCATCTCCTCCTCTGGAGTCAGAAGCATCTGAGGTCGCTTCGAGCCATGCATGTCCCCGGCGTGCTCAACCGTGTGGCCGACTAGCTATCACGAGTGCTCCCGGGAGAATGGCGACTCCACCCCCAGGTGGTTCAGCTGATCTGGAGAGAGTTCGGGGAGGCTCAGGTGGACCTGTTTGCCTCCTCAGAGACCTCCCACTGCCAGCTGTTTTACTCCCTGACAGAGGGAACACTCGGCACGGACGCACTGGCACACAGCTGGCCCCGGAGCCTTCGCAAATATGCGTTTCCCCCAGTGAGCCTTCTTGCACAGACACTGTGCAAAGTCAGGGAGGACAAGGAGCAGGTCCTTCTGGTGGCTCCCTATTGGCCCACCTGGACTTGGTTCTCAGAACTCATGCTCCTTGTGACAGTCCCTCCCTGGCCCATTCCTCTGAGGAAGGATCTTCTGACTCAGAGACGGGGCACCCTATGGCACCCGCGTCCAGACCTCTGGAAACTCCATGTCTGGTCCCTGGACGGGACGCGGAGGTTCTAGGTGACTTACCCCCTGAGGTACTTAACACCATCACTTTTTTTTTTTTTTTTTTTTTTATTTAAGATTTATTTGACAGGGACAAATGCATAAAACATTGCTTTATAGTAAATACAAAGTAGATGCCACGCATACAGGTTTCTAGCCATGACTAATTTGCAACCCCTGTCCCTGGTTAGGCTTATGAAATAAAACAGAAATTACAGAGTATTGAATGTAAGATATGTAACTATTAAAAGACACACAACAAATACATCCCATACATGAAAAAGAATATGGGCTTAAGTAGATATAAAACTATAAAACAATCTGGCAGATTTAACAATACAAAAACACAAAAGGCTGCATATGCGTGCTAACATTATGCAACATTATGTTTGTATGCATTGTGTTGTATCCTGTACAGTCAGTGTTCACAAAGTTGTTTCTGTTTCAGCCATTGCTTTAAATGTGTATTAAAAACCTTGAGTTCTGTCAATGTTTTAATTTCAGATGGTAAAGCGTTCCACAAATGTATGCCTCTTACTGAAAATGATGTCTGACCAAATGTTGTTCTACGCTTTGCAGCTATACAGTTTCCACTTATTGTGCCTCTAGTTCTTATTCCGCTTTTTTGTTTCTCTACTAGTTGACAGAATATTTCTGGTGCAAGGTTGTTCACACACTTAAAAGTTAGTTTTAAAAATGAAAAACTGACAAAACTGTCAAAACTCAATATATTATGTTTCCTTAGAATGATGCAGTGATGCCATCTTACAGATTTCTGGTCCATTACTTTTAGTGCCTGTTTATATAACGACCTAATGGGTGTAATTGTTGTTTGGTTGGCCTGACCCCACACAGTTATGCAATACGATAAATGAGAAAATATCATAGAATGCATAAACTGCTGTGCTGCCTTAAGGGGTATATATTGTCTTATTAATCGGAAGCAGTTTAGATTTGTCCTGACAGTTCTGCATAGTTTCTTTACATGTCTATCAAACTTAAGATGAGAATCTAAAATAACCCCTAAAAATTTAAATTCATGTACCTCATCTATCTCCTTATCATCAATCTTTATTCTAAAATTTTCATTTACCTTTCTTTTTATTGAAAAGCACATAGAGACTGTCTTATTATAGTTTAGGGTTAGATGATTATTTCGGAGCCACTGTGATACCCCGTCCAGTTCTTTTGAAAGCATCTCAGCTGCAATCTGAGGGGTTTTTGCTGAGACATATATAATTGTATCATCTGCATACATTTGGCATTTAACCCCTTTGCAACTGTCAGGAAGATCATTTATATATAAACTAAAAAGTAAAGGGCCTAAGATTGAACCTTGTGGAATTCCGAATCGACAAGTTTGGACAGATGACTGGGCGGAATTTATTTTAACACACTGCTGCCTGTGTTCGAGATACGATCTAAACCAAGTTATTGCATCATGTGACAAATTACAATTTTGCAATTTATTTAAAAGAATTTCGTGGTTAACAGTATCAAAGGCTTTTTTCAGGTCCAGAAACACTGCCCCCACTACATTACCTTTATCTAGTGACTGTTTTATCATTTCAGTGAGGTAACAGTTTGCCAACTCTGTTGAGTACCGTGGTCTAAACCCAAATTGTTTGGCGTGTAGGAGATGATTACTTTCAAGATAATCAACAAGTTGTTTGGCAACTGTTTTTTCAAGAACCTTTGAGAGTGCAGGTAAAATTGAAATTGGTCTATAATTTGAGACCAGGTCAGATGCTCCAGACTTAAAGACTGGAGTTATAATAGCCGTTTTCCATTGCTGAGGAAATGTATTTGCTCTAATGGATAAGTTCACTATATGTGTAACTGGCATTAAGAGGACTGAACTGTGTTTTTTTATAAAAGCGGTATCCAAGCCAAAGTTATCCTTGGCCTTAGATTGCCGTAACTGTGTAAAAACTTCTGCAGTTTCACTTTGGTCTACTTCTTTTATACAAAAAGATGTTGATTGGTCTCTTAGTTTGTGTTTTAATTGTACTGGTTGGAAATTTGCAGCCAATTCCTCAGCTGATTGGATAAAGAATCTATTAAACTCGTTCGCAATTTCAGACCTTTCATTATTGACGATTCCATTTATATTTAATTCGACTATTAATTTTTGTTGTTTAGGCACTCGATTAGTTAAAATATTTAGGTGTTTCCAAAGTTCTGAACTTTTCCCTCCTGATTCAGTCATCAATTTCATAAAATAGATCGTTTTTGCTTTGCGTAACTCCCTGACTACTTTATTTCTTAATCCTTTAAAAACAAGTATATCTATATTAGTTTTTGTTAATAATGAATGTTTGAGTGCAAGATCTCTTTTTTTCATCAGCTGGAGAATATCCTTATTCAGCCATGGTAAAGCCCTTCTACGTTGTGGATACTTCAATAACTGGGTATATTTCTGAATCACATCTGTGAGTGTTTTCATCATTATAGTACAGCCGGTATCTAAGTCGTGAGTTTGCTTAACATCATTCCAATTTATATTCTGCAATTCATCTTCAAGTTGAGTTCTTTTATTCTTGGGAATGCCTGTAAATTCTAATTTATGCGGAATATTGCAGAAGGATTGTAGACGCTTTTTGGATAGTTTTCTAACAATTAAAATCAGATTGTGATCGGAAATACCTGTGATTAAGTTGTACGTTTTACTCACTCGCTCAGTTCTATTTGTGAAGATCAAGTCAATAAGGGTTTTACTACTTTTTGTTAATCTTGTCGGTTCTTTGATTATTTGGTGGAAATTATGCTTTGAGTAGATCATTTTTAACTTTTGCTTATTACTGTTACTTAACCAATTTATGTTAAAATCTCCTTGAAAGATAGTCTCACAGCGACAATTTAACTGTTTAAGTAAATCATCTAAATCCTTGTAAAATGAAACATCATGTGAAGGGGGATTATATAATGTAACAATATTAAACTTCATTTTTGTTGACAACAATACAGTGATGGCCACACATTCTAAAGATGTGTCCAGATTAATTTGGACACATTTAAATGTTTCTTTGATATAGATCAACACACCACCACCCCTGCCAGTTAGTCTGTCTTTTCTAAAACAATTATAACCAGGTACATCAATTATGTGTGTTGGAGTATTGCTGTTTAGCCAGGATTCACTTAGACACAGGTAATCCAAATTGGAATCTGTCAGTAAATATTGAATCTGATCTAATTTTGATGTAATACTTCGAATATTCAAATGTCCTCCGACAATGCCCTTTGGTTTAGTCTTCGGATCCCATATAACCTTTGCATGATTCACAGTCTGAAAGAATCTAAATTGTCTTTGTTTACCTACTGCATGACCAGTAGACCTGATGGTAACTACACTGCTGCAGTTGCTGGGCCCGGAGTCTGGCCTAGTGGTAACTAGGCTATTGATACTGCTGCTGCTACTGCTGAGGCCTGGCCCAGTGGTAGCTTGGATGCTGCTGCTACTGATGCTAAGGCCTGGCTTGATGGTAGCTGGGCTGCTGCCATTGAGGCCTGATCCTGGCCCGGTGGTTGCTGGGCTGTTTCTACTGACTCTGTTGAGGCATGAGCCTGGCCTGGTGGCAGCTGGACTGCTGCTGCTGAGGCCTGAGCCTGGCCCAGTGGTTGCTGGACTGCTACTGCTGAGTGCTGGGCCTGGTCTGTTGGCAGCTAGACTGCTGCTGCTGAGGCCTGAGCCTGGTCTTTTGGCAGCTAGACTGCTGCTGCTGAGGCCTGAGCCTGGTCTTTTGGCAGCTAGACTGCTGCTGCTGAGGCCTGAGCCTGGTCTGTTGGCAGCTAGACTGCTGCTGCTGAGGCCTGAGCCTGGTCTGTTGGCAGCTAGACTGCTGCTGCTGAGGCCTGAGCCTGGTCTGTTGGCAGCTAGACTGCTGCTGCTGAGGCCTGAGCCTGGTCTGTTGACAGCTAGACTGCTGCTGCTGAGGCCTGTGCCTGGTCTGTTGGCAGCTAGACTGCTGCTGCTGAGTGCTGGGCCTGGCCCAGTGGTTGCTGGGCTGTTTCTACTACCGCTGCTGAGGCCTGAGCCTGGCCTAGTGATTGCTGGACTGCTACTGCTGAGGCCTAAGCCTGGCCTAGTGGTTGCTGGACTGCTACTGCTGAGTGCTGGGCCTGGTCTGTTGGCAGCTAGACTGCTGCTGCTGAGGCCTGAGCCTGGTCTTTTGGCAGCTAGACTGCTGCTGCTGAGGCCTGGTCTGTTGGCAGCTAGACTGCTGCTGCTGAGGCCTGAGCCTGGTCTGTTGGCAGCTAGACTGCTGCTGCTGAGGCCTGAGCCTGGTCTGTTGGCAGCTAGACTGCTGCTGCTGAGGCCTGAGCCTGGTCTGTTGACAGCCAGACTGCTGCTGCTGAGGCCTGTGCCTGGTCTGTTGGCAGCTAGACTGCTGCTGCTGAGTGCTGGGCCTGGTCTGTTCGCAGCTGGACTGCTGCTGCCTGGCCCGATGGTAGCTTGGCCGCTGCTAATAATGCTAAGGCCTGAGCCTGGCTTGATGGTAACTGGGCTGCTGCTACTGCTGCCATTGAGGCCTGATCCTGGCCTGGTGGTTGCCGGACCACCTCTGCTGATACCTAGGCCTGGCCTGGTGGTTGCAGACAGTTTGCTTCTTTCATCCACTAGTTCATGTTCATGTTGGTGAAGAGTAGGACCACTAATACACTTTAGCTGTTTAGTAGCCATTAGTCCCAGAGGGAAGATGTCTGTTGGTTCCTTCTTTGCAGTAGAATCATGCCAAACCAACACTGCTTTCTGAAAACAGTGTTTGGACAAATCACTGTTTAGATCTGGGTTAAGATTTACAGATGGGCCTGGGTTTAATTGTATATCCCCACTTAGTAGCAGCAAAAACAGTAGAATTCTGTAAACATGCCATTTGCTTCTCTTTGTATATTGTTTTCTGTCTGTAGTAACAATTCCAGTATAATGATCTTTCTGCCAGAAAATAGAATAAGCAATATAGTGTCCATGTCCAAAAAAATAAATAATTTGTCTTGGTATATCATTACAAAGTGCAGGATGTTCAGGAGCAACTAGTTGATTTCTAGCCAAAGACAGGCCTTGAGCTGGTGGAACAAGCAGAAACCACAAACAAAGCAGCATTGTCCAAATACATCCATTTTCTCTGTACCTTTTGGTTGACTCTCGTCTTTGATGCCTGCATTTCTTTGAGTTGAGGTATTTTTGTTGAAAAGTGTCGGGTAAAACTGTTACAATCTGATATAAAATGTTAAATAAAAGGATGGGTGTGGAGCCTAAAAAACCACACCTGTCCTCAGCGGCCATCTTGGATAACAGCACTTCAGCACGGGCGCCGTCCACGAGACGTGTCTACGCCCTGAAGTGGAACCTGTTCGTCGAGTGGTGTTCTTCTCGCCGAGAAGACCCCCGAAGATGTTGTATTGGCCTCTGTCAAGAGGGTAGGAGACCTGCACGCATTTTCGGTCGACGAATCGTGCCTAGAGTTCGGGCCGGGTGACAGCCATGTGGTATTAAGACCCCGGCCTGGCTATGTGCCCAAGGTTCCTACCACTCCCTTTAGAGACCAGGTAGTGAACCTGCAAGCGCTGCCCTTGGAGGAGGCAGACCCAGCCCTGGCTTTGCTCTGTCCCGTTCGCGCTCTGCGTATGTACGTGGACAGAACTCAAAGCATCAGGACCTCAGACCAGCTCTTTGTCTGTTACGGAGGCCAGCAGAAGGAAAAGGCTGTCTCCAAGCAGAGGATGGCCCACTGGATAGTGGATGCCATCGTCTTGGCTTACCAAGCTCAAGGCGTGCCCTGCCCGCTCAGGTTGCATGCACACTCCACGAGAGGCGTTGCATCCTCCTGGGCGTTGGCTCGTGGCGCCTCGCTAACAGATATCTGTAGAGCTGCGGGCTGGGCGACACCTAACACGTTCGCTAGATACTATAGCCTACGTGTAGAGCCGGTCTCCTCCCGTGTTCTCACCCTAAACGGGTAGAGGCACTGAGAGGCCCGGCTCTGTCGGCTTGCTGCACCCTACTGTGCACCCTTATTACTCCAGAGTGAAAAACCTGTCGAGTCCTCCAAAACCCCTCGGCCCCGGATATGGCGGAGCGTCCGGTGCCAGGCCTTTATCCGCTGAATCCTTGAGAGCTGGATCTGGGCTGGGTTCCATATGTGTGACCCTTCGGGGATCCCATTGTGTATATGTTCCACGGCTGCTCCTAAGTCGGAAGCCCGTGTCTTTCCCTTGGGCTAAGTCACCCATTATATCATATGCAGTACAGCCTTCGGGTTAGTCCATATGTATTTTCCACATAACTCTCTGAAGAAAGTGGGTTCCGCAGCGTCCCCCTCCCTCTAAAAAGGGAACGCTTTCCCAGTGTTATCCAAGTCTCACTGTATGGGTTATAAAGAAACAACAGTGTCAGACTCTCTCTGTGTAACCCTCCTCCTATCGTCCTCTCAGGCAAGAAGGTGCAGAGGCTTGCATGGGGCGCTGGATGGGGTGGAGCGACTGTGGCGCTTTGGTAGGGATTCCTATTGGTCAGTCTGACCTACGTTGTAGTGACTGACCGATAGGTAACGTCTCGGTTACATATGGTAACCCTCGTTCCCTGAGGGAGGGAACGGAGACGTAGGTCCCGTCGCCACATCTGCTGCTACCCGCCGGGGGGCCAGCTTCCCAAGTTTGGCTCCTCAGCAAAAAACTGAAGTGCAATCACACAGCCGCTCGTTATATATCCGCGCTGACGAGGACGCGCAGCTGTTGCAAATGATTGCACGCCAATGTGCATTGGCTTGTTTTAGATTCACTCGAAGTAAATTGGCTCTCTAGCGAGATTCCTATTGGTCAGTCTGACCTACGTCTCCGTTCCCTCCCTCAGGGAACGAGGGTTACCATATGTAACCGAGACGTTCACATCTATGATGATCATTTTATTGAAGAGCTACAGCAGCATTTAGTTTCCAATAGTCTGTTTTAAAACCCAGTCACACTAGTTCTGTGCGTTGGAAGACACTGTTTCTTCTCTTTCATTTTTAAGTATTTATTTGACGTCTCTCTTCTTTATTCTCTGTTGAAAAGGCAGATTTCTGCGTCAACACAATCAGAACATTGTATCAGATGTTGAGATTTAAACAACTACTATATAGATTAAAAAACATAAAAATGTGAGCAATAGGGAAACCCAGAAAGTGCACTGCTATAACCAATATAACATAAGCCCTGCTGTCTTCAAATAAATAAACTTCAGTCACACTGTAATTGCTGTACAGTATAATGATACTAACTGTAGTTTCTCCAGCTTGAATTGAGGGTTCATCAGTAGATCACTGAGGTTTTTCACTCCAGAGTCTCCTAGTTTATTCCTGCTCAGGTCCAGCTCTCTCAGGTGTGACGGGTTTGATTTCAGAGCTGAAGTCAGGATGAGACTCTGTTTCTCTGTAATACTGCATCTATTCAGACTGAAGACAGAGAAATAACAATAGTTCACATCTATGATGATCATCTTATTGAAGAGCTACAGCAGCATTTAGTTTCCAATAGTAAAATATTTAACGCAGCATCCATTAATTTTTGTCATCCTTTGGCTAGCTTTACATTATATGATGCCGCTCTTATTCTTACAAATGCATTTAAACCATTCAAGTTTAATGACCTGCCTGTGAATGACCTGTCTATGTGACACACACACACACACACACACGATGCACAGAAAGACGCCGCCAGAATATTGTTCTTTTTCGCGCTTGAATGAACAATAACACACAATTATGCCAAATGTCCGTTTTGTCGAGTATCCTCATAACATAAGAACAGTCTGAAATGAGTTGAATAAAGTCTTAAATTAACGTAAAGAGTTGTGAGAGAATGAGACGCGTGTGAGATCCGCGTCTCTATCAGCAGCGGTAGGTCATTTTCATGGAGACAGAGCTGTATTAGCTGTATTATAATGTCATGACATAGAGCTGTATTAGCTGTATTATAATTTCATGACATAGAGCTGTATTAGTATCAGTGATACTGACAAATAAAGAAGTGTGAAGTCCGGGCACTAAAAATTACTGCTCCAAAAGTATTTATTAAAAGGCAACGTTTCGACCCTCAGGTCTTCATCAGGCACTTAGTTGTCCTGCACCTGAGCCCAGTTTGGGTGTTTGGGATCTGCACACCATTTTTGTATTTTTTGACTTATCAGTGATACTGACCTTCATTCATAAAAAGACATATGTTTATGTTGTCTCTACATTAATTTGGAGATTAACAGTGAAATGATTACATTATAAAATATATAAACTAAATATATTTTATGAAAGCTGTGTTTTTAATTGTGATTAATCGAGTTAATTTTTTTAATTGATTGACAGCACTGAAAAAAAAACATTAAAATGTGAGTAATAGGGAAACCCATAAAGTGCACTGCTATAACCAATGAAACATAAGCCCTGCTGTCTTCAAATAAATAAACTTCAGTCACACTGTAATTGCTGTACAGTATAATGACACTAACTGTAGTTTCTCCAGCTTGAATTGTGGGTTCATCAGTAGATCACTGAGGTTTTTCACTCCAGAGTCTCCTAGTTTATTCCCGCTCAGGTCCAGCTCTCTCAGGTGTGACGGGTTTGATTTCAGAGCTGAAGTCACATCAGAACAACCTTCATCTGTCATATCACACCAGCTTAACCTACATTAGCAGAGAGAGAGAGAGAGAGAGAGAGAGAGAGAGAGAGAGAGAGAGAGAGAGAGAGAGAGAGAGAGAGAGAGAGACAGAGGGAGAGAGAGAGAGAGAGAGTGAATGAAGAAAATAAGAGACTCTTTTTAGTCTGTAAAGTCACATCATCTTCATCATCAAATAAAACAGACAGAGGAAGAGAGATCTTCATTTTTATTTCACCAGATCACAAAATACTAAGGTGATGTACAGATGTGTGTGGACAGATGTGTGTGTACAGATGTGTGTGTGTGTGTGTGTACAGATGTGTGTGTGTGTACAGATGTGTGTGTACAGATGTGTGTGTGTGGACAGATGTGTGTGTGGACAGATGTGTGTGTGTGTGTGCAGATGTGTGTGTGCAGATTTGTGTGTACAGCTGTGTGCGTGTATAGATGTGTGTGTGTGTACAGATGTGTGTGGACAGATGTGTGTGTGTACAGATGTGTGTGTGTGTGTACAGATGTGTGTGGGTGTACAGATGTGTGTGTGTACAGATGTGTGCGTGTACAGATGTGTGCGTGTACAGATGTGTGCGTGTACAGATGTGTGTGTGTGCAGATGTGTGTGTACAGATGTGTGTGTGGACAGATGTGTGTGTGCAGATGTGTGTGCGTGGACAGATGTGTGTGTGCAGATGTGTGTGTGTACAGATGTGTGTGTGTACAGATGTGTGTGTGTGTGCAGATGTGTGTGTACAGACATGTGCGTGTACAGATGTGTGCGTGTACAGATGTGTGTGTGTGTACAGATGTGTGTGTGCAGATGTGTGTGTGCAGATGTGTGTGTGCAGATGTGTGTGTGTGCAGATGTGTGTGTGCAGATTTGTGTGTACAGATGTGTGCGTGTATAGATGTGTGTGTGTGGACAGATGTGTGTGGACAGATGTGTGTGTGTACAGATGTGTGTGTGTGTGTACAGATGTGTGTGGGTGTACAGATGTGTGCGTGTACAGATGTGTGCGTGTACAGATGTGTGCGTGTACAGATGTGTGCGTGTACAGATGTGTGTGTGCAGATGTGTGTGTGTACAGATGTGTGTGTGTACAGATGTGTGTGTGTGCAGATGTGTGTGTGCAGAAGTGTGTGTGCAGATGTGTGTGTGCAGATTTGTGTGTACAGATGTGTGTGTACAGATGTGTGTGTGTACAGATGTGTGTGTACAGATGTGTGTGTGTACAGATGTGTGTGTGTGTGTGTGTGCGCAGATTTGTGTGTGTACAGATGTGTGTGTGTGTGTGTGTGTGTGTGTGTGTGTGTGTGCAGATTTGTGTGTGTACAGATGTGTGTGTGTGCAGATGTGTGTGTACAGATGTATGTGTGTACAGATGTGTGTGTGTGTGCAGATTTGTGTGTGTACAGATGTGTGTGTGTACAGATGTCTGTGTGTGTGTACAGATGTGTCTGGACAGATGTGTGTGGACAGATGTGTGTGTGTGGACAGATGTGTGTGTGCAGATGTGTGTGTGTGTACAGATGTGTGTGGACAGATGTGTGTGTGTGTGTGTCTGTGTACAGATGTGTGTGGACAGATGTGTGTGGACAGATGTGTGTGTGTACAATGTGTGTGGATAGATGTGTGTGTGGACAGATGTGTGTGGACAGATGTGTGTGTGCAGATGTGTGTGTGTGTGTGTGTGTGTGTCTGTGTGTGTGTGTGTGTACAGATGTGTGTGTACAGATGTGTGTGTGTACAGATGTGTGTGTGTGTCCAGATGTGTGTGGACAGATGTGTGTGTGTGTGTACAGATGTGTGTGGACAGATGTGTGTGTGCAGATGTGTGTGTGTGTACAGATGTGTATGGACGCATGTGTGTGTGCAGTAGGGGTGTAAATCGGACAGTTAATCACGATACGATACGATATCGATTCTCTCAGCCAGCGATACGATATTTGCCGATACCTCAAAAAATTCTACGATTCTATTACGATTCGATTCGATTCAGGGCTATATCGATCGATTAATCGATATTTAGATATTATGTGCTAAGTGTACACAAGCGGTTACCTTTATTAACTCACAATACATCCAAATATATATAACATGAAAGTTTAATTAAACTCTGTGAAAATTGCACACCCTCTCCTAATTGGGACATTTACAAGTAGTTTGTTACAAGTTAAAAAAAATGATATATGAAAATAAACAAGAACGCAGTTATCTGTTTTTGCAAATGAACTCTTCTGTTATAAGTTCATTGAAAGGATTTATATATTTTATATATATATATATATATATATATATATATATATATATTTGTATGGCAAAAGCAGATAACTCCACATTTCATGTTTCAGAGTTAAACAAAGCCAAGTATTTGCTATGATACATAATAAAACACTTGGTTAATCTTTGTAACACTAATCTCCTCAGCTGATATAGACGCCTGTCAAACTTTGTTGTTGTGATTAACGTACAGGCAATACAGAGCCTTTCACTTACCACTAAACGTGCTGTTTTAGCAAGATTCCGTGACAAAGTTTCAGCTTTTATTTTACTTTTACGCCCGAAGAAGATATCACGAGTTCATCAAGTTCGCTGAAATCCATCCTCGATCACTTTTAGTAAGCTTGACGAAACTCCTCTCAGCTAGCGCGTCTTTTCAAAGTGACAAGCAGCCTTGTCACCTGACCTGAATACTGCGCACTGATTTGCTAAAACAAACATTTCGGGGCTTGTTGTTTCTGCTGTGAACTCGCGATGACAGTGGAAAATACTGGCTTTTGTGACAAAGGGTTCAGTCAATCTTGTCAGGCGTCTATTTCAGCGGAGAAAGTTTACGTGAGGATGTGGAGCGTGTCAAAATAAAGGTACTGTACATCGATATTTTATGTGTGGTATCGATGCATCGTATCGTTAGACGTTTGATCGATGCATCGATCCATATCGATGTATTGTTACACCCCTAGTGTGCAGATGTGTGTGGACAGATGTGTGTGTGTACAGATGTGTGTGTACAGATGTGTGTGTGTAGATGTGTGTGTGTACAGATGTTTGTGTGTGTACAGATGTGTGTGTGTAGGTGTGTGTGTACAGATGTGTGTGTGTGTGTGTACAGATGTGTGTGTACAGATGTGTGTGTGTACAGATGTGTGTGTGTGTACAGATGTGTGTGGACAGATGTGTGTGTGTGTACAGATGTGTGTGTGCAGATGTGTGTGTGTGTACAGATGTGTGTGGACAGATGTGTGTGTGCAGATGTGTGTGTACAGATGTGTGTGGACAGATGTGTGTGGACAGATGTGTGTGTGTAGATGTGTGTGTGTACAGATGTGTGTGGACAGATGTGTGTGGACAGATGTGTGTGGACAGATGTGTGTGTGTAGATGTGTGTGTGTACAGATGTGTGTGTGTGTGTGTGTGTGTGTGTGTGTGTACAGATGTGACGTAATGACGCAAAGACATGCTCGAATCTCCCGCTGAAATCCACCAGTACCACTGGAATTAAAGACATTATTACAAGTTTACCGCTTTGAATCGAGCTACGGCAAGCAGAGAGTTTTGAACACTGGCTGGTTATGTATTTTCTCAAATATGTATTTTGGATCATTTTTAACCCAAAAAGCTACGGACTGCAGCTTTAAGTGTATTATAAATAAATAATTGGTTAGTCAAATACTAAATTATTATAGTGAAAAAAAAAATTTAAATATAACTGTTAATTTTAGATGAAATGAACTGTTGGATCAATTATTTTTGTATGTTTAACTCAAACAATCAAATAAATGATATTCAGGGATTTTATTAAGCTAATAAAGTTAAATATTACTGTGATATTTACTAGGGATGTCCCGATCAGGTTTTTTTGCCCTCGAGTCCGAGTCTGAGTCATTTGATTTTGAGTATCTACCGATACTGAGTCCCGATCCGATACTTATACAATACATAAAAAAAGAATAAAGAAGAGAGAAAAAACAGTATTTTTTTTTTTTAATTCACCTTATTTTAACATTGAACAACTCTGTTAACAAACAGAGCACTTCTGTGAGGTAGCTTGAACAATCAAGTAATAAATAACATAAAATCTTCACTTTTGGACTTTAGTGCAACAGTAAATATAGAAAAAGTCTAATATAAAAACAAACAGCACCTCAACTTAAAATACCCGGCAGGCATGTCAACAAAAAATAAAAATGTTTTAAAAGTGTATAAAAAAATAATGAGAATATATATACATTAGGGGAGTAACAGTTCACAAAATGTGCGGTTCGGTTCGATACGATACAGCAAAATGAAAGAAATGCCAGAGAAATTTCCTATTTATTAAAAGAAAAACTATTTTTAAATAAGTTTGAGTTTTCCTACATCTTGAAACTTTCAGGTTTATAAATGGGGATAATTTTTGAAGGATGAACAAATAATGTTTTGGTAATCACATTAAAAATAACATTTAAATATATATTTATATAATATTTGAGTTTTGAAGTGCAACATTAAATCCATGTTCAATCTCGGCACAATGTTTCTCCTGGTTCCCACGTCAGCGCTGTTTGATCTAATAGAGATCTACGGTTAATAACAGAGAAATGTGAACGCTTCTCTCTAGATCTCGCAGCGATGTTATTACTTCAGTGGCGAATTCAAATGTTTTCTTCACTGGATCTCTCAGCACACTGTCGCTTGATCTCGCGCTGCATAGATGTTGCTGGTCCGAACTGATAAAGGGTCCGTTAAGCACAATATAATGAGAAGCGCAGTTTCGTTCCGCTTTCATTACGTTTGCCATTTGATGTTGCGCAATGTTGTGGTGATCGCGCCAGCGCGGATTTTGTCTGCAGGAAAAATGGTCCTAGGAATCGTTCGGTTTGTATGCGTACCGAACCGGAAGCCTCGTACCGAAACGGTTCAATTATTACGAATACCGTTACACCCCTAATTTACATATATCCGAGTCCTGATGGGGAGGTAACGTCCGATTCCGATCGAGTCTGAAACCACGTGATCGGGCCCGATTTCCGATCGCGTGATCGGATCGGGACATCCCTAATTAAATATCAAGTGTCTGTATAATATGTGCTCTTTTATCAATTTCCAGTGCTTGTTTTGTTTATTTTATGGATGGCTCAGCTAAACTTGCCAATAAGAGATTATTAACTACTATTATTCCTTTTAATTATACAAATGTCTGATTAAAACATCTACAAATGTATAAAACTGATCAGAGTTCAGGTTAAACCCACAGACACTTGTTCAATCTCAGTAAATCTGCATGATTCATGGGTTCACAGAGATCATCTTCCCCCAGCGGTGAACCACTGCCATTTCCAAACGTTTTGAAACAGTTATGACGTAACTAATCCTCGTGTCCTGAAATCATGTGACTTTGGCAGTTTGATACACGCTCCGAACCACTGATTCAAAACAAAAGATTCGGAAAGGTTTCGTATCTTCATGAAGCGTGTTTCGAAAGCGCCCATCACTAGCGTTCAGTGGATCTTATTACAGGCAGATACTGATCACAGACTTTTAAAATGCACTTGTTCAATTTTTACAAGTTACAGTATATGCTGCACCAAAATTAGACATTTTACATTTTGGGAAAAACAAACATTGAATTGAAAGCAGTTATGAACATTTCTGATTCTGATGTCACAAAAAACATTGTTCTGCCTCTACAGTAACTGAAATAATTATTGACCCATGATCCAACTGTCTGTCTTAACCAAATATTTAAAGCTTGATATCTTTATTGAAATTTTAATTGGGTGTTTTTAATTTGCGGTTTAATTTTATTACTTTAAATTGTTGTGGGTCTGTGTGACGCTGAGGGAAAAACTGCTCTGACTCAAACAAGTGAGGAAATATTATCATCAGCTAATATTGCAACTAAAAGTAAAGTAATATTATAAATAAATGAGCAATACTCACGTCAGTGTGTTGAGTCGACAGTGTTTATCCTGCAGTAAAGCAGCGATCTGATTCACTCGTGTGTCTCCTAGTTTATGTCCACTCAGATTCAGCTTTCTCTGGAGTAACGGGTTTTCACCCACAACTCTATTCACATACTGACAGGCTTCCTCTGCAGCAGGGCTCAAAAACCTGCAGAACAGTCAATTCAGTTCCCAAATAAATGTCTGTTGCATTACAAAAAAAATTGATACGATACATTTTTTTTTTTTTTTTGAACATTTAAATACACAAATAAATATACATTTTAAAGAAACTAGAGTGACACACAGTCCTAAAGCAAACTCATAAGAATAGAAACGTCTCACGAGCAGAGGGGCAAAAGCTCACTAGATCATGGTTTTCAGTATGAATACAGAGTGTGAAATTAAGATCTTTCCGGCTTTTAAGCAGGATAAGTGAGAAACGTCAGCACAGAGAAAACTGGCTTGTAAAACTGCATGTTTGTGAACATCTGGAGACTAATAGACCTGCTACAGAGAGATGCAGTGAATCTGGGCTTGATGGAAAACTATTGTGTTCAGAAAACTATTTCACTAAAATTGTACATTTCAATTATCAAGGTATACTCCAGAATAGCAGCACATATACTGACCCATAATGTCTATTTGACCTGTAGCTCGTATCACAACTAAACTGTGTTGACGTTTATCATCATCATGACAGAACCTGCAGCGTCTGATCTGATCTTGATCATTTTGATGCAACAAATTGTCAAGCTAATTTTATAGCTAAAATAATATATTAGTTATGAATATTTAGCCTAATTAACTAATTTAGTTAAACATTTGCTCCTGTCTCACCTCAGTGTCTTCAGTTGACAGTCTGGATCCTGTAGTAAATCATTGAGCTGCTTCACTCCTGATTCTCCAGGATCATTTCCTGTGAGATCCAGCTCTATCAGGTGTGAAGGGTTTGATCTCAGAGCTGAAGCCAGAGCTTTATAACCTTCTTCTGTTACACTGCAGTTAGAGAGTCTAGAACAGGAATGAAAGCATTCAACTGATTAATCAGTTAAACCCCAAACAATATAAATCTTTAAACTTGAATTTTATTTTGTTCTTTGTACAAATGCATTGAAAGTTAGTTGCAAAAACTGACAACTGAATATGGAGGCAAACAAAAGGCACAGAAATATTTAATATGTTAGACATCAACATTACTTTCGAGATTACAATTATCTAAAACTGTGTAAGCCCGTTTATCGGTCCAAATGGGAGTTTCCGCCAGAACGGGTGAAGGTCTCTGCGTGTTACTGTCTTTCCATGTGGCAAAGCAATTTAAGTCCATTTAAGCTTTTATTGGACTCCATCTTTTATCTGACTCAATTTTATATCTGACTTCATTTTATCACGACCTCGAATTTAAGTTAAATTGCAAATTGGTTATTGGTCAATTATATAATAGTTTAGCAATACATTTGATTGTTCTATTTAACTCTATTTTACTTATATTTTACCCATTCATATTAGGAAGCTATGTCCCTCAGAGGTCCTCACGCCTTGTTTAACGTGGGTCTCACGATCACAATCTCGCCAGCTTCGGTCACTAAACAGAGGTAATTGCTATATACCCGATTTCCGTCGCATTCACGCTTACACAATCAAAGATACTTTAATATATCCCCGTGATTGCATACACTTAAAATTAAAGTAACATTTACTTCAGTAGAGGTATGGCCACTACTACAGATATAAGTCAACCAACTTTACTTGTCTTATAATAGCTTTGGATTGGCCATGCCGTGGTTTCCCACGTACACTTATGTAAAGTAACATTAAATTAAAACAAAGGTAAAACACACCCAGATTTAGGTTGTTCAAGCAGTACTTTTGCTGCCCGAAACGGAAATTCACTTCTTGTCTTTGCAAAACACGTACACTTGAATTAATCTGACGCAAAACTTGCGGTAACATAAAATTCTGTTTAATCTACTTGGGAAAACAATTTTAGAGTCAGTCAGAATAAAATCAAATGTACCAATTAATTATGTCAGGTAAATGTATCATGCCAATTACATAATCAGTTCAAAGATAATCAATACAAAACATCAAATGCTCTGGAATAAAGAGAGAAGATGTGAACCTGACATTATAAAATACATAATGCGGAGTGCCTGCATACACTCTGCATCACAGGCTAATTTGAGTTACAAATCGCCACGAGCCTTCTTCAGCATCTCCCTGAATACTCAGACCAAGGCAGAAACCTCTTTTCTAATGTAAACATGAGTTCACAGTGGGAATTTGCATTAATCACCGTCCCAGACTTACTGGGGACAGACGTTGATTTACAAGGGGCACACACACAGCAGTTAACAAGATATCTCTAAACTCTCCACACCGTATTAACTTTTTTGTTTACTTCTGTGGGAATGAGAGCTTTGTACCAGTCACACTGAGACATTTCAAATGATACCAAACATGTATAATTCTGTTTGATAATAGTTCATATTAAACCATATAGATGTTTTGGGTGAATTCAGGTAGGGATGGGTGAAGGGAATGATGTGTAAATTGGGAGGTGATCAACTCAAGTGTGATCGTGTCTCGAATGGGGATGGTAATTTAGCAAGAGAGTTCAAATGCTAATTTCCTTTGTTTTCTCAGAGTTGCCCTCTCTTCCAGTTTATCCAGTCTTACAACTGTACAGGTCTGAAAGTCTTTGATCTGAATGATCTACAACAAGTAACCTGAAAATGGTCGGAAAATTAGAAAATTAAAGTTTGGGAATGGTTTAATTAAAGTCCAGACTTTAACTCCATTGAAATGCAGTGGAAGTACGTGAAACACCGCTCATGCTGGAAAGTCTACAAATGTCACCGAGCTGAAGCAGGTTTGTAAGGAGGAGTGGGACAAATGGACCAAAATACCTTCACAGTGGTGTAAAACACTCACAAACTAGAGGAAGTGTTTAGTCGAGAGTGGCTGCAAAGCTGAAAGCAGAATTAAAGATACACATCTCCCTCAAAAGCACTAAAATACATTAATCCTGTCAAATAAAATATTAAGATAAGTAGGGCTGTACTGTCCCAGTCGATAAGTCGATTAATTGGTCGATACGTTCTGATTCGACCAAAATTCTGATTGGTCGATTTTTGCCGCGCTCATTTCATCAGGTGGAAAGCACTAACTGCTAATGGGGGTGTTTCAGAGTACCCCTGTTTCACAGGTAACAGTCTGTCTTCAGAACACCCCCCTTGTTTTCACTTTTTTTGGATTAGCCCAACCCACTGGAGAAGAGAGACAGATAAAGCTGAATATTATTTATTTAATTGTGAGAGCGTTTGATAGTCAACAAAGACATCGACAGTATGACAGCATTTTGTTAAAATTGATAACGGGAAAAAGGTCGAATGCAAAGTTTGCAAGCAACAGTTTTGCCATCCACAGCTCGACGACAAAAATGACATATCATCTAAAAGCGGTAAGCTAACTTGTCTGCGTTAGGTTGCCCTGTCTGTTTTGAGTAGGCTATATGAACATATCAGAATTGGCACATCAGTTATGCACTTTATTTCATTTCTGCTATTGATCTGGTTTGTTTAATAACTATTATTTTTTTATTAAAGTGGATGTGCCTTTTGTGTTTATTAAGAGTAAAAGTTTTAAGTTAATAGTCTATTCGTGTCTCAGCCGTGAAGTTGCGCTCCTATGTTCAGCCTCGCTCTGTGCGAGGACATGCACAGAGCGGCTGAAATTATAGTGTCTGACAGTTATAACTTATTATTATAACATATGATAAAAAGAATAGTCTAAATTATGTTGCATATTCCTCAACAGTTCTTGTGATGATATCACTAGTCAGAGGTGGGAGTAAGTCACACATGTGCAAGTCACAAGCAAGTCTCAAGTCTTAACCTTCGAGTCTCAAGCAAGTCCAAGTCAATTTTTTATAAAAGCAAGTCAAGTCAAGTCAAGTCACTGCCTTATGTCAAGCAAGTCAAGTCAAGTCAAGTCAAGTCACTGCCTTATGTCAAGCAAGTCAAGTCAAGTCAAGTCACTGCCTTATGTCAAGCAAGTCAAGTCAAGTCGTAGCTTGGGGCACACGTCACTGGCAAGTCATACAAACGTTTGATGATTTCACTGAATGTATACATTAAAATAAGTTAAAACTACAGAAGTTGTGGACTATGGTTTTATTTGCAACATATTTTTTTTAAATATGCATTTCCACATACAGCTGAGTGGTTACTACAATAAAAATCTAAAAAATAAATACAATTTCAAACTACATAGCCTAAAATGTAAATGTAACTGAAATTAGGCCAACATTAAAGCATGAAAAAATAAATATGCCTCAAACATTGCAGAAGACCATTAAAAGGTATTAAACAATTCACAATTCAAGTATAATGGTTCCTATGCCACCAAATGGCATTCTTCAAACTGGCATCCCCTTTATATAAGTTATATATTTTTAATTATGAAGTTAAAATTGCCAAAAGGTGGCGCCAAATCACCGTCTTAATCTACGAGTCATAGAAGCATTCAGTCAACTGATTTGTTTAAAACGGCAGATTCGTTCTGGAACTAAGCAACTAGGTCACTGAATCACAAATACGCATAACTCTTTCTGTGGCTTGTTTGGAACTATTGTCATTGGAGAAATAGAGCAAAAACAGAGAATATTTGGAATATTATGTCTAAAATGTCACATCACAATATTCACTCTTTGTTTACTGGACTGTTTTATAAAATCATCACATTTGCAATCGCGCCAATATTCTGGAAATATTTTTTAATATATGTTATAATTATGAAAATAACTCATACTAGGGCAATTTTTCCACCACATTTTGAATTTTGGGTGCATATTAATTCTGCTGGCATTTTTTGCCACCAACCCCCTGATAACATCTAACCCTGCTTTAAGAGAAACATAAACGACAAAACAGTTTTCTATATTGTTTTTCGTCATTGGAAAGAATGACATTTTTGGCTTTAAAGCATGATTTAAAAAGAAATGTGGCAAATGTTATACAAAACATATCCGATCATTAATTATCATTTGAATATTGACAACATTAAGCTACATTTGAAAACATAATTTGTGTATAAAGAGGCATGCTGTTTTGACTAGGGATGGGAATTGATAAGAATTTAACGATTCCGATTCCATTATCGATATTGCTTATCGATTCGATTCCTTATCGATTCTCTTATCGATTCTCATTGGGTGAGCGAATAAGTACAAATTGTTTGTTTGTATTAACTCGCTTTAATATCTGATCAGAAGACAAACCACAGAGTATTAGGGTGTGAACCTACACTGGTCTCACGGTTCGGTTCGATTACGATTATCATGTCATCGATTCAGTTCAATTTGATATATCGATGCATTACGATGCACTGCATCATCAATTTTCAAATTTACTTCAAAAGTGATGTGTGCGTGCGTGTTCGCCTGTTCGGGAAGTCGCAGTGACAGAAACAGAGACATTCTAGTTTAAGTTTCATGGGACTAAAGTCTGTTTATGCCATTTAGAAAATGAAATTCTGCCAATTTTTGTTTAAAAAAAATGTTCATTTAAAAGCAGCGCTTATTCATCATCAGTGTATGTTACACGTGTTGCTGTGTGGCCAAATGTTTCTGCATAGCCTATTGGAGGTAGTTCCCCCCTTTGACGAAATGGAAATTTTACACGTGTTGCAAGTGACCATATTGTTATGAGGCGCCGTCATCATCTCATTGAGTATGTGCGCGAGTTTGTGTGTGTGTGTGCTCGCGTTTCATATGAGTATGTGCGTGGAGAGTTTGTGTGTGCGCGCGTCTCATGAGTATGTGCGTGGAGAGTTTGTGTGTGCGCGCGCGCGTCTCATATGAGTATGTGCGTGGAGAGTTTGTGTGTGTGTGCTCGCGTTTCATATGAGTATGTCCGTGGAGAGTTTGTGTGTGTGCGCGCGCGTCTCATATGAGTATGTGCGTGGAGAGTTTGTGTGTGCGCTCGCGTCTCATGAGTATATGCGTGGACTTCCGCGCATCTCGTGTGTGTAGAGTTTGCGTGTACAGTATGTGCGTGAGCGACTTTAGGTGTGTCGTTGTGCATTTCATATGTATTTGTTTGCGCATTCAGCAGTATGTATGTTTGACTAGTGTATGCAAGTGTTTCATAAATGTGTGCGTCAGTGCGTGAATGAAGTTTGATTTAAGCTCTAGACGGCGCCATACTGTCGTCTTTTCGCGTGAAATATAACCAAACTTTAGAGAGCTTCTGCCTCGATGCCATGTTTGTTGCGTTCTGAACCAAAACAACGCAGCGCGTGTGTGACGTCATGACACATTTGCAACGAGCGGAACCGATAAGCGGAATCGTTAAGCAGGCATACAAACGGTTCCAAGGAATCGATTCACTGGGCACCGGTTCTGAAGAAGAACCGGTTCTCGATTCCCATCCCTAGTTTTGACAAATATTCTCTCTAGATTTAAAGATAGTCAAATTAACTATAACAAACAGGTTAACCCTCTGGGGTTCTTCGTTTTCCAGTAACACTCAGGACCTTCGCGGTCAAAAGTGACCGGACCCCTGAAATCAATGTTTAATTTTTTCAGTAAAATCAATTAAATTTATTTTTGTTCAATAATATTTTTTATTTTTTTTGGTGGTGTTTTGAGAGAATTTTATGAAAATAATCAATATTTATGCAATAATTATGATCAATTTTTTTGGAGCCATCTGGTGGATGTAGTGAGCATAATTATCATGCAATATCATATTTTAACCTCTAGATGGATTTACAGCCTCTGTAGAAAGGCTTGTGAATTCTAGTTGTTTTTGCACATATTTGCCTATTTTTTTTCAGGTTGTGGATTTTAATTTATAATAAGTGATTCTCAAAGACCATTTTTGTCAAGTTGTTTGTTTGTTTGGTTGTTTTATTTTATTTTTTAAAAAATAAAATAAAAATTCTATTATTTTCACATAGACATGAAAATCACTATCCAAACTTAAATGGTTGTAAGTCAAGAATGCTTTGGAATATATACCTATGGTTGGTTTTGTTTTAAAGAAGACATTTGCCAGATTATTGTAGAAGTGAAATAAATTATGAAAGTAAAACAGAAAGAAAGTTAATGAAAATGAACAATGTAAAAATTTAATTATTTATATTTTATATAAAATATATATATTACAAAATATATTTTACTCTAAAACTGCAAGAAAATGAAAGCCAAAAATCTTAAGAAGTTGTGTTCCAAATTTTAGGTTGATATCTCAAAAAATAAGCTTTCAGTCAAGATTTTATTTTGGTGCATACCAAACTTTTTCACTAGATGGAAAGCCAAGCTTCCTTACTGACCATATAAGGGCACCTCCATTTTCATATATGTTTTGAGTGATCTGAACCATGCATTTCCATAATTTTCATACAATTTATGAAGTAGACATCTTATTCAGAAGTAGTATGGGTGGTTTGACAGTATTTTATTTGAATTCAACCTCTAATAAACGCATAAAAAGAGCACATATGTGCTGCAATAGGCCTGGAGGTTACTAAGGAAGAATTCCATCGTTTGATCTTACACTGTGTGTGTGTGTGTGTGTGTGTGTGTTCAAGAGAGAGAGACATAGTGTGTGACCTTTGCATTTTGGACCCAATGTCTCCCCTTTATTTCATTCATTGATTTTATTTCACATATTCTCACATTTCTCTGTTAGTTTCACCAGTCTCATATTTCCCTATGTGTGTATGTGTGTGTGTGTGCGTGCGTGTGTGTGTGTGTGTGTGTGTATTTTGCAACCTTGATTGTTTACAGTCTCATGCGTTCATTGCTGTGCGCTTTATTTCTTACATTGATGAATAATTGCTTTTATTTCACACGTTTCCCAAAATTAGCTTTTGCAATGACACGCGTTCATTTGTGTACATGCGTGTGTTTTTGTGTGTATAAGTGTGTGTGTGTGTGAGTGTATTTGTCTGTTTTGCACTCTTGATGTTTTAGAGATTCCCCCCTTCACTGTTGTGTGCTTTTTTCCTGCATCGTGGCTGATTTGTAGATTGTACGCACAAATAAACTCTGTATTTTCATATTTTTGCCAATTTCCCATTCATTTCCTATGGCCGGTCATTTTTGACCGAAGGTCCTGAGTGTGACTACTTTTTTTATGACCACTTAGACTTTTCAAATCCTGTCCCCAATTTTTTTGTGTGTTCGTATACCAAGTACAATAAAAGTCACCAAGTTTCGTACCATTCCGACGATTTTTAACATTTTTTTATTTAAAAAAATCCGGTCAGAAATGACCGAAGTACCCCAGAGGGTTAAACAAGCCATAGCTTACTTTTAGACGTGATGAATGAAGTTTGACTGTTCGAGGTTGTGATGGTCGTCCGATATCCCTTGCCAGTTATTATGCGTACAACAAATCTTCTTGTATGAATATGGTCAATTTCTAGTGTTTATATCCAAAAAGAAACGATGCTGGGAGATGTTTTTGTATTTAGCGCGCTCACCGTGATGTAGGCCATAGCTGCGTCCCAATGTGCATACTATGCCCTAAATAGTATTGAAAATTACTAATGTCACATACTATTTAGGATGGATAGTATGCACATTGGGACGCAGCTTATGTTTTTTCTGTGCTTGTGCAGCGTCACGCAATCGCGCAGAATCTGATGACTGACGTCAATGGTTCCGTTGCTTTCTATTTGTTCATTTTGTTCATCAATTGATGACGCGATGATTTATATAAAAATGTATATCAAGTCATTCTCGAGTCATACAGTTCAAGTCAAGTCAAGTCTCAAGTCATTGGATCTCAAGTCGAGTCATTTTCTTAATTTAGTCAGCAAGTCATGTGACTCGAGTCCCCCATCTCTGTCACTAGTTGACAACATAGTACTATTTTCGGAAGTTATAGGCTATGATATTGCGCAGGTGCACGTGATACAACGCTGTCAGAGCCGCCAGACTCGTGTGTCAGACTTATTTCAGTGCAAAATAATTAGGCCAAAAACGATTTAATATACTGCAAATAATCTACTAGTTTTTTATGTTTATTTATAATTAATTTAGGCGGACAACAAGGCTACAAAGTACTGCGCAGCTAATTAATTTAACTTTTTTTTCTAACGTAATTTTTAGTCGAAAATTTCAGGACTTAAGTCGACCAAGATTTTCTTTGGTTGAGTACAGCCCTAAAGATAAGTGATTTCTACCAGATATCGCCCTCCATTCTGTGGCAGATTTACCAGCTCTAACAGAATCATCTGAATACTGACTCAACACTAGGTATGCAAGTAATGATTGCATGACTAAAGTATAAATTACTATAAACAAAAACATCACAATTTAAGTGTTAACTTATAAGAAGAATATACATATATATAAAATACTTTATCCACTAAATATTATAATCCCAGTGCAGTACCAGGTGTTAAAGGGATAGTTCACCTAAAAATGAAAATTAGCTCATGATTTACTCACCCTCAACACATCCTAGGTGTATATGACATTCTACTTTCAGACGAATACAATCGGAATTATATTTTAAAAAATGTCCTGGCTCTTCCAAGCTTTATAATGGCAGTGAATGGCTGTATATTTTTCCATCAAAGTGCATCCATACATGATAAAAGTGCTCCACACGGCTCTGGGGGGTTAATAAAAGCCTTCTGAAGTGAAGCGATGCGTTCGTGCAAGAAAAATATCCTTATTTAAAACTTTATCGACGAAAATAACTAGCTTCCGGCCTTTATTAAACCCCCAGAGCCACGTGGAGCACTTATTTTACAAGAAAAGATATTTGCCAATGACCCTCAGGATCTGTAGCTCTTATTCTGATATTTAATGTTAGATCTTTCCTTTTCTTGGAACAAAATGAATGCTTAATGTCACTTCAATATTACTAGATGAAAAAACACAACAATAAAATAGCACAATGACAGGATTGATATGGTATACCCACGTTGTAACAAATAAATAAAAGACCTTTGAATTTTTCACAAAAGTTCTCTTGGGCTTTTGCCTCCGGCATCGTCCTGTCAGTTATCGCACCTCTAGTCACGTGACTCCTGTGGCTCAACTTACCTCAGTATCCCCAATTTACACTTTATATTCTTCAGTCCAGTACAGATCAGCTTCACTCCTGAATCCTGCAGATTATTATTGTTCATGTTCAGCTCTTTCAGATTGGTATCTGATCCAAGAACTGCAGCCAGAGCTGAACAGCTTTTGTCTGTTAAGTTACAATCATTTAACCTACAATAAAGTCACAACACAGAATTAGATGGAACACATACAATACATTTTCTATATACAAATATTAAATACATTTTCCATGTATTTTTTACATAAACAGCATATACGGCAAAGAGGCTGAGTTAAATTAACATTTATCTTCAAAAACTACTCTTTCCGGTACATTAGTGTTTTTTATTCAGTGACAAATTTCCTAGATAAAATGAAGCATGTTTGAAAAAATATTTGTGTAAAGCTGTTATAGCTATAGGAGTTTTTCTCTATTCATGTCACCTGATGGAGTTTAGGTTCTTGCCACTGTTGCCTCTGTCTTTCTTAGTTAGGGACACTTAATATTCAACAATATTATTGACTTGACTGCACCGACACCATTATATGAGACAATTAAGACTTTTATGGCAAGTTAAAGGCCTTTCACTATAATACTAAAACTGCCTCCATTCACATGTACATGTCTTTTTGACATAACATAATAACATATTTAATGATTTAAGTAAAGCTAAGATTACTTAAACCTAGGAACCAAAGAAATTCTATTTGTTATTAATATTTCAAGATTAAGGTCAACCGATGGCTGATGCCAATATATTAGAGAGCAGTGTGGCCAATGGGTGATATATCATTAATGTAAAGAAAGTAAAGAAGCATCCATGACAATTGCTGAAATTAAATTTATAGTTATTTTACTTAATTACTAAATTAGAAAAATATATTTTAAAAAAAGAGATTTTGAACGATAAAAAATGGAAAAAAAATTTTGCAGAAAAACCATCTGATATATACATCAAATATGATACAACAGGCTTTTGATAAATGTTTATTTGTAAATCTCTCGATCTACATATTGCATTACATTATTATTATTACATTAAACTACAGAATTACTCATAGAAATAAGCATTTAAAATATCTAATTACTGGGAGAAACAGAGGACCAACTAATATATGATGTGGTAATATATATGTATTTATTTAAGTAGCCTATTTTATAAAAATCTCAATGTTTTATACTATAACCTTTCAGAATTTCATGTTACGTGTTGGCAATATAAATAACATCTGTACCAAATTACATTTTTCCCCCCCAGTTTGGGTATATGAATAAAATATGTCTTTTTTTTCTTCCTAAAGTATGATTATGTGATATATAGATTTATATATATATATATATATATATATATATATATATATATTAAGTCATACAAGTCATACATGGTGTATCATATGATACAAAACAATCATGCAAACATTTTTACATGGTATTTTATATTTTGTCTTAAGTTGTGATAAACTGTCTCCACACACACACACACACAGAAAAAAAGTTTTACAGGTATAGCTTCATGTTTATGATGGGAAATCACAATAGAGTAATGTAGATAAATGCTTTTTTCAGATGAGAGCTAAACATGACAAAATATATTAAAACACTTACAGGGCTGTTTTGGAGGCTTTAATGACTGCCGATAATCTAATGAGGCACTCGTCTGATTTCTTGAATTTCTGAAGCTCAAACTCCTCCAGCTCTTCCTCTGATGTCAACAACACAAAGGCTAAAGCAGACCACTGGGCAGGTGAAAGGTCACCAGATGAGAGACTTCCTTTGCTAAGGTGGGTCTGAATCTCGTTCACCAGAGTTTGGTCGTTCAGTTCATTCAGACAGTAGAACAGATTGATGGATCTCTCTGCAGGAAGATTGTCTTCTAGTTTCTGCTTGATGTACTGAACTATCCCCTCGTTGCTCTGGTCAGTGCCGTCTCGCTGTGTCAACAGACCTTGTAAGAGTCGTCGATTGGACTGGAGTGACAGACCGAGGAGGAAGCGAAGGAAAAGGTCCAGGTGTCCATTGTCACTCTCCAGCGCCTTGTCCACTGCAGTCTTGAGAAAATCAATCATGGTTTCATTTCTGTTTTCCTGTTCTGTAGACTCATGATCAAACACACTTGTCTTGTTGATGTCTAGAAACAGATGTGCATAAAGGGCTGCAATAAACTCTTGAATGCTCAAGTGAACAAAGCAGTACATGGTACCAAGAACGATCCCTGTTTCCTCCTTAAAGATCTGGGTACACATGCCTGAGTACACTGATGCCTTATAGACGTCAAGACCACAGGCTTCCAGGTCTGTGTCATAGAAGATCAGGTTGTTTCTTTCCAGATGATGAAATGCCAGTTTCCCCAGTGAAAGGATGGCGTCTTTATCCCAGGAAACATCTGGTGTGTATTCTCCATCATATTTCCGGCGGCTCTGCTGGATCTGAAAGCGGAGAAAGTGTGTGTACATTTGTGTCAGAGTCTTGGGAGTGTCTTCAGTGTTTGATTCCTGCAGTGTTTTAGAGATCTCATCAGCCTGAGTGTTTTTCCCATCATTATTTCTCTTCTCCTCCAGAATGTTCTGGAGAACAGTGGCTGAAATCCAGCAGAAGACTGGGATGTGGCACATGATAAAGAGACTCTTTGATTGTTTAACATGATCTATGATTGTGTTGGCTTGAATATCATCCTTGAATCTTTTTTTGAAGTACTCTTGCTTTTGTGCGTCGCTGAATCCTCGTATCTCTGTCAGCCGGTCGATACAGTCAGGAGGAATCTTACTGGCAGCTGCTGGTCTGCTGGTGATCCAGACGAGAGCAGAAGGAAGCAGATTTCCCTTCATGAGGTTCGTTAGGAGAACATCCAGAGAGGCTGGTGACGATACATCACGCCACGTCTCATTACAATCAAACTTCAGAGGAAGGCGACATTCATCCAATCCATCAAGGATGAACAGCACTTTGAACTGATTCCTTCTTGTAAGGTTCAGTCCTTTTGTCTCTGGGAAAAACTGAGTTATAAGGTCCATCAAACTTAGTTTTTCTTTCTCCTTTAAGTTCATCTCTCTGAATGGAAGAGGAAATATGAAGCTGATATCTTGATTTTCTTTTCCTTCAGCCCAGTCCAGAACAAACTTTTGCACAGAGACTGATTTCCCGATGCCAGCGACTCCTTTTGTCAGTACAGTTCGGATCTCCTCGTCTTGTTCAGGCGCTTCAAACAAATGTGTGCATTCAACCTGTATCTCTTGTGCTTCATGACGTCTGGAAGCAACTTCAATCTGTCTCACCTCATGTTCAGTATTGACCTGTTCACTGCCACCCTGAGTGATGTAGAGATCTGTGTAGATGTTATTCAGAAGTGTGGAGTCACCTTGCTTCGCCATTCCTTCAAACACACATTGATACTTCTTCTTTAGGCCACATTTCAGCTGATGAATGAAGAACAGCTCATCTAAACACAGGAACAGAAAATAGATAGTTTTAGTCTTCATTTTCTCTCCTATATTTATAAGAGACAATCAGACAGATGATCACGAGTCTCTTGCCTTCTAGAGCATCAGCAGCTTCATCTTGCTTCATCTCTCTCAGGTAATGTAGTGTGAGATCAAGAGCTGCTGATTTGATACTGGATCTGTTCTCATTAAAGTCCTTCACAAAGTGTTGTGTGTTCTCATGTTGTAATATTTTCTTTAACTTCTCCAGCTCATTCTTCAGAAATGTGATTATTTTGCTCTCAAGATCCTACAAACAGAAGTAAGAGAAAAGACAGAATAACACATTTTAAGCCAAATTGTACATCTACATTTGGTTAACACTATTCATTAAATAATTATAATACCTTTACATAAAAAAAAAATCCAGTTAAAAGACTAACATGCTGACCAAGTTGTGCAAAAATGTGAAGAGGAAAAAAAAAAGAAGAGGAAGAAAATTGTAATTAAATTTCTTTGTTCAATAACATATTTGTTTGTTAGAAATATTAAACATTTATAAAAATGTGTTTTCCTACCTGGAAGATCCCAAGAAGATTGTCTTTGAAATTCTCGTGGTTCCTGTGAGTCTGAAGGTCTGAGTCTAATGTCTCATATTGAAGCCTGTAATCACATTAGTAAAATAAAATACTAACTGATATTTTACAGAAAGAGAAATAAGCATTAGCTGTGAATACTCTGACAAATATTTGATCTAAACATGTTTCATGATTGGTTTTCACTGATACAACTTTTAAATACAGTCAACGTGTGACAAAAAATGAGCAACACAAAATACCTTTTATTAGATGATGGTGTTTTCTCACTGAAGTCTGGTGGATCATCTTTAGACTGATCACTCTTCAGAGACACAGAGCTGGACACATGTGAGCCTGATCTTACACTGATGACACAAAGAACAGAGTGAGAGAAAACACTTTAGTAAAGGAGGATCAACTGTGTCTGAAACACATCTGTGTCTTTATCTAATCCTCCACAGAAACACACACACTCACACAATTTACAGTTTTATAGTTAACCATCATTTTATTTACTGGCTCACATTAGTTTAACAATTTCTTTAATATACATGAGTGAGATTAAACATGTTAAAAAATATTTAAAAGAACATTTCAATGTTTTTATTTATTGACATTAAGTGCATAGTCGTTTTCTAATGTCTGTCAATAATTTTATGATCTAAATACTAAAGTAATTTATTTGCATTAATTCAGCATCTAGAAGGATATTAACAAATTATTAACTGTGATATTTTCTATAGAGCAAACAGGGCTTTATAGACAATGTCAGTGTTAATTTAAGAAGTTAAAATTGAAGTTGTGCAAAGCATTTGCAAATATAAAACAATGCTTAAAGTTGTGTTATTGACAGGGAAACACAAAGTCCAGTGGAGTTTAAACTGAGAGTGTGAAACAGCGCAGTCTCACCTGTGTTTCTCTGAGAGACTCATCTGAGAGAGAGAGTCCTTTCCTCTTTCCTCTGACATACTGCAGCTAAACTGACCCTGAAAACTGATCAGCACTGCTTTCTGAAAACACTCAATCCTTCAGCATCACCTGCACATCACAACATTTACACACATCAACAACATCTTATTGAAGACAATCATGAAGAATAAAGAGTTATCATCAACAACAGCAACAGCAAAAACAATCTATCAAATAAAGTGAGTTACAAACAAATATATTGCCATGTAAAATAACCGAATGGTCTTAATCATTTCTGATTGTTTAATGAGTTTAACTGACTCTAAATATGAATTCATTGGGGAACAGAAATGTACACTGTGCTGGGAAAACTGAACCCTATTTGTTATATTCTCTATTACAGTATAATATAATTTTATAATCATATTTAGCCAATCTTTATTAATTGTTGAATCGAATGTCATTTAATCATTACTTCAAGTTCACAATGATCGTTGATTTCATTACTTTCAAATGATCCTAAAATAACTGATTAAGTAAAAGTAACCAGAATTATAATAGACATACTGTTTAACGACTAATCATAATGATTTATTTATTTTTTCATTAAACAACATTACAATACAATATTTATAATAAAATTATTCATATCATATGTGCTTTATAACAGCGCCTCACATTTTAAACGTCCACAAAAGTTTCGCACAACGCAGTAATTTCAATTTCAACACATCTTAACTAAATATGAAAATATGCAGAATACAAACTTTCTCCTTATAAAAAGCTTATAATGCAAAATAACAAGCCCATTTATGGATATTAAGAGTCATCTTCAAAACAGTTAATTACCATTGTCATCTTCAAGCACAAACGTAACATTTGAAGTTTAAAAAGTTGTAATTACTGTATAAACAGCTTGTGAAAATGAAAATATCAGCAGTAAATAAAATGATAAAATATTTGTTAAATAGTTTTATTCATCATATATTTGTTATATTATTTTTGTAATGGGTTTTAGTACAGTCATAATTTTGTTATAACATTGTTTTGAACTGCTTGCTATTTACAATGGTAATTAACTGTTTCATTGTGTGATTTTCATTTTGATTTTTTTTTTTTTTTTTGCAATTTGTATTGTATTAAACCAGAACAAAAATTATAATAATAAAACTAAATCATATTCATTATAGATGTTAATAATAATATTGGGAACCCACAACAATTAACAAAATAAAAACGTAAAAAAATGTATTGTCCCCATTTATTAATTAATAGATAATAACAAATTAGATTTCAGTAATATTTTGACCACTCAAATAGAAAATAGCTTATGACCTACTGGCCACTTTCTGCATTAAGAACAAATGCTGCAACGCATCAGAGTCCAGAGTTAGCTAATAACTAGCGAGTTGTTCCTAAGCCTCTATTGTGGACTTTGTGTTTCAATTTAAGAAAGAACTTGTTTGTCACGGTTCATGAATTCACAGACTCTTTCTCGCCCTGTGTTGTGTGTGATTATAAGAATACTGTCTGAACAGGTTATTCACGTGAAACTACACTATATGCTGATTAAACAGTTAATATACTCTAAACATAATACAATATACACAAACTTGGCTGGATGTGCTCCAGAAGATCACTTCTGAAGATGACGCAGTTATAATAGAATAAACCAGTAACGGCTAAAAACTCAAATTCTCACACTAAAGACAAGAAACGAGATGTTAGAATCATATAAGCATAAGATATAACAAACACACTTCTCTTGAACGCACACACAATAAAGGAAACACTATAGTGATCAGTTGACAGTTAATTATTAACTTTTTAAATGTATCATTTGAAAAATCTAGTGTTTGATAAAGTCTAAATATTTATTCAAATGCAAAATCTAAAAATAAGTAAGCAGTTATGACCTGCAATACTCTTTTGAGCAACTAGACTAGTAGATACATGTTTATTTATTAAAGATCCATACAGGCACCTAGTGGGTAAACCATGGCATTACTATTATTATTATTATTATTTTTCTAGCCACAAAATTACTCCATTTGAACCTTGAATACACTAATTGTAAAATAAATAATAATAAAAATATGATTTTAAGTTGTTTCTCAGCTGTTTATTTGTCATCAAGTCATCGCATCAATGTTGTCGTTGCTACTGTAGGCAACAGTTCGATACACACACACTACTAATCATAATTGTTATATATGAACTGAAATATTCAGTTTAATAACAGCAGATTGTTGTTGATTGTCGTTAGGCTTCATCTGTCTGTCTACTGTAAATGTCTGCTTCAAAAATACTTTCGATTTCACATCACAAAAACAACAGCCTAACACGGAAGAGGAAATGGGAGACAACATTTTAGAAACATAATCGGGTTGAATAACCCTTTCTCAATAAAACTTTTTGTGTTTTTACTTCAAAAGATTGTAATTTCTGGCAGATTCTTCTTCTGTTCGGAGTAGCAGAAGAACAGCCTTCTGTAACTTCACATTTAAATCTCGCTTAATATACAATATGAAGTTCCTAATAATTACAAATGACTGTAATGGAGAATGTATTAAACTTACTTGCAGTCTTGTCCACTAAGAAGAGAATTTATCAGTATTGTAAACTCAGTAACGCTTGTTGTCAGTCCGCGCGCGTCGTTCTCAGAATCTCTCGCTGGTCTCGATGGATTGTGGATTAAACACATAAATGGCCGCGAGTGTTATTAGATTTGGTAGGCATTGTGCTAAATTGACATCTGTAGAAATGTTTTCTGAATCATAGATCAGATTAAATCCAGTGAGTGACAGGTTTAGGTGTGGACAGGTGTTCCTTTCGTTTTGCTGTTCTTCGTGTGTTTTACAGGAGGGTTTGGAACAGCTGAACAGTGTCACACCGACACCTACTGCACTGGAGCGGGATATTATACCACATATATGTGACCGATCACGGAAACTAGGGACACAAGTCGGTTCTTCGGCATTTTGAGTTATTCATAGATTCTGAAAGTGTAGTCTCCAAGCTTTCCAACGATGTGTAACACGTGGAAATCTGATAATATTTGGAGAAGTTGTGGCCATTTGAAGGTAGGAACTCAAAAAAGGTAAAATGGGAGAAAACGGCCTCAAAAGATTGTGCATTCTCACCTCTCTCTCCTGCTGGGAGTGACAATAGGGCTCATTTACATCTCATTTAGATAAGCCATACCCCCTGTAAAGCTCCCCCTGTGCTTTACAGCTTTTTTTTCTTTCCTGAGCGAGCTAATAACAATAGGTAGGTATGGGAAGGTCTAAACAGACTAAACATGAGATAACATGTACGTGTTCTTAGAATTAAAACAAAACGACAAACTTTAATGCTTAATGCAAACTCACCCCCAGGACCGGCGAATGCACTTCTGCCGCTCTAGGCGAAAAACAATTGTGCTGCCCCTCTATTTGCAACGTTTACCAGCAACAACACACAAAGACCAATATGCCATATACATATAACGCAAAACCAGCAACAACACACAAAGACCAATAAGCCATAGGCCTACATATAACGCAAATAGTGCGCAACGCGCGTGTGCCCAAAATGTCAACAATATTAAAGTTTATGCAGGAGGTAAATGCCTGCTGGCATTTTTCTTTAAGCAGTCATGACAGGAATTTTCCAAATAATCATATTTCCTCCTCAGATTACTGTTGCAAATCTCTTTACACCACTTTCTTATGTGCGTATACACACACAAATGAAATGTCCGCAAGCACATTATATCATCAGCAGGTTCAGCATCTTAAATAACGACTAGAGAGCAAATGAAGCTTAACTTACGTTTCAGAAACGCGCACGGCAGGCCTTCATCGCAGCAAAGGTCTTAACTGCATCCTCTATTTCGATTCTCTGTGCCAGTTCATGTTCTATGGAGATTGTTGCCAGTCCATTAAGTCTGTTCCCTGTTCACAAAACGTTCCCCATTCAAAGCAATCGGGACATCACATATGAAACAGTTAGCCACCGCTGTCAGCGAGCCGAGCCGCCGTATTCAAGCACCGAGGGCGCGCGCGCCGCGCCCATACCTCCGGTTCAGTTTCCCGAGCCCACAAAGTGCGGCGAAAACATTTTCGGTGTAACTGCCACGCTTCAGCTCGTCTGCGACAATCTTTGCGGCGTCCATCTTCATTGAATTTTGATATCAGATAGAGCCGGCCAGAGCGCTGCATATTAAGTAGCCACGCTGTTGGCGCAGCCATTTTCGTGAATTATAACCGGTTATTTTAGTAAATTATACGGAGGAAAAACACACAGACATCACTCGGCATTCTGTTGGACCGGAACATTCTTTTTATTAGCATATACCCATTTATGGATAGCAGATCACATACACGTGACACACGTGAGCAGTATGAGGGCACACATCACAAACTTTAACACCCCCACTTGTTCTCATACTGTGTAGATTACCATTATAACAACATAACACATGAACAGTCTTGTATTTCTCTGGTGATGCATTTACATGCCAAACATAAGACTTTTGAACTTTTCAAGTTTAAACTTTGTTACTGGTTTAGTCATAACATCAGCCACCATTTCTTCAGTGGGGCAATACTCAATTGTCACTTTACCATCACTGAGTGCTGATCGAATGAAATGATACTTTATATCTACATGCTTGCATCTTTGTCGACACACTGGGTTCTTTGACAGAGCAATGGCACCTTGATTATCTTCAAAGATTTGTACTGGCTCAAACAGACAACCATTTTCCATGTCATTCAACAACTGTACCAGATACATGCTTTCCTGTGTGGCTGCTGCCAGTGCCATGTACTCAGCTTCACATGTAGACAAAGCAACTGTGGACTGTTTCTTTGACTTCCAGGAAATTAAAGGACCATTTTGAGTAAGACTAAAACAGTATCCTGTCGTACTCCGCCTGTCATTTAGATCTGATGCCCAATCAGCATCACTGTATGCCACAAGTTTGAGATTTTCCTCTCTTTTCTTGTAACATAGTTCATAATCAATTGTACCTTTCAAGTACCTCATCACATGTTTCACTGTAGACCAGTGTTGTTCATTTGGATCAGACAGATATTGCGACAATTTACTGACAATCCAACTTAGATCAGGTCTGGTACATGTCATCAGATAGATCAAACTACCCACTGCCTCACGATACCTTTTAGGATCAACAGGATCATCATCACTGTTGTAGTCAAGTTTTTGCTCACATGGTGTTGACCTGGGTTTACAGTCTGACATATTGAATCTCTCTAGTACCTTTAAAATGTACCTTTTCTGACTCATTTTCACGTACCCTTCATTCTGATGAAAATCAATTCCTAGAAAATATTTTAGTTTTCCCAGATCTTTCATTTTGAATCTCGCTGTCAGCATCTTTTTCACACAATTCAGTGAATCATTGTTACTAGCAGCAATGATCAGATCATCAACCCAGATTACAACAATCACTCTCTCTTTTCCAGTTTGTTTGCTGTACACACAGTGGTCAGCTGAATTCTGAACAAAATCGTTTTCACTGAGGTAGTCGTGCAATATTTTGTTCCAATTTCTACCTGACTGTTTTAACCCATACAGTGACTTGTTCAGTTTACAGACTAGTTTCTCACCTATATCTGACTTCACTTCAAATCCTTCTGGCTGTTCCATGTAAATCTCACAGTCAATTGGAGCATGCAAATAGGCCGTTTTTACATCCATCTGGTGAAGTTCAAGATCATATTGTGCTGCCATTTGCATTAAGGCACGTACTGAAGTGATATTTGCTGTTGGTGAGAAAGTCTCTTTATAATCCACCCCCATCACTTGACTATAGCCTTTTGCAACATATCTGGCCTTGTATGTCTCAGTCTCATCTGCATTGTTTTTGACGGTATAGACCCATCTACCCCCCACTGCATGTTTACCCTCAGGTAGCGTAGTTAGAGTAAATGTGTCATTTTCCTCAAGGGAATTAATTTCCTCTTTCATGGCCCTAGCCCACATCTGTGACTCACTTGAACTCATAGCATCCTTGAATGTTTGTGGTACACCACACACTCTGTAACAGAAGTCCACATTAGTCAGAATATGATCATCACATTCCACATCAGAAACATAATCAGACAAATATTGAGGAGGTCTCCTGTTTCTCTGAGGATAACGCATACTGTGATCAACTACCTCTGTCTGAGCGCATTGCTGATTTTCAGTCTCATTTTGAGATTTATGAGTCTCTTCTGGGATCCGATCAGTCACATTTTCTTTTGACTGGGAGGATACATATCTTTCCCCATGGAAATCATCATCTGACATTGAAATGTCAGTCTGTGTTTGGTGTTCAGTAACACACTTTGTTACAAATCTCACAAGCCTGTGCTTGAGAACTTTTCCTGTGTCTGGATAATAGACCAGGTATGCAGGGCTGTTTTTGTCATACCCTACAAAGATCCCTTTTTCACATCGTGCATCTAACTTCTTTTTGTCCTGCTTATATGCATAACATGCTGAACCAAAAACTCTCATTTTTGAAAGATCGGGTTTTCTCCCTGTCAGTGCATAGTATGGGGTTTGCCGTATTCTGCCATTGTAGCACCTGTTGCGAATTACTGCAGCAGTCATTACGGCATATGTCCACAACATCTTGGGTAGATTGCTCTCTAAGAGCATACATCTTGCCATTTCAAATAGCGTTCTCCAATTTCTCTCAGCAGTCCCATTTTGATGGGGTGAGTAAGGTGCTGAGGTCTCATGTCGAATACAGTTCTTACTTAATAGAGACTGAAACTCTTTTGCCATAAATTCTGTGCCGTTGTCTGATCTAACACACTTTATAGTCCCATAAGGGGCTGTATCTGCGATAAATTTTTCAGTAGCTTTCACAGTGTCACTCTTAGCTTTTAGAAAATACACAAACACTGAACCTGAGTAGTCATCAGTAAATGCAAGTGCATACTTGAAACCGTCTTTAGCTACTGGGTCAATAGGACCAGCTAGATCTGTGTGCACTAGTTCAAGTGCAGCCTTAGCTCGTGTGTCAGGTTCCCTGTTTCTACCCTGAACAAATTTACCTTGTGTGCAAACCTCACAGTTTAGGTTAGATTTATCAATCTTACTCTTTCCCTTGATCTTCATTCCCTCAACTACATCTTGCAATTTGGAAACATCATCATAATTGCAGTGGCCGAGAATCTGATGCCAGGTTTGAATGTCATAACATCCGTTACAACTATCATTGTCCTCGTTGACAGTGTTCAGATAGTACAGTCTGTTGTATTCTTGAATGTGAAATTTCGTACCACTCTTGTGAATGAGTTCATCACGTCCTTGTTGAAAGTTGATCGAGGCTCCATTCGTCGTTGCAGCTTTAACAGAGAAGATGTCCTGCGGGTACGATGGGATGTACAACGCGCTCCTCAGCGTCGTCTTCACCTGTTGTCCCTCTTTTTGCGTCTGCAATTTTCATCTTTGTGCGTCGAGCTCTTACAGTAATTGCACCACAGTCTTTTGTGACTTTGGTTCGGGCAAGCACGGGCTTTGTGTCCCTTTTGACCGCAGTTATAGCACGTAAAGTCCGAGTCTGCTGACGTAAGCCGTTCTCTTCCCCTCTGTTGCGGAGCTGAGGCACTCGCTCTCATCACGTTATCATCACTCGCGCTGGTGTGAAACTTTTCAGTACTTTCAAAACTTCTCAGCTTGGTTTTGAACTCTCCAAACGTTATGTTTTCATCACTTTGTGTGATATGGATGGCGAACGGTTTAAACGAGTCTGGCAAACCTTTCAAAATCATCGCAATTAACAGTCCATCACTGAGACTCTCTTCGGCATTTCTCAGAGCTGTGATTGCGGTTTCTGCTCGAATAATATAATCCGTGACGCTCTCATTTGCCATTTTCTGCAGCGACGTTAACTCTGTGTACAGGCTGATTATTCGCGGTTTTCCTTTACCAGCATAATAACCTCTCAAAATCTGTAGAGCTTTCCTACCGTCGTCCGCTGCATCTCTCATTACAAGAGACAAACTTTTGTCATCCAAGTATTGAATAAGCTCAGCATATGCTTCCTCGTTTTTATCGTCTTCATCCTCTTCATCACTCGCGGGAGGCTCTGATAAAATGGTTTCCTTTAGGCCTTGCAAACGCAGGTGGCCTAGAAATTTTGTCTCCCAAAGTTCGTAACTCTTTTCATCTCCGTCGAAATACAATCTGCTCCATCGGTTACCTACTTCTCTCCTGGGCCCATAACCTGTTGGCGCAGCCATTTTCGTGAATTATAACCGGTTATTTTAGTAAATTATACGGAGGAAAAACACACAGACATCACTCGGCATTCTGTTGGACCGGAACATTCTTTTTATTAGCATATACCCATTTATGGATAGCAGATCACATACACGTGACACACGTGAGCAGTATGAGGGCACACATCACAAACTTTAACACACGCTGTTGGGGGGCGGGGGCAAAAGCGCCGGCGGCTATTCAGTATGGAAATACACACAGACAATGACACGCCCCTACTGCATGCTAGAATCTCCGAAAAACAAGCCGATTTCAACCTCAAAATGTACGCTTTTAAATATACCAATACTGTTATCTCAAACATGTAGAGGCTTCTTCATGATCTCAACTAACAGATTCTGCAAAAAAGCGGAAAT
>NW_026606564.1:20122500-20125000 GCF_029890125.1 Rhinichthys klamathensis goyatoka
GAATAATATAATGTAGCCTAATGACTCTGCCTTTAATCAAACGTAACGTTTTATTCATGGTAAGCTGATCAAATATCCCCCTGAAGCTGTTAAGTCATCACAATTCAGAGCTGACCCTTTAAGGCTCTCCAGCACACTGTTTGAACATTGACCAATCAAAATACTTGTCCCGCCTGCTCCATTTGCATGCGGTCCACTAGTAGTACTAGTAGTACTAGTAGTACTAGTGGACCGCATGAAGCACTTTACATGTTAACTAGTAAGAGCTAAAATGCCCACTAGTAGCACTAGTGGACGCATTTTGGACCTTACTAGTCAACTAGTAAGGTGAGAAACTTTGCACTAGTTAACTAGTAAAGGCCAAAATGTCCACTAGTAGCACTAGTTGACGCATTTTGAACCTTACTAGTCAACTAGTAAGGCCAAAAATGTTTTACTAGTTAACTAGCAAGAGCTAAAACATCCACTAGTTAACTAGTAAAGGCCAAAATGTCCACTAGTAGCACTAGTTGATGCATTTTGGACCTTACTAGTCAACTAGTAAGGTGAGAAACTTTGCACTAGTTAACTAGTAAAGGCCAAAATGTCCACTAGTAGCACTAGTTGATGCATTTTGAACCTTACTAGTCAACTAGTAGGGCCAAAATTGTTTTACTAGTTAACTAGTAAGGATGCTTTTGTTCTTACTAGTCAACTAGTAGAAGGAATTTTGTCTTACTAGTTCTGTGGAAAGCCGAACTAGTCGACGACTTGACCGAACTAGTTCGACAAAAACGCGCACTAGTCGACTAGTGCGCACGACTAGTTAACTAGTGAAGTGTTGAGATGAAATAAAATTTTACTAGTCAACATGTAGACAGTTACAGCATTTCACTAGTTAACTAGTCGTGCGCACTAGTCGACTAGTGCGCGTTTTTGTCGAACTAGTTCGGTCAAGTCGTTGACTAGTTCGGCTTTCCATAGAACTAGTAAGACAAAATTCCTTCTACTAGTTGACTAGTAAGAACAAAATCAACCTTACTAGTTAACTAGTAAAAAAAATTTGGCCCTACTAGTTGACTAGTAAGGTTCAAAATGCGTCCACTAGTGCTACTAGTGGACATTTTGGCCTTTACTAGTTAACTAGTGGATGTTTTAGCTCTTACTAGTCAACTAGTAAAACATTTTTGTCCTTACTAGTTGACTAGTAAGGTCCAAAATGCGTCAACTAGTGCCACTAGTGGACATTTTGGCCTTTACTAGTTAACTAGTGCAAAATTTCTCACCTTACTAGTTGACTAGTAAGGTCCAAAATGCGTCCACTAGTGCTACTAGTGGACATTTTGGGCTTTACTAGTTAACATGTAAAGTGCTTCATGCGGTCCACTAGTACTACTAGTACTACTAGTGGACCGCTTGCAAATGGAGAAGGCGGGACAAGTATTTTGATTGGTCAATGTTCAAACAGTGTGCTGGAGAGCCTTAAAGGGTCAGCTCTGAATTGTGATGACTTAACAGCTTCAGGGGGATATTTGATCAGCTTACCATGAATAAAACGTTACGTTTGATTAAATGCAGAGTCATTAGGCTACATTATATTATTCAGGTAGTAACTGGCTGCTTCGCTGTGGCCTAAAATGTATTTTAAGAGACAATACTTTGATTGTTGAGATCAAAACAGACCATGGAAGTGCATTCACATGAAAACAGGCCCGTCGGAACAGGACAGGCAAACCAAGCAATTGCTTGGGGCCCCGAGCTGGACTGGGGCCCCAAGACAACGACTGTTTAAGAATAAAATGCAACGACAAACTGTGAGCGCCCCTTTGATAGTCAATGCAGTAAAGTGCAATGACACTGTTATCGGATTCCCCCTCAAGGGGGCCCCCTTCCACGCGATCTACAAACCTCCTCGGGAGTTATCATGAAGCGGAATTATGCTTCAGGAAGCCAGAAAAGAAAGATGAGAAAGGAAGAGAAGTTTAAGAAAATGACCAGATAGTGGTAAAGTAATAAATTACACTGCATAAAAATAGCTCTACTTGTCTTGTACAAATGGTGTAATTTTGCAGCAGGTAACATTAGGCTAGCAAAAATATGTTTATGTTAGCTACCTGCCTGACGGCAAATGCTGCTTGTAACGAACAGTTAGTGCACATTTTTTTTCGAACGGACGGAATATGGTTAACGTTACATACTGTAATATGTTTTTTAACGGTTTAAGGAGTTCCAGAATCACTGTTTATCGTATTTAATGACATGACATTGCTATAGCTAATAGGTTTTGATGAAAGTGGCATAGCATAACTATTCCACCGTGATAATCTATTTACCGATGGGGGTTAGGAAAACCACACAATAAATTTCGTGCATCAAACATTAGCTTGGGATGTTTTTAAGCATTGGTAGTGAAAGCAGCATCCCTTCCCTTCTAATGGGGCCTCTATGTCCATTTTGCTTTGGGCCCCCAAATTCCTTCAAACGGCCCTGCATGAAAACACAATATTTAGAAGACTAATTA
>NW_026606564.1:20130000-20132500 GCF_029890125.1 Rhinichthys klamathensis goyatoka
TAATTTGAGTGATGCTGAGGCTAATGAAATTCAACTGTCTAATGATTGTTTGTCCACTTATGCTCCTTTCATTACAGAAGGCCGAGTGTCATTGTCGGATGGAGTTGAAGTTCCAGTTAGAATTCTCCGTGATACGGGAGCTATGGATTCTTTCATTTTGGAATCCATTTTGCCGTTTTCAGCGCAGTCTGAAACGGGTGATAGTGTTTTAGTTCGAGGAATGGGCTTAAATACGCTAACAGTTCCTATTCATAAAGTCAATCTTCACTCTGATTTAGTGACTGGTCAAGTAGTTGTGGGATTGCGCCCTGCTTTACCAATTGAGGGTGTTCATTTAATCTTGGGAAATAAATTGGCAGGAGACCGGGTGTGGGCAAGTGTATCTCCAGCTCCTATGGTTTCATCTAGTGGAGAGCTGATTCAACAGAAAATGGTTGTAGATCCTGTGGGTGTGGTAACTCGCGCTATGACTAAAAATGTTGAGCATTTGGAGGCTCAAGGAAAAGAGTTAAATACGTTAGGTACTTTTTTTCCTATACCTGATTTGTCTGTTCTGTCTTTTCCTCTGTCTGCAGATGAGCTGAGTAAAGAACAACACTCAGATTCCTCCTTGGTTGAGCTGATTACCTCTGCACTTAATGACAGTGATGTACCAGATATGGCTAGAGGCTATTTTGTACAAGATGGTTTGTTGCTGAGGAAATGGAGTCCTCATGGTGAGAATTTTGTTGGGGATCCTGTTGTTCAGGTAGTGGTTCCCACAAAATTTCGGAATGTTGTGTTGGAAGTCGCACACGAAAAGTTGGGTCATTCTGGGGTGCGTAAGACCTATGATCGTGTTTTGCAATATTTTTTTTGGCCACGTTTAAAACGCGACGTTTCAGCATACATAAAATCATGTCATGTTTGTCAGGTAACTAGTAAGCCGAATCAAAAACTGAAACCGGCTCCGTTACATCCGATTTCTGCCAATTGCGACCCCTTTGAACACATTATTGTGGATTGCGTGGGTCCTCTGCCGTGTTCAAAGTCGGGAAGCAAATACTTGCTTACTGTCATGTGTCTAGCCACACGTTTCCCTTCGGCCTATCCGTTGCGTACAATTACATCACGATCAATTGTAAGAGCTTTGTCACAATTTATGTCACTTTTCGGCATTCCAAAAATCGTTCAGAGTGATCAGGGTACTAATCTTACCTCTCATCTCTTCCAACAAGTTCTAAAACAGCTAAAAATCAAGCATAATTTTGCTAGTGTGTACCATCCACAAAGCCAAGGAGCGTTAGAGAGATTTCATCAAACTTTGAAGTCTCTCCTTCGTGCTTATTGTGTTCAGTTGGATAGAGATTGGGAGGAGGGTTTGCCCTGGTTACTACTGGCTGCACGTGAGGTTGTGCAAGAAAGCACTGGATTTAGTCCTAACGATTTAGTTTTTGGTCACAAAGTTCGTGGGCTTTTGGCTGTGTTACAAAATGAGGTCAAAGTTTCTGACTCGCCGAAAAATTTGTTGTCGTACGTCTATGGATTTAGACAGAGGTTGATTCAGGCTAGGGCACTGGTCAGAAATAAGCTTGAAAAACAACAGGAAGGCATGAAACGGTTGTACGACCGCAAAGTGGAACGTCGTATTTTTGAGCCAGGAGACCAGGTTCTTGTGTCACGTCTTTTGCTTTCTTCTCCTTTCGAGGCGAAATTTGAAGGCCCGTATGTCGTAAAACGTAAACTGAGTGACGAAAATTATGAGGTTGCTACTCCGCATCGGAGAAAGTCAACCCAGTTATATCACGTGAACTTACTGAAACCATATTATGAGAAGTCTAGTGCCGAGGTCAACCCTGTTCATTCTGCTCTCTTTGTGGTTTCAGATGTTGAAGATGGCCTTTGTTCTGGGCAAAGGGAGAGTGAGGGTAAAGAACCAGATGATGGTATTTTACGTGGACGTTTAAATAATTCTGAATCTTTGAAAAAATTAAACGTTACTCTTGCCCATTTGTCTCCTTTGCAGATAGCAGAGTTGAGTACCCTTTTGCAGAGTTTCCCTGAGTTATTTGGAGATACGCCGTCTCGAACAGACTGGGCTGAGCACGATATTGATGTGGGTAATGCTTCCCCTATCAAACAGCGTTATTATCGTGTGTCACCAGAAAAACGAGACTTGATGGAAGCAGAAATTAACTATATGCAGGAAAATGAGATTGCTGTTCCTTCATGTTCAGAATGGGCATCTCCTTGTCTGTTAGTCGGAAAACCTGATGGGTCAGTAAGGTTTTGTACAGATTTTCGAAAAGTCAATACTGTGACCAGACCTGATTGTTTTCCACTCCCTCGGGTGGAAGACTGCGTTGACCAGGTAGGTTCGGCTAAGTATGTGACTAAACTTGACTTGCTAAGAGGTTACTGGCAAGTGCCTTTGACACGGCGAGCTCAAGAAATCTCCTCCTTTGTCACTCCATCAGGCCTTTATTCTTACAAAGTCATGAGTTTTGGACTGCGAAATGCG
>NW_026606564.1:20137500-20417500 GCF_029890125.1 Rhinichthys klamathensis goyatoka
GATATTTGATCAGCTTACCGTGAATAAAACGTTACGTTTGATTAAAGGCAGATTCATTAGGCTACATTATATTATTCAGGTAGTAACTGCCTGCTTCGCTGTGGCCTAAAATGTATTTTAAGAGACAATACTTTGATTGTTGAAATCAAAACAGACCATGGAAGTGCATTCACATGAAAACACAATATTTAGAAGACTAATTAATGCTATTATTGCAGCACTAGCAGGATCGGGACTGTCTTAGACTGTAAACAGTTACTCACATAATCATTTCCTCTTAAGTTATTTTTTTATGTATGTGTATATATATATATATATATATATATATATATATAATATACACTACCGTTCAAAAGTTTGGGGTCGGTACGATTTTAAATGCTTTTAAAAGAATTCTCTTCTGCTAACCATGGCTGCGCTTATTTGATTAAAAATACAACAAAAATCAGTTATAGTATTAAATATTATTCCAGTGTAAATCAGCTGTTTTCTGTGTGAATATATAGTAAAGTGTAATTTATTCCTGTGATTTATTCCAAAGCTGAATTTTCAGCATCACCAGTGTCAGTGTCTTCAGTGTCAAATGATCCTTCACAAATCAGTATAATATGAGGATTTGATGCTCAAGAAACATTTGTGACCCGTCACGGAAACCAGGGACACAAGTCGGCAGCACAACTTGCGAGCAAAATGAGAAAGAAGCGTTTTTTTCCAAAATTGGTGATTTCCGCTTTTTTGCAGAATCTGTTAGTTGAGATCATGAAGAAGCCTCTACATGTTTGAGATAACAGTATTGGTATATTTAAAAGCGTACATTTTGAGGTTGAAATCGGCTTGTTTTTCGGAGATTCTAGCATGCAGTAGGGGCGTGTCATTGTCTGTGTGTATTTCCATACTGAATAGCCGCCGGCGCTTTTGCCCCCGCCCCCCAACAGCGTGGCTACTTAATATGCAGCGCTCTGGCCGGCTCTATCTGATATCAAAATTCAATGAAGATGGACGCCGCAAAGATTGTCGCAGACGAGCTGAAGCGTGGCAGTTACACCGAAAATGTTTTCGCCGCACTTTGTGGGCTCGGGAAACTGAACCGGAGGTATGGGCGCGGCGCGCGCGCCCTCGGTGCTTGAATACGGCGGCTCGGCTCGCTGACAGCGGTGGCTAACTGTTTCATATGTGATGTCCCGATTGCTTTGAATGGGGAACGTTTTGTGAACAGGGAACAGACTTAATGGACTGGCAACAATCTCCATAGAACATGAACTGGCACAGAGAATCGAAATAGAGGATGCAGTTAAGACCTTTGCTGCGATGAAGGCCTGCCGTGCGCGTTTCTGAAACGTAAGTTAAGCTTCATTTGCTCTCTAGTCGTTATTTAAGATGCTGAACCTGCTGATGATATAATGTGCTTGCGGACATTTCATTTGTGTGTGTATACGCACATAAGAAAGTGGTGTAAAGAGATTTGCAACAGTAATCTGAGGAGGAAATATGATTATTTGGAAAATTCCTGTCATGACTGCTTAAAGAAAAATGCCAGCAGGCATTTACCTCCTGCATAAACTTTAATATTGTTGACATTTTGGGCACACGCGCGTTGCGCACTATTTGCGTTATATGTAGGCCTATGGCTTATTGGTCTTTGTGTGTTGTTGCTGGTTTTGCGTTATATGTATATGGCATATTGGTCTTTGTGTGTTGTTGCTGGTAAACGTTGCAAATAGAGGGGCAGCACAATTGTTTTTCGCCTAGAGCGGCAGAAGTGCATTCGCCGGTCCTGGGGGTGAGTTTGCATTAAGCATTAAAGTTTGTCGTTTTGTTTTAATTCTAAGAACACGTACATGTTATCTCATGTTTAGTCTGTTTAGACCTTCCCATACCTACCTATTGTTATTAGCTAGCTCAGGAAAGAAAAAAAAGCTGTAAAGCACAGGGGGAGCTTTACAGGGGGTATGGCTTATCTAAATGAGATGTAAATGAGCCCTATTGTCACTCCCAGCAGGAGAGAGAGGTGAGAATGCACAATCTTTTGAGGCCGTTTTCTCCCATTTTACCTTTTTTGAGTTCCTACCTTCAAATGGCCACAACTTCTCCAAATATTATCAGATTTCCACGTGTTACACATCGTTGGAAAGCTTGGAGACTACACTTTCAGAATCTATGAATAACTCAAAATGCCGAAGAACCGACTTGTGTCCCTAGTTTCCGTGATCGGTCACATTTATTATTATTATCAAAGTTGAAACAGTTGTTGGTCTGTCAGTTGTACAGTTTTTTTTAGTTTTTTTTTAGGATTCTTTGATGAATAGGAAGTTCAAAAGAACAGCATTTGTTTGAATCTTTTGTAACATTATAAATGTCTTTACTGTCCTTGATAAATAAAAGTATTGATTTCTTTCCTCCAAAAAATAAAAATAAAATTCTCACTGACCCCAAACTTTTGAACGGTAGTGTATATATATATATATATATATATACACACACACACATATATACAATTTTTTTTTCCTTTTGTATTGTTGGTGAGTAAAACAGAAATGCAAGTTCTCTGCTCCATATAAAAAATATATATATGTAGAGAGGGAGAGAGAGAGAGAGAGAGAGAGAGAATATTTACAGTAGCCTATATATACAGTATAGCCTAGTCCATGGAGCAGAGAACCTGCGTTTCTGTTTTACTCGGCAACAATACAAAAGGAAACAGAAAAACCTTGGTGTTTCATTGTTAAAAAGGCAAAAAGTCCAAACAAATCAAGCACGATTAAAGATTCATCTGACAGTACACATCAATGAGCTGGCAGTTAACAAAATGAAAAGTGACCCACAGACCCAGGCTTTAAAGGGTTAAATTTTGGCAGGAGGGGCTTCTTGCTGGACAGCCAATAGGAAGGTTTAAAATATGTCCGCTACCACCCCCTTATTAGCATTTTGTGCAACTAGTTAACTAGTCAGCATTTTTGCTTTCACTAGTACTACTAGTAGACATTTTGAGCGTCACTAGTCAACTAGTAAAGTACAAAACAGTTCAACTAGTAGCACTAGTGGGCATTTTGGCTTTCACTAGTTAACTAGTAAGGCAAAAATTGTCATACTAGTTAACTAGTAAGTTTTAAAATGTTTTTACTAGTGCTACTAGTAGACATTTTAGCTTGTACTAGTTAACTAGTGCAACATTTTTGTCCTTACTAGTTGACTAGTAAGGTCCAAAATGCATCCACTAGTGCCACTAGTGGACATTTTGGGCGATACTAGTTCACTAGTGAGCATTTTGGCTCTCACTAGTGAACTAGTGCTTAAAATTGGCGTCCACTAGTTGACTAGTAAGCCAAATTTCTGTTTGACTAGTTAACATGTTAAAGGTTTTGCTGCTCACTAGTTAACTAGTGCGCCTTTCTACCTTACTAGTTCGGTCCTGTGGTCTACTAGTTCGCCATTTTGTCGAACTAGTAAGGTAGCAAGGCGCACTAGTAAGATGAAATAAATGCGTACAAGTATGATATTGAATAAATGCTCAAAGGGCTTTCCATAGCCTATATGCACCGCATGCATCAATGTGTTACACACGTGTGCCTCAAGAATCAATCAACTAGAAAACATTTATATAATTTATTAATCAGCAGTTAATGACATTTTCCACATTAAGCTAATGAAAAATTAACATATCATTTTTAACATATATATATATTTTAAAAGTTAACAACAAAGTTATTGAGAAGTGAAAATTTGGCATATACATTAATTTGAATTAATTTGATCTTACTTTAAGGAAAAAAAAATGAAAACCAATGAAAATTTCTTTCATCATCGTCATCATTCTGCTGCACACCTTTTCTCTGGTCCTGCTGCTGCAAAATATAAAGTATATTTCAATTTTATACAATTAATTGCACATCATTTTTTTCAGTTGACTTTTACATTTGTTGAAATTAAATGTTAGATTCAGCTGGTCAATATAATTTATTTAAAATATGATGGTTTCATTATATGAATCATGTAAGATAACTATAAATTTATTATAAATCCAGTAATTGTATGGCTAAATGGCTCAAATGCAGGAAACAAATACATGCAATAGTGAGTTTATTAGTATTAGTGGATTAAAAAATAGGATATAGGGATTACGTGAGAACACCAGTTCTCTTCACACTTCATCACAGTGGCGGCGTGAACCAATGGATGTTGAAAACACTTCAGCTGCGCTGTGTGAGTAACCATGAATCATATCTTTCATTCTAATATTTTATTTGTTGATTGTCAGATGTCAACTATATGTACATTATGACGAGGTGAGATGCGCTAATCATGTTAGCTAATAGTGTTCTGTTCTTTAGACCGACAGACGAACATCATAAACCAACTTTATTATACTCCAGTAACAAAACGCCTCAGGTTACAAATGTAACCTTTGTTCCCTGAGAACAGGGAACGAGACAATACGTCATCGACGTTATGGGGGAACGCCTCAGGCGTGACAGGTGTCTGAAATCACTATCAAATCACGTCAATCACATTGACCGGCGACAGCCCGTGAATCATTAGCGTGAATGATTAACGTGCGACCTGGAAGTATATAAGGGCGCCTTGCAAACATGACAAATCACCTTATCGTCTGAAGGGACTGTACGGCAGGCAAGCCCCGAGGCATGGCAGGGAGACGTATTGTCTCGTTCCCTGTTCTCAGGGAACAAAGGTTACATTTGTAACCTGAGACGTTCCCTTTCGAAGGGAACTCAACAATACGTCATCGACGTTATGGGGAACGATATACCCACGCCGCCATGCTGAGGGGAGTGCATGCCCTCAGGCAGTGACAACTGTCAGAACCAGCAAATTCAAATGAAATGCTAGAACCACTCACCGTCAGGTCACACTGGGCTGTCAGTGACAGCATTCCCTACGGTCATAGCCCAAGCTATAAGCCTAACAGGAAAACCTCCATAAACATAGTTAAATGAAAGCCTACCTGGGCCTGCTCAAAGGCCTAGGACCACAACTTCAATTAGTAGGGCCCCTTCTAGGGAATGTGGCTAGGGAATCCGAAGGAACCCCAGCCAGTCACTATTCAGGGGAACGTACTCACCCCGATATGCCACCAGGACGGCCTGACCTGGCGTCAGATACATAGACACTTAGTCTGGCCACTTCCTGTCTGTCCGAAGACAGAGCCTCTGGAAAAAAGCCTTAAGTAAGGCATCCAACCCGAGGGACTGCGACGCTGGCAGTGAACCACTCGGCCCGGATCTCAGAGACGGGATATCCCGGAGAGTATGACTCAGCATAGTGCTTTATGACCCTTGCTAGCGAGGGGAGTTTCTATACTCGATCCATGGATCAACCCAGTGTTTGCAAACACTGAGGAGGCCTGTGAAGGCCTAATGGCTGATCTAACCGGGAGGCCTCACGAGAGGCCTACGACCGTCTGACCAGACTCAGGAAGCCGCATGCTCATAGAGACCCTCAGTGAGGGGAGCACAAGGTCTGCCTGGTAGGCAAACCAGGCTGTAGGCAGGAAAGGTTCCAGGAGGGAACAAATAGCAGAGAGTAAACACTTTAGCGAGCCAGGGCGCAAGCTCGCCCTCAGCAGCTGCCTATTAAGGCTAGCTGAAACTGATAGGAAGAGGCCACTAGCTTCATAAACCCAGCACCATTAGAGAAACATTACAGGGAGGCCCGGAGAGGCCTACTACCTGATAACCACAGTATGTGGGGAGCTCACCTTCAGGGAGGCCTGGTGAGGCCTGCTACCTTACAACCACAGTACGTGGGGAGCTCACCTTCAGGGAGGCCTGGTGAGGCCTGCTACCTTACAACCACAGTATGTGGGGAGCTCACCTTCAGGGAGGCCTGGTGAGGCCTACTACCTGATTGCTACAGTCTGTGGGAACTCACCTTCAGGGAGGCCTGGTAAGGCCTACTACCTGATAGCAACAGTATGTGGTCACCCACAGGGAGGCCTAGAGAGGCCTACTACCTGATAACCACAGTATGTGGGAACTCACCTTCAGGGAGGCCTGGTGAGGCTTGCTACCTTACAACCACAGTATGTGGGGAGCTCACCTTCAGGGAGGCCTGGTGAGGCCTGCTACCTTACAACCACAGTATGTGGGGAGCTCACCTTCAGGGAGGCCTGGTGAGGCCTACTACCTGATTGCTACAGTCTGTGGGAACTCACCTTCAGGGAGGCCTGGTAAGGCCTACTACCTGATAGCAACAGTATGTGGTCACCTACAGGGAGGCCTAGAGAGGCCTACTACCTGATAGCGATAGTACGTGGGGAACTCACCCTCAGGGAGGCCTGGTGAGGCCTGCTACCTGATAATCACAGCATGTGGGAACTCGTTTTCAGGGAGGCCTAGTGAGGCCTACTACCTGACAGCCATAATATCTGGGAGCTTTTTTCTGCTACCCGATAGTAAGCCAGGCTAGCTGTCCAGTTGCCCGTCCTTGGGCTTGTCTCTTCAGGGAGGCCTGGTGAGGCCTACTACCTGATAACCATCTTAAGTGGGAATTCACCTTCAGGGAGGCCTGAGCGGCCTACCACCTGATAGCAACTGGTAGCTGAGTCTGGGTTACAGTTCCAAGGTGGCCTGCTAAGGCCAGCCAGCTGGGGACTCGCCTATCAGGGAGGCCTGGTTGGGCCTACTAGCTGACAGCAAGTCAATTCTGCTACAAAGGAACACTGTTGGGAACCATACCACACCAATGGAACTATTGGGCCCACCCACAGGAGGCCTAGTACGGCTAGCTACCTGTAGCAGCTATAAAGTATGTCCCACAATGTTGGGACTCACCTCAGAGGAAGCCTGTTTAAGGCCTACTACCCACCGGTGAGTCAACTGCCCGAACCACCAAAGCCAACCATTTCTCTTGAGAAGTGGCCTACAGCGCCCTATTGGGGGCTGCCCATACAAGGAGGCCTGCTGAGGCCTACTACCTGATGGCGCAGCCTTCGTTGGCAGATAAGCTGTTTACACAGCGCCTACAGCATCCTGGTGCCTAATCACATTGCCCATGGCAGTGTACTCAGCATAGAGAGCTAATACCCTTAGAACAAGGGGAGTACAACATACGTCACTCTGCCTCAGTGGAGGCCCCAGTTAGTCAGGGGCCTACCATCTATGCATGGGCGTCAGCACAGGGCAATGCTCTGGCTTCAGGGGAGCGAACTTCGACCAAAGAAGAAGTGAAGGCTTACTTCATACTCGACCCAAGCCATAGTAGTGCGAGGTAGGATAAAAACAGAACTGGGAGTGAAGTGCTCAGACCTACCCTGAATCACAGGGGAATACTCACACCTCACCCTGAGTTTACCAGGGTGCGGGCCTGCCAGCGGCTCTAGGGGTAACAGAAAAACATCTGTGCCCAACCTAGGGGAGTGGGGCTTGAATGAAAGCCAACCACCTACAACCCACAGCCTGAGCAGTAGCTCAGCAAGGTATTAGTGAAGCCTACACTGGCGGCCTAAATCCGTAGGCCAGTTCTGCATGGCAGGGTCTGGCAGGAGACTCAGTCTTCTTCGTGAAGCGAAAGACGGCCTAACCCTGCTCAAAAGGACTTATATACCACGGAGGCCTAACTGAGGCCTACCATGTCCTTATAAACCATCCTCTGCACCACGCTGCATTACTCTAGTCACCCCAGAATGCAGAGAAGGGGGCGGGCCTTGGCCTAACGACTCCCATGGGAGGAGGCTGATTATACAGGGATGCCAAAACCTACATTCACAAAGTGAAGGGTCAGAGGAAGAAATGCTAATTTTAGCAGAACGCCTCTAATATCCCTGGCACAGCCTAGGCCAGCTACAGAGGCGGCCCTGGTGAGGGCCAACCTGTAAGCATAGATCTATCTGAGGGCTCAGAGGAGCCACAGCCTACTAAAGAATATAGTCTGTATTATTCCATACAAAGGGCTGCAGAACGCTCAACCTAATGAAAACTCAACAGAGCTCAAGGGGCGAAATACTCAGAAAAGTCAAACGGTCCCATGGGCCGGACATAAGATCTATCTGAAGCTCTAGCGTCAGTCAACACTCTAAGTAAACATTCTATCAGAGAGAGACCAACTACTCTACCCTGAGGTGGCTAGTAGCCCGAAGGCTAACATAGTTATCATTCTGGCCACCTAACGGGGAACTTCAGGGCCCTAATAATAAATAAAGTTACCTTACCTTTATTACCTTGACATGACCCCATAACTCTTTATACAGGGAACGAGGTCTGTAAAGAGAAATATGTTATTTTTTATCACAAAAAATATACTCCTTGAGAAGACCAGCAGCTCACCTGCGGCGTGCAAAGTGAAGACTCACCAGACAGTTCTTCATGAACATGGGGTCTACCACCTTTACATACCTGAAAGAGGCACTCTCACTAACCAAGCCGAGGCGGGCCATCAGAACATTGTTCTAACCATGAGCCCAGCCTCAGGCCTGATGTAAGAAGCGCCTGGGGAGTCGGGGAAGAGAGGAAAAGGCAAAGATATAATCACGCCCTCAGGGAAGATGATCCAAGACCAACGCAACGTGCGTTTGTGCCGGATCACCTCCCTCAGATCCCTCTTCCCATCCACGCATACCCACGCTCTCCTATCCTCTCAACATCAGCGAGCTAGCCCGCTGATGTTGGTGGATACAGGCAGAGTATGGGTTCTTCCATGTCCTCTCGATCTCAGTATGAGATCGGGAAGAAATGAAAGGCTCACCTGAGCTGGTGGTTCTATGACCGGGGAAAAACCGCTCTCATCGCGAGCGATTTCTCCCCCAACGAGCAGCCACGGCAGCTGCAGCCTGCCCGCGGCGCGTTCTATAATACCAACCAGCTCAGCATACACGGGGCAGGGTGGCTGAGAAGATAGGGGAAAATATTTTATTATTTCCACCCTCATCAGCCATCTCCTGTTTGTCCGGGAGAGCGCTTTAAAACTTCATCCAATTGCAGCTTCTCATCAGCCGCCGCATCGTCTGAGAGGATTACACCCCTCTCAAGGCGATCGGCGAGCTTCAGCTGTGACATCCAGACGCTGAACCCTCTTCTCTCGAGAAGAGGGACAGGCGCGATCACAATTTGTACAGGCAGTTCCCTCGAGAACCGCCTGTGCGCGTCTTCCTTCCCAGACAAAAAATGCACAGTTCATGTGTGTCACTCGGCTACAAATATCTTGGGCACGGGTCTGCACACTTCTGAAAGCATTTCATAATTACCTGATTTTCAAAGCAGTTACAGACAAAACAGTCCCTGAAGACGAAAAGATGATTTGTCATGTTTGCAAGGCGCCCTTATATACTTCCAGGTCGCACGTTAATCATTCACGCTAATGATTCACGGGCTGTCGCCGGTCAATGTGATTGACGTGATTTGATAGTGATTTCAGACACCTGTCACGCCTGAGGCGTTCCCCCATAACGTCGATGACGTATTGTTGAGTTCCCTTCGAAAGGGAACATACACACGTGACTCTGGATGTCATTATATCAGATGACCACTAGATGTCCTCATGACCTCATATATGTATAACATATCTAATATGTTACATCCCCCTTCTTAAGTATATTCCTTTATACTGATGCATAGAACTACTGCACAATCTTTTAAACACAACATTTGAGTTTCATTTAACAAACTTTCAGCATAACTGCAAAATTATTCAACACATTTTCACAAATGCATTTATACTTATAAACAATTGCATTTCAACCCATTACCCAACCAACAATGCACCTACATTGTATTAACTCTCAGTCTTTGTATTTTCCAGGTATTTTTACAATTCTTCCAGACCTTGTACGGTAAGCTTGCTCTTTCTCTACGCTTTCATTACCATTTCTTTCATTTGAAATGTCCTTACTGTCAAGTACAATGCTCTGTGATGCATCAACCGACTGCTGACTATCAGTATCATGTCAACGCTTTTCTGTTGAAGAGTCTGTTTCTCTTGTTTTCCTGAAGAGCTTGCGATTTCGTCTGAACAGCTTTCCATCAGGAGTCTTTACTATAAAAGAACAACAGAACAACAGCTGGCTTCCATGAATCTCCTTTTTTCATTCGTATTCCTTCTCCAGGTTGCAGATCAGGTAAGTGTTAGCCATCCTGTCGTAGTACTGCTTCTGTTTCTTCTGTCTCTGCTTGAGTTGCTCATGCACTTGCAACATTGTCTCCGTGGTGAGCAATGCAGATGATGTTGGTAGCTTCGCCCTGAGACGTCTCCCCATCAGTAATTGTGCCGGTGATAATCCTGTCCCTTCCATCGGCGTGTTACGGTACTCCAGTAGTGCTAAGTACGGATCACATTGACTACTCTGCGCTTTCTTTAAGAGATTTTTCACCGTTTGCACTGCTCTCTCGGCTTGTCCATTAGACTGTGCATAACCAGGACTTGAAGTCACATGCTTGAATCCCCATTCCTCTGCAAAACTTGAAAATTCAGCACTTGCATACTGAGGTCCATTGTCAGATACTACTATATCTGCAATTCCATGTCTTGCAAAGATGGACTTCATTTCCCTGATGACTCCACAGCTTGTCGTGTCCCTGAGTAGTTTTACCTCAATGTACTTTGAAAAGTAGTCCACGCATAACAGAAATGCTGAACCACTATGGTAAAAAATGTCTGTACCTATTTTTTCCCAAGGTCGCCCTGGCACTTCATGTTGGAACAATGGCTCTTTTTGATTGTTGTTCCTGTTTTCATTGCAGGTCGCACATCTGGATCCTGCATCCTCAATTTGTGTCGACATACCGGGCCAGTACAAAATGTCTCTGCCTCTTGCAAGGCAAGGCAAGGCAAGGCAAGTTTATTTATATAGCACATTTCATACACAATGGTAATTCAAGGTGCTTTACATAGAAAAATCAAAAGAAATAGGAATAATTAAAACAGTTAAGAATAAAGAGATTAAAATAATCAAAAGAAATAAGAATAATTAAAACAGTTTAGAATAAAAAATTAAATAAAATACAGTACAAACAGTCGGACACAGTGGCACAGTGCTCATTCAGTAAATGCATAGCTAAACAGATGTGTTTTGAGTCTGGATTTGAATGTGACTACTGTAGGAGCACATCTGATCTCCTCTGGAAGCTGGTTCCAGCTGCGGCTGGCATAATAGCTAAAAGCAGACTCTCCTTGCTTAGAGTGAACCCTTGGTATTTCTAGCTGATGTGATCCTAATGATCTGAGTGATCTGTTGGGTTTATATTCAGTGAGCATATCTGCAATGTATTGAGGTCCTAGGCCATTAAATGATTTATATACCAGTAATAATACTTTAAAATCAATCCTAAATGTAACTGGGAGCCAGTGTAAAGACCTGAGGACTGGTGTGATGTGTTCATATTTTCTGGTTCTGCTCAGGATCCTGGCAGCAGCGTTCTGTATGAGCTGCAACTGTCTTATGGTCTTTTTGGGAAGGCCAGTGAGGAGTCCATTACAATAATCCACCCTGCTGGTGATGAAAGCATGCACAAGTTTCTCTAAGTCTTGACTGGAAACAAAGCATCTAATTCTTGCAATATTTTTCAGATGATAGTGTAGCAACATTGAGAATGTACCAAACACAATTGAAGCTTTCAGACATAACCAAACACAAGATGCTGCATATTCCAGATTATCCCCAGGCACTGGAGCTAAGAGACCCTTTTGTTGTTTAACTAAAGGAAGAACGTTGTCAATGTTTTATAATTTGGCAAGAACAGATCTGTTCAGAAATGGTGAAACAAGAAGCCTTTCTTTAAGGACCAAGGTCTCATGATATGCGAACGAAACCCACACACACACACACATAAGGACTTTCTTACATATCAAAATCCATAAAACTCTTCCCAGGACAATTCTCGATGGACTTTGATTATATGTTGTTTCGACAATATATGTGTGTGTCTCTCATATGCTTAAATGCCATACAATTCATAATTGTTATAAATATTAGGTGTGTGAGTGAAATTGTGCGTTGTTTCCTGTCAACAAGATCGTATTTTTAATTCAAAAGGATGGTTGGATTTGAAATCTGTGTAAAATGTTTTGTATTCTTATAATAGTAATAATGTCTAAACTGTTGCCTCTTGTTCTCTCTGCTAAGGCCTGCAGAACAATGAGACCACAGATGACACATGATTCGCGATGAGAGAAGGGGGGGGGGGGGGGGGGATAAAATAGACCCCCTTTTCAAATAACCATATAGTATCTTATTGTCCGAATTCCAAATTCCTCCTGGAGGCGGGACAAACATTTTGAGTTTAAAATCTTAGACCCGAACACAGAATCGCTCTCTGAACGCTCTCGGGAAAAGCTCTCTGGACTCGCTCTCTAAGCTCTTGTGATGCTCGACGCCGGGTGGAGCCGACGATGGTTATAGTAACCATGTAGACGCAGAGACAAATGACCCAAATCAAGATATGGGTTAAAACAGATTTAATTGAAGCCATCTCGTCACACTTTCCTTTCTTTTCTTAGTTTGTTTCTTTTCCGTTAAAAGTCTCGGTTCTAAGTTAACCCTCTGGGGACCAGAGTGTTTTTGGGGCCCTTGGGATGTTTTGACATGCACTGACATTTGTGCTTTTTTCAGTTATTTATAAACATGTTAATGGCAAAGGTGTAAATTCACTCTATATAGCACAAACTTGGCTACCATGAGATCTGAGCAACATGTATGTACATGTTTGTATTTTTAATAGAATAATGTTTATGCGTGGTTATTGAAAAAAATAAAAATGAAAGTTGCTGAAATAAGACCACAAAACACATATTGATTATTTCTTCACAAGACTTTTGAAAATTGTATCACATAGCCTAGAATATTTGCTCCAAAACTATGTGAGAATCATCCTGACTACTCATTCAGATAAGTCAATAAAGTCTTTTACATTTTTAATGACGTGTTTTGTTTGAGAAAGCTTTATGCAGGAGGCTTGATCTCTCATTAATATGTATGGCATTCCACACCTGAGAAAGACAAAGACCCTCCCATAATGGCCCTATTAGGTGCTATCAGGCCATATCATTACAGGAGCCTTGCACAAAGAATGAGGAGATTTAAAAAAGAATGGCTTTTAGATTGTTTGGATATTATAAGGAAAATACAGGGTGCATACGTCTGGACACTTCTATCACACACCCTTCACCATATAGACATGGTTTTATTTCAGTTCAAAGTTAGAGTTGGAAACATCTTGAAAAGAAAATTGTCTTTCTCCATAAATGTCTTAGTTTGATCATACATATTTCAAAGTTGAGGATTCATTATTTTGATATAGCTTGAACAAACACTATAACATCTTAGTTGATTAGTTTATTGACAAAACATACTATATATTTAACATATGAGCAGAAACTCCTAAAAAAGCTTATTTGATGTCTATTTTAGAGTAAAAACTTTATCCAAAACGAGTCAACGAAATGTTGTCTGTTATTTAGTCTGTAACAGTGCGTATCTGTGCGTTCATTCATTCATTCACACACACACACACAAACTGTGTGACACAAACATGATTCACATTTAACAGTATGCTATTTTTCCGTTTACAGACACTACGTTATTCTATATCGCGATTAGAACAAAGCACTTGCAAAAAACACTTACTTCTCAGCTGAATCTGTTCATCCTCGAAGTGAAAATAACCCAGTGGTAAATGTCCCAGGATTGTTCCACATATAGCCGCGCAAGACGACAGTAGATTAATCTGACTAAAAAATAATGTGTGTTTTCAGAGTTCATGGGCGTTAACGCGTCTCAATGTGTTGCTTCACATATTTGCGTTTGAATAGCGCGTGCTCTCCGTAGGCGTGTCACATTACCACAGATAATCAGCTGAGAGAACGATAATGAGATGGGCTGACACGTCTCTCTTTTTATATAGATGACATAAACGGAGAATAATAATTTTAGTTTTGAATCGGATCATTTAAAAGTACAAACTCAAATGATTTAAAAGATATATTGCTTATGGCTGGGTGAATAGTATTAGCTGAGTTGTGTTGAAGATTAGAGACGTGCTCCAGAAAAAAAGTTCACGGTGACCGAGAGGCAGAACGCACACCCTGTTTATTTTCTTTATTTTACAAAAGCACAATATTTTATTTCGATTGTATGTGGGCACATAAAAAAGTAGACATTTAACAGATTATTTTCTCATATTTCTTAACTCTATATGAACAGAAATGATGGTAGTACTTTAAGTCTATTTTTCTGCTATGTGAAAAAAAACGAGCAAAACGCGCCGGCGCGTTTCTGGTCCCCAGAGGGTTAAGTGTTGCTGCAAAGTTTCTTTTTAACGTTTCAACTGCAAACCCAGCTTTCAACTTCAAAGACTTTCATTCATCCGCGCCAACACACCACGTGACTGGCTGTCCAAAGATCTATCCAGGCACACGAGAAGATCAGCCAACCAACGGACCGGGAAACCCCCTTTACGACAAAAAGGAGAATCCCCAAAGCAACGCAAAGGACAAGCAAGTAACGCCTCCAGACGTAACTGACCTGGTGCAATTTATATCAAATTGAATTATCCGCCTAAGAAACGATACAAGGGTGAAATTAATTGTTGATGGTTCGTTCAGGTCATGTCTTTTAAGTGCATATAGAAACTTGGGATCTCACCATCTAACTCCTAAAACTCATTCTTCCTCGCTCTCTGTCTTTCTTCGACTTGTATGAATGCGTGTGCGTGTGTTTGTGTTAGATATTTGTTTTGTGTGTTAGTCATAGGCTTATAATCAATAAAGTATTGTTTGTATTTGAAAAGAGAAGCATTACTTGTGATATGTGCTTACCGATTTATTGTCTTGAACTTCGATCTAAGTTACCTATGCTTTGACCCTTGATTTATTTCTTAATTTAGCTGTTAGCTGGGAATTAGTCTTTCTTGGCCAAGAAGATATTATATTTCCTAGAATTAATAATTGTTTATGCTTTCCGTTCATTGGATGAACTGATAAACTGATCATACTATTAATTTTGCTACAGTAAATTCTGAAAATAATTCAATTATTAATTATTGATCATAATCCGTTATGAATAATAATTAATTATATTTATACGTGCGTACAATCGCTACATTATTTATGGTGGAGAAAAATGCGGGAAGTTTAACCTAAATTGTAAGCATATACCAAGTAATTTATCTTTTCATATTGTGCGGATGAGAGATCCGAACCTGCGAAAGTCTATGTGTGACGGATGGAGAGCGCGCAGCGCGCGCCCTGTTTGAATGAATCTGCTGCTTGAGAGACGCACCCCAGAAAGAGCTGTTAATCTAGTCTGTCTGCCTCCATATATGTTATTTTTCAACTGCAGTAAAATAACCCAAGATATAAAATATCACACAACAATAAGGTGAGAATTGAGCGTGTTCCTCAATTTCTGAAATACCTTGATTATAGCTTACTGACGTCTGCGTGTTCCAGCGTCTGTCAAAGCTATACATGTGTGTGTATCAGCCAGAGAGCTTAACAAAATTATACTGCAGTAATTAAAATAACTATAGGCCTATAAGAACGATTATTCTCCTCACAGAGCGATGAGCGTGTTCCTCATATAACGTTATATATATTTTTATCCGATTTACAGTGCGTGTTCCACTGCGATCTGTGATAAACATAGAAGCAGTTATATTTATCTGATTGTCAATGCGTGTCCCATTGCAATCCCAGTAATAAACAGCTGTTTGTCTATGTTTGCTTGTATGTTGGTGTCTGTTCAATGAATTCTCGTGTAAACACTGCGTGTGTCCGAGTGTAGTTGAATAAGAGTTATTTTTATTGTGTTCAAGTAAAGCTTGACGTTGAAACTAACCAACAGTGAAGAACCCTGTTGTTCGTGTGCTCAGATAAACTTGCACAGAGACGATCTGCCGAGGTCGTCATCGTTCCATCTATTATAACGCAAAGCTGTCGCTTGCTTAAAGTTAATATCACTCCTAATAAATTGAGTGAAGCCCACATCGTAAAACCAGCTAAAGCTACGAGTGGTGTATTTTTGTACAGTTTGAAATGCGCCGACATTTCCCGTAATATGGTCGACTGTTACTGTACATGCATATTCTATGAACATTGTTGAAATGCGCCGACATTTCATGTAACATGCGTAACTGTTTCCTAACTGTTGCAATTCACATGTTTACCCACTAGCGTTCGTTTCGTTGCCATAGTTACGATCGTGACACGGAAGTCTTAACCAACGCTTCCGGGGGAACTCTGACCTCTCGCATGATCAGAGCCACAGTGTAAACAAACCCTTTTGGTGGCTAAGCTAGCTAGCCCTTTGCCAAGCTAACCAAAGCAGTTGTTTACAGTGAGGCCTATATGCTAACGCCTTTAGCATTATTTACGGTTATCAGTAGTATTAACCTCAATGGTTAAATACAGTGTCTGTATTAACATCAATGGTTAAATACAGTGTCTGTTTGAACAACGTTAAAGTGATTTAACAACTTTACACCTGTTGGTCTTCTCTTCTTTCTTATTTACCTTTCCCATATCTCACTTAACCCATATTTTCCTTGAAAAGGAAGTCGTTTGCAATTATTAATTCCTTTACCTGCATTTTACTTGCAAAAGAAAATACTGGTTTATGATTATTAATTGTCAAATTCGAATTTGATTTTTTTTTAGGGAATTATTAAATTTAAATCCTATTTTTCTTAACAGGTAATTTCTAATGATTTCTCGATTTATTTTTAATAAATCTAATTTCATAATTTCTAAATTTCTCTTTTAGATCTAATCACAGGCGAATAAGTCTTAAACTTTGAAAGTTAAGAACTTATTCCACCTACATTTTCCCTATTACAAAATATTGTTAGACTCATACTTGCTTCTTATTGTTATTGCGTTGTATCCTCCTTTTCTCATTTATTTCAGTTGTGGTTATAAACTTAACCATTCTATTTTACTTATTCATTTACCCCTTTATTTAATTTCCCTTTCTTATTTTGTCCACTATCATTATTACTTTCTTTCATCTTCATTACCTTTTTTTTTTTTTTGCTTGGGAGTGACATACCTGAGCCTCAATAGGAGACATTGGTATCTCACTACGAGCTTCAAATAAATCAGAGATAACCCTCTCTTACAAAGTTTTATTTGTGAATGTTTAGTTGTTTGGCAACTGTCAATTCTATACTCGTAGTTCGACAAAAGGCTCCAGCCATTTGTGGAGCCAATCTCCTTCCCTCCTTCCCTTCTCACATCTTTCCGGTGCTGTCCTGCTTTATTCCATCCCATTCTTCGCACTTGTAGGGAACACACCTGAGAGAACCATCAATCGATTCAAAAGAAAGAGAAAGACAATCTTTCCAAAGAAATCATTAGGTATTTGATTTTTTAATCAAACCCTCTCTGTTCTCCTCACTCTCCCTGCATCTGTGTACGCAATTTACAATTTGACATCTCATCCAAGATCAATTAACAGAGACAAGTGTTGAGCAACCGTCGCCTTCAAAGCATCCCTGCTGTAAGCGGCCCAACTGACGGTGTGTGGTGTCAATCCTGTCAAACTCAGAAAAGAGGTATCAGCATTATTATTGTATTATTTTTCGTTGTAAACGTAAACAATAATATTGTTTAACTTTCTGGAAACAGATTCTCTTTAATAGGAAGCATTTACGAGAAAAATAATATCTCTCCTAGTTGAGAATTTTCTTTCTTGTTTTTCTTTTTTTTTAAATTGGTTTCTAACCTCTTTCTCTCTTTTTCCCTTACTCAGTTGAGTGACGTAGTCCTCACATCACGAGCTGAAACCAGCTTTTCATTGATAGAAAATATTTATAAAAAATATTTCCCCCATTGAAAAAAAAAACCCTTTACAAATTGAGATTTGTTTTAACCTTTTTCTCTCTCTTTCCCTCACTCAGTTGAGTGACGAAGTTTCCCCATCACTAGCCTACCTGCCTACACTGAGACCAACACGTAGGCATTACAACATTTCACTATTAGTGTATCGTCACTGAAACGACACTTAGCTGTTCAACCACATATAGGCCTACATTCCACACAGGTCTGTGTCAGTCTCTTCACCCCAGCGTACCAACATGTCGTGGACGACGAACCCCAGTGCCCAAAGGGACGACGTGGACGCCTGGCTCAGAGGCATTACAGACTGCCTCACACCAAAGACAATTGAACTGTTATTATTTTTAATAATAATCATAATTCTGAGAAGATTCCTGACACATGATTCAAGCCACAACCACAACCACGTGGAACTAACCAAAATAACCTGTTCCTTAAGCAATGCCTTCACAGCCCAGCTGAAACTAAGCGACAAGCACATCACCCACCTCCAAGAGGAGCTGACACGTGCCCAGAGCCGTATAGACAAGCTGGAAGTGAAAGTCCAGGACAACTTCAAGTGTCAGACCACTGAGTTCCTGAGAGAGCTGATGCACACTCAACACTGCACAGACCAGCTCAAAGCAAAAGCTCAAGACAAACTCAAAGTGCCTGACGAAGCGGAGCAAGAAACACAGAAACAAGTTGACAAGCTCCAAGAAGCCCTTGCAGTCACTGAACGTGACAAACTAGAATTAAAGACTGTCCAAAAGCACCTGGTAAACCAACTCCAGTCTGCTGAACATCAGCTAGAGAAAGCCAAAGCTGACATTAAAGATAAGAACTCTGAAATTAATGCTCTGAAAGACCACCTGGAAAGGTGCAGCGCTGAAATGGACCATCTGACCCAACAGCGAGATGACGCCAACGACGAGCTCTACGCGGTCAGAGATGAACTCCAGCACATTTTCCAACAGAAACCAGAGCCAAGAAGGGAGAGACCTCCCTCAGCATCACCCCTGCTGAGCAGAACAGAGTCCTCCATCCAAGAACTGGCATACAGTGAAAGAAGTGAATGGCCACAACCAAAAACGTCACAGGCCTTCACCCCAGAACTCTTCCCTGCTAACAAACGCAGAGAGCTCACCCAGGCAGACTCCAAAGCTGCACAGGGGATGACCTTTAAAGATCTCAACCAGCTGGTGAAGAATATCACTCAGTTCAACCCGAACTCCACAGAGGGTCCCGACATCCAGACCTACATCAGAGATATCAACTTCCACCTAGAGGTGAGACCACATATGACTGACAGAGACAGATTCTACCTCCTCAGATCCACATCCAGTCCAGAGGTACGAAGCTTCCTAGACAGACAACCTGCTCATGTCAAGTCAAACTACCAGCTGCTATGTGAGACACTGATTAAAGAATTCACAGGCCCAGAGTCGGAACACGGTGTGTTAATCGCTATGGAAACCAAACAAGGTCGACAAGAGACTCCCCAAGCCTACTACCACCGCTTTCGACAAGCCTACTTAGGTGCACATAACAAACCTGAACTTGAAGAGGATGTGAACTTCAAAACCCTCTTCCTGAGAAACCTGCACCCCGGATTGAGTCATCATCTTGGCATCATGGCCTGCCCAGGCACAATGACAATTCAACAGCTACGTGACCTGACACACAAGGCCTACATCAAACAAAAGATGAACTCAAAGAAAGGTTTGAAAACATCCACAGTTTCAAACTCCATCAGCCAAGACACAAGCCTTGCACTGGAAGACACCCAGTGGCATGACAATACCACAGTCCTTCGTAAGGAGCACAGAGAACGTGACTCCCATGCCGATGACACCTACCACACTAACCGCATGGAAATGCCATGGGACCAGCCACGCTTCTCAAGTAACCCACAAGAAGGAAACCACTGGAAACCTAACTGGACATCCAAAGGCCATCAACCAAGGCATCCAAAAGCACTCCATGTGGGTACTCAACAACGAAACCCACCTTGGCACCACTCAGTTAAACACAGCACTGAGTATGCCCAAGAACCAGACAGTTTACCCTCAGAAGACACGGAGCAACTAATGAGGCAACTGAAAGTTTTCATCGGAAATGAGGTAAACATGGATGACGAACAGGATGGCGATGGAACGGAAGACCACCGTTTCATCTGATACACCTTCATAACGAACTTGACGACCACTTGTTCTACAACAACACAGAACAAAGTGGCCTCTCACAGTCAACCACTGACAAACACCCAGAGGTACCAGAAAACACCATCCTGGCTACCCATCACTCATAAAGAAACCACCAAACGAGCTCCAAACTCAAGAACCACGTGTGTGCTACAGCAACAACAGTATGCACAGAAGGTCAGAAAGTCTGTCACAACCAGAAGGCATCATCGGAGGAATGCAACAACGGAGACCAAGTTTCGCACTACATCTTCACACATCCGTGCCAAACTACCTCCCAATGTCTGCCAGAGAACTTCCTGCCTTACTGGATTGACCCCCAGCAGCTCACAGAAGAGCCCTTTTCCAAGGCAAAGATGCAACAAGCTCATCAAAGCTAAGCCATCAAGCAAAAGGGGGGGAGCAAAACAGACTGAGACAGATCTGACCATACATACATACATACATGCACTACACGACACCCCTAACATACTCACTTACATACAGAAGTTAACCACCTCTACCGTGCAAAACATTCAACAAGTATGTTTTCCCCCACAGGTAGAAACTAACTTCAGAATCTAGCTTAACAACTTAGCTACACTTACCACAGGAAACATGGTAACTACCCATCCAACAAGTACAATGGCTGGAACACCTCTCATTACATCATGATACCTGACACCTTAGCTGCGCAACCGTAGTCATAAGTCATATCAGGAACACTCAACTGCGTTGTTTTGTTTTACTTCTTCCTTCCTTTCCTTTTTCTTCTATTAGGTAAAATGCCTGTCCACCCCATAAGGGTCAAGGTCACAATAATAGGATTGACACACCACTCCTATATTTGTAAGTCACCTTAAAACGAATGTGAGCCAGAGAACTCCCTGCATCATTCGTATCACAAATTGAAAGGTAAATTGGTCTAAACCTAGAACAATTTAGAAGAGAATAAAACAAACAAATCAAATTTAGTCACAAAGTTGATCAATTACCGTACCAAAACAAACTAGAATAACGGTCCTAAAATTGAACTAAACTTTATTCAACGTGATTGACTATTTTGAGAGAGTGAACCTGTTTAGGCCTAGATAATCTAATGCCCTGCACCAGTAAAGTGACCAGTCATGGAGGTGTTGTCTTGTTGTTTGCTGTGTGTGTTTGCTTCCTCTACCCGTTTCTCCAGCGTTCAATGATGTCTTCTCCTCAACCCATCATCGACCGAAGGGGGGATATGTAGCAACATTGAGAATGTACCAAACACAATTGAAGCTTTCAGACATAACCAAACACAAGATGCTGCATATTCCAGATTATCCCCAGGCACTGGAGCTAAGAGACCCTTTTGTTGTTTAACTAAAGGAAGAACGTTGTCAATGTTTTATAATTTGGCAAGAACAGATCTGTTCAGAAATGGTGAAACAAGAAGCCTTTCTTTAAGGACCAAGGTCTCATGATATGCGAACTAAACTCTCACGTGGTACACACCACGGATGTGACAGATGCGGACCATAAGGATACCCACACACACACACACATAAGGACTTTCTTACATATCAAAATCCATAAAACTCTTCCCAGGACAATTCTCGATGGACTTTGATTATATGTTGTTTCTACAATATATGTGTGTGTCTCTCATATGCTTAAATGCCATACAATTCATAATTTTTATAAATATTAGGTGTGTGAGTGAAATTGTGTGTTGTTTCCTGTCAACAAGATCGTATTTTTAATTCAAAAGGATGGTTGGATTTGAAATCTGTGTAAAATGTTTTGTATTCTTATAATAGTAATAATGTCTAAACTGTTGCCTCTTGTTCTCTCTGCTAAGGCCTGCAGAACAATGAGACCACAGATGACACATGGGTAGAATAGACCCCCTTTTCAAATAACCATATAGTATCTTATTGTCCGAATTCCAAATTCCTCCTGGAGGCGGGACAAACATTTTGAGTTTAAAATCTTAGACCCGAACACAGAATCGCTCTCTGAACGCTCTCGGGAAAAGCTCTCTGGACTCGCTCTCTAAGCTCTTGTGATGCCCGACGCCGGGTGGAGCCGACGATGGTTATAGTAACCATGTAGACGCAGAGACAAATGACCCAAATCAAGATATGGGTTAAAACAGATTTAATTGAAGCCATCTCGTCACACTTTCCTTTCTTTTCTTAGTTTGTTTCTTTTCCGTTAAAAGTCTCGGTTCTAAGTTAAGTGTTGCTGCAAAGTTTCGTTTTAACGTTTCAACTGCAAACCCAGCTTTCAACTTCAAAGACTTTCATTCATCCGCGCCAACACACCACGTGACTGGCTGTCCAAAGATCTATCCAGGCACACGAGAAGATCAGCCAACCAACGGACCGGGAAACCCCCTTTACGACAAAAAGGACAATCCCCAAAGCAACGCAAAGGACAAGCAAGTAACGCCTCCAGACGTAACTGACCTGGTGCAATTTATATCAAATTGAATTACCCGCCTAAAGGTGATGATACACAGGGCAACTTTTTGAGCAATGTTGCTGGGCAATCTTGCCGAGTGATTGTTGCTTGGGCACTTTCCCATTGAAAATGGGCAATAAATGTATATCTGGATAATTTATATCGGCCGTAAGCCCTGTGTCTCATCTGGTTGCCCGTTGAGGGCAACATTGCCCAGCAACATTGCCCAAAAAGTTGCCCTGTGTATCTTCACCTTGAGAAACGATACAAGGGTGAAATTAATTGTTGATGGTTCGTTCAGGTCATGTCTTTTAAGTGCATATAGAAACTTGGGATCTCACCATCTAACTCCTAAAACTCATTCTTCCTCGCTCTCTGTCTTTCTTCGACTTGTATGAATGCGTGTGCGTGTGTTTGTGTTAGATATTTGTTTTGTGTGTTAGTCATAGGCTTATAATCAATAAAGTATTGTTTGTATTTGAAAAGAGAAGCATTACTTGTGATATGTGCTTACCGATTTATTGTCTTGAACTTCGATCTAAGTTACCTATGCTTTGACCCTTGATTTATTTCTTAATTTAGCTGTTAGTTGGTAATTAGTCTTTCTTGGCCAAGAAGATATTATATTTCCTAGAATTAATAATTGTTTATGCTTTCCGTTCATTGGATGAACTGATAAACTGATCATACTATTAATTTTGCTACAGTAAATTCTGAAAATAATTCAATTATTAATTATTGATCATAATCCGTTATGAATAATAATTAATTATATTTATACGTGCGTACAATCGCTACAATAGTATGCTGATTTAGTTATTGATTTGACATGACTACTGAAACTAAGGTCTGACTCTAGAGACACACCAAGATTCCTGACTTGATTTTTAGTTGTTAGACCCCTAGCGTCAAGGTATGCATTCACCTTGAGAACTTCATCTTTGTTTCCAAACGCAATGACTTCAGTTTTGTCTTTGTTTAACTGAAGAAAGTTTTGGCACATCCAACTGTTTACTTCATCAATGCATTGGCACAGGGAGTCAATGGGGCTGTAATCGTTAGGCGATAGGGCTAAGTAGAGCTGTGTGTCGTCTGCATAGCTGTGGTAAGAGATTTTGTTCTTTCTCATTATTTGGCTCATTGGGAGCATATACAGGTTGAATAGGAGTGGTGCAAGAATTGAGCCTTGAGGGACTCCACATGTCATGGATGTCCACTCAGACTTATGGTCTCCTATACTCACATAATAACCTCTCCCTTCTAAGTATGACCTGAACCATTTTAGGACTATCCCAGAAAGCCCCACCCAGTTTTCCAGCCTGTCAAGAAGTATGTCGTGATCGACAGTGTCAAATGCAGCACTGAGGTCGAGTAGTACCAGCACTGATAATTTCCCTGTATCAGTATTTAAGCGAATATCATTTATTATCTTTATGAGCGCTGTCTCTGTGCTGTGATGCGATCTGAAACCAGATTGAAAATTGTCAAAGTATCCATTCAAGCTTAAGAATTTGTTCAGCTGATTGAACACAACTTTTTCAATGATCTTGCCTATGAAAGGAAGATTTGAGATCGGTCTATAGTTGCTTAATATGGTCTTATCCAGATTGCTCTTTTTCAGGAGGGGCTTGACAACTGCAGTTTTCAGGGAGTTTGGAAAATTCCCAGAGAGAAGTGAGGCATTTACCACTTCTAGGAGATCTGCTTCTAAACAGTTTAACACACTTTTGAAGAAAGATGTGGGAAGTGCGTCAAGGGCGCAGGTTGATGTTTTAAGGTGCTGTGCGGTTTCTTCTAAAATTTTGCCATCAATTTCTTCAAAATCAGACATAGTAGCTACTTTCTGCGGTTGTGGTCTGATCTGTCTGACCCCAGTGCGGCTCAATGATGTGCTGATCACCTTTCTGATATTATTGATTTTCTCAGAGAAGAAAGAAGCAAACTCCCTGCACTTGCTGTCTGAAAGCAATTCATTGGGAATCTGGCTTGGGGGGTTTGTCAGTCTCTCTACAGTAGCAAAAAGAGTGTGTGTGTTGTTTAAGTTGCTGTTTATAATATTTGAGAAGAAAGTCTGTCTAGCTTTGCCTAGTTCCATATTAAAAGCATGGATGGTGTCTTTGTAGATGTTATAATGGACTACAAGTTTTGTCTTCCGCCACATGCGCTCTGTTTTTCTGCATTGTCTTTTCATATTTTGCACAGCTGTTGAGTTTCTCCAAGGTGCTTTTTGTCTACCACTCTTCCTAACTTTCACAGGAGCAATATCATCAATTACACTTTTAACTTTTGAGTTAAAACAATCAAGGAGAAAATCAACAGAGTCAGCAGATATGCTTGGTGTTGAAGATATAGCCTTCATAAATAGTACACTAGTGTTCTCATTTATGCATCTCTTCTTGACAGACACAGATCTAGCTTCAATGGCAGGAGAGATCAATATATCAAAGAAAATACAGAAATGATCAGACAGTGCTACATCCTTAATAACAATCGATGAAATGTTTAGACCCTTACTGATAAGTAAATCTAGAGTGTGTCCACGAGTGTGTGTCGGTCCGTGTACATGCTGAATCAGGTCAAAAGTTTTTAAAACAGTTTTGATTTCTTTTGCCATATTTGTATTATTATCACACATGTATTGACGATGTGTCCAGGTTGCACCATAAGGTGTATTCAAGTACTAAGCCAGCATGGCATCGCCATTGACTTCCAGGAAAAGGCTGGATGACGACCTCGAAAGTGTGGTGACAGCTGGAGAGACAGTGGACAGCGCGGAGAGACGGCAACCGGGGCAGGGCGGGTTAGCACCCCAAACTGCAGCTCCCGAGAGGGAGCACCCAAAACACGCTACGAAAAACCCTAAGGAGAAATACCCCCAGGGGCGCCCGAGAGGGGGGGAGAATGAGCGCCCCGAACGGACTGTTTTTCTGGTAACGACTAATGCAAATGGACAATCTACTACGAGTGCAGTCTGCAAATGTGGCAAGGTCTGCAAAAACACGACTGGTCTAAAAATACACCAGACCAAGATGGGCTGCCTAAGGAAGCTTGTGACGCAACGCACAGTGCCAGTACTCAGTATAGCACCTGGTGAGACGGAGGAGGAACCAGGCCCGGATACATACCACAGTGCCCAGAGCCTCCAAGCACCACAAGCTACACCCCAAAGCAGACCATCAGAGCGGCGTCGGTTTTTGTGGCCTGCTGCCAACAAAGAGTCAGTGTGGCGACAGTTTGATGAAGATGTTGATGCAGCCCTTGAAGTAACTGCCAAGGGTGGTGTGGACCAGAGGCTCCGAACCATGAGCACGTTCATAATCAGCATCGCTTCAGAAAGGTTTGGCGCCAAAGAACAGCGCGCCACCAAGACGTCTACTGCGGCACCAATTCCGAACCGACGAGAGGTCAAGATTACCCAACACAGACAAGAGCTGAGGACACTCAGGAGACAGTACCGGAAGGCAAGCGAGGAGGAGAAGGTAGCCCTGGCAGAACTTAGGGGTGTGGTAAGGAAAAGGCTAATCACCCTTCGGCGGGTTGAGTGGCACAGGAAGAGGGGCAAGGAGAGGGCCCGTAGGCGCAGTGCCTTCATTGCAGATCCATTTGGTTTTACAAGGAAGCTGCTGGGAGAGAAACGCAGTGGTCAACTCTCATGTCCTGAGGAGGATATCAACCGCTATATCCGTAACACCTACAGCGATGGCATGAGGGAGCACGACCTTGGTCACTGTGCAGCCCTTATATGTCCACCTGAACCTAGCACCCTCTTTAACATCAACGAACCCACCCTAAAGGAAGTCAAAGAGGTTATCAAATCGGCCAGAACATCATCAGCACCGGGCCCAAGTGGAGTTCCATACAAGGTCTTCAAACATTGCCCCAGGCTTCTGGAACGTCTTTGGAAGATTCTAAGAACCATCTGGAGAAGAGGGAAAGTACCTCAGCAGTGGAGATATGCAGAAGGCGTGTGGATTCCCAAGGAGGAGAATGCAAGTAACATCGAGCAGTTTAGGACAATCTCCCTCCTCAGTGTTGAATGCAAAATCTACTTCAAGATTGTTTCCAATCGTCTGATGGGGTTTCTCCTTAAGAACACCTACATAGACACCTCGGTGCAGAAAGGAGGAATCCCAGGGGTCCCAGGGTGTATTGAACACACAGGGGTGGTGACACAGCTGATCAGGGAGGCACGAGAGGGCAAAGGGGACTTGGCAGTGCTGTGGCTGGACCTTGCCAATGCTTATGGATCGATACCACATCGATTGGTGGAATTGGCCCTGAGCAGATACCACGTCCCAGAGAAGATTCAAAATCTCATCCTTGACTATTATAACAACTTCAGTCTTAGGGTGTCCTCTGGGACTTCAATATCGGAGTGGCATCGTCTGGAGAAGGGCATCATTACAGGCTGCACAATCTCTGTGACTCTGTTTGCACTGGCCATGAATATGCTCGTGAAGTCTGCAGAAGTGGAATGTAGAGGTCCACTGTCCAGATCTGGCACCCGACAACCCCCGATTAGAGCATTCATGGACGATCTCACGGTCACCACAACCACAGTGCCCGGATGCAGGTGGCTTCTGCGAGGCCTCGAACAGCTCATCACTTGGGCAAGAATGAGCTTCAAGCCTGCGAAATCCAGGTCCTTGGTCTTGAGGAAAGGAAAAGTAGCTGATCAGTTCCGCTTCATGTTGGGAGACACCAGAATTCCATCAGTGTCAGAAAAGCCAGTGAAGAGCCTGGGCAAGCTCTTCACTCACAACCTGAAGGACACCGCTGCACGGAAGGGAACCAGCGATGACTTCGACACATGGCTCTCGGCAGTGGATAAGTCAGGGCTTCCTGGTAGGTTTAAGGCCTGGATCTACCAACATGGCATCCTCCCTCGTCTCCTCTGGCCACTGCTGATATACGAAGTCCCAATTACCACCGTGGAGGGCTTTGAGCGGAAGGTCAGCCGATTTCTGCGCAGGTGGCTGGGCCTGCCACGGAGCCTAAGCAGCGTTGCTTTCTTTGGCCATAACACCAAGCTACAGCTTCCCTTTAGCAGTCTGGCAGAGGAGTTCAAGGTCACCCGAGCCAGAGAAGTCCTGCTCTACCGAGACTCAGTTGACACCAAGGTCTCTTCAGCAGGGGTAGAGGTCAGAACAGGAAGGAAGTGGCGCGCCCAGGATGCAGTGGAACGGGCGGAGGCAAGGCTGCGGCATAGCACCCTGGTGGGTACGGTGGCTACTGGGCGGGCCGGGCTTGGTAGCAATCCCAAGCCATGCTACAGCAAAGCCAGAGGAAAGGAGAAGCGGAAGCTTATCCAGGAGGAGGTACGAGCCGAGGTGGAGGAAGCTCGCTTCAGCAGAGTGGTGGGCATGTCCAAGCAGGGGGCCTGGACAAAGTGGGAGCAAACAGCTGGCCGTAAGATCACTTGGGCAGAACTCTGGAAGGCGGAACCACACCATTTCAAGTTCTTGGTCCAGTCAGTGTATGATGTCCTTCCTAGCCCTGCCAACCTGTTCACCTGGGGCCTGGTGGACTCACCTGCTTGCCAACTCTGCCAGAAAAGGGGATCATTAGAGCATATCCTCAGCTGCTGTTCAAAAGCCTTGGGAGATGGGCGTTATCGTTGGCGCCATGACCAGATCCTGAAGGCAGTAGCAGACGCCATCAGCACTGGCATTAACATTAGCAAGCAGCATCATCCAACCAAGTCTGCAATTGCCTTTGTTCGAGCAGGAGAGAAGCCTCAGCCCCCTAGAAAGACCCAAGGGGGCGTCCTCGCAACAGCAAGAGACTGGCACCTCCTGGTGGACCTGGGGACTCAATTGAGGTTCCCAGACACCATTGCAGTTACATCACTACGACCGGACATGGTCTTGATGTCCGCAGCAAGTAAGCAGGTGGTGTTACTGGAACTAACGGTCCCCTGGGAAGATAGAATGGAGGAAGCCCAGGAAAGAAAGAGGGCCAAGTACGCTGATCTGGTAGCGGAGTGTCGGAGGAATGGGTGGAAGGCCCGCTGTGAGCCTGTTGAAGTGGGCTGTAGGGGCTTCGCAGGCCAGTCTCTACACCGGGTCCTGGGACTCTTAGGGATTTGCGGACTGCACAGGCAAAGAGCCATCAAGAACATCCTGGAAGCCGCTGAAAAGGCAGCACGGTGGCTCTGGTTAAGGAGGGGGGACGCGTGGCGTAGAGCGCTACCTGGACACAAGTCGGGGCTTGATCACCCCCGGCTGGGTCGCCCGGGTGAGGGTGTCTGATGTAAGACCCGAAACACCCTATGACCCCGGGAGTATCACTGACGATGTGTCCAGGTTGCACCATAAGGTGTATTCAAGTACTTATCTATGTGAATGTTAAAATCTCCAGCAATAGCAAAACAGTCGAACTCTGAGGAAATTGTTGATAACAGTTCTGTTAAGTCCTCAGCAAAGGCTGGAGAGTATTTTGGAGGCCTGTAAATAATGATAAGTAAAATGCGTGGGGCACCTTTTAAAACAATACCGAGATATTCAAAAGACGGGTAGTTACCAAATGATGTTTGCTTACATTGATAGACATCCTTAAAAAGAGCAGCTACTCCTCCACCTCTCCTTACAGCTCTGCAGACACTCATAAAAGTAAAGTTAGGAGGGGCTGTTTCATTGAGGACTGTTGCACTGCAGCTGTCTTTTAGCCAGGTTTCATTTAGAAGCATAAAATCCAGGTTGTATATGGTTATTAAGTCATTGACTAGAAGTGATTTATTTTTAAGTGAGCGGATGTTTAAAAGTGCTAACTTAAGTCTTACTTTTTGTCCCCACAGCAGTCTTAGTTTGGCGTGTAATAGGTACCAGATTAGATGGGTTTGCTGTACGGCTTTTGAAGGCCTTAGATCTTCTATCATGTAATCGAACAGCAATAGAGAAAGATACAGGCACACTGGGTTCCCGCTTGTTATGTAAACATTTAAGAAAGTTACTGTTGTCATAGCGGAGACCCGACACATATCACTGAGAGCTGGTATCAGTTGTTTTTGGTTCACCTCGGGCCGATGGAGGAGGGTGTGAGCCCTGGCGCTGTGGCAGAGGCCGAAGAGCTCTCACAGGAGGAGGGGGAGGGCGAGCTGGGCCCACAGGCTTTGGTGGTTGTGGGGCCTGCCGCTTTTTGGTTGACATCTGGGGGCTTGCAGCAAAAGAGTGGGATAGTTTGGTTCCAGCAAACACCAGTTCTTCCATTTTCTCTGAGAAGCACAGAAGTGGAGATGCTGGAGATAGAGAAAATGTGTCTGGTGAGACGGGCTGTTGCTCTGGTGTTATCGGCTGTAATATGCTGTCCTGGTTTCCCTGGCTGTTTTCCAGAAAGTCGTCCTTGAGTGCTGAATCTTGGAGCAGTTCTAGTATGTCACAGTCTGTCTGTGGTGAGCTCTGTGGGCGGGGCTCAGCTGAGATTGTGTCCGTGAGCAGAAGTTGTTGTGGCTGCATGGTGTTATCATTGTCCTTGTGTGACGTGTCAATCGCATGTCCATTCAGGTGCTGAAGTGAAGTCCTGTGGTCATTCATACTGTGTCCAGGTATGTGTGTGCCATTCAGGTTGAGTGGATTGGCACAGACTGCAGAAGGATGATTGAGGGAGAAGCAGATATTGTCCTTTAGCACTCTTGAGCCAAGTTTGTTTGGGTGGTGGCCATCCTGTTGAAACAGTTGCCTCTGACTCCAGAAAAGTTGTCAATGAAGTTTACTCCTTTTAAATAGCAGGTTTTTTGGAGCCATGTATTAAGCCCAAGCAACCGTGAAAACCTGTTTGTTCCTCTTGCTGGGAGTGGTCCACTGATGAATGTTTGAACTTTCAGTCTTTTAAGTGTTTCAAAAAGTTCATTGAAATCCTTCTTAAGGAGTTCTGACTGCTCTTTATGAATATCATTTTTCCCCACATGAATGATGAGTCGATTTGCAGTTTTATGTTTCATCAGAATGTTCTGAAGTTCCCTGTTTACATCAGAAGTTGTTGCTTGTGGAAGGCAGCATGTAGTTGTATCCCTGCTACTAATGTTTTTGATTATGGAGTCACCCACTATCAGAGTCCTGTGCTCGGCTGCGCTCTGAGCTGAGAGCCGCTGTCTGCTCGACCTTGAGCCCCAGTTAGCAGTGTTAGCTACTTGCCTTACATTTGACAATTCCCAGGTGTCACTCATGCATTTTGTTGAACATTTCTTGTCTCAGCTGATTTGGAGCAATGAGCTTATTTGCTTTCAATAACAGACCATCTTCATAACTGATTTCCTCTCGATATGTCCAGTATTCCTGTATTGATCTTGGCATCATAGATCGTTCTTTCGCCCATCCATTCAGCACTGCCTTTTTTAACATTTGCATCTCTGCATCCTCTGCTGTTGCTTTTCTGAAAGCATCCAGTTTTTCTTCTGAAATAGGAAGTTGTGACGTAATCCAGTTCACTGCTAGATCCTCTTCCAGCAGATTTTCCTTCTGTTTGTGTAAATATGCACGACTTAGAGCATCTGCTATGTATAGTCCCTTACCAGGTTTGTACATCACCTTCAGATTGTATCTCTGTGGCCGTAAAAGCATTCTTTCTAATCTAATAGGAGCCTGATGCAGCGGCTTCTTACTCTCTAATGGCTTGTGATCACTTTCAATCATGATTTCCTTTCCGTACACATACTGGTGAAATTTCTCACAACCATAAACGGCCAACAACTCCTTTTCAATGTGTGCGTATCTACGCTGACAGTCGTTCCGAGCTCTCGAGCCGTAAGCCACTGGCCTTCCTTCTTGCAGAATCACAGCTCCTAGTCCTTCTGAACTGTCATCTACCGACAACGTGACCGGTTTGCTCACATCACAGAGTTTCAAAGTAGGACTTTGAGTAACCAAATATTTCAGTTTTTCAAAACTTTGCTGTTGAGCATCCTCCCAGCGCCACTCTGTCTCTTTCTCCAGCAATTTCCTCAAAGGTGCACTTATGTCAGACATATTGGGAATGAACTTTGCCAGATATTGCTCCACTCCCAGAAATCTTTGCAGTTCTGGCTTGCTTTGTGGTGGTGGGATTTCAGTCACTGCCCTTACCTTTCCTTCATCTGGCTTCACTCCTTGAGCACTCAGTATGTGTCCTATGTATTTGATCTCTGTCATTCTTATTTTGCACTTGTTCCTGAAAGACTTCTGACGCTGATGATATACCGAAAGGTAACCTAAGAAAACGGTATCGCCCAACTGGTGTGTTCATTGTGCAAAGCTTTGAACTTTCATGATCCATCTTTATCTGCCAAAACCCCTGATTCGCGTCTAGCACAGAAAAGTACTTTGCATTCGGAATTCTTGAGACCACATCTTCTACTGTCAGCATTGGATAATGCTCTCTTTTTATTGCCAGATTAAGATCTTTAGGATCCATACAAACGCGCATTTTCTTCGATGTAACTACAGTTGCCATGCTGTTGACCCATTCAGTTGGCTCAGTTTGCTTTGCGATGACCCCCATCTGCTCCATTCTTTGCAGTTCTTCATCCACTTTCTCTCGCAGAGCTACAGGTATCCTTCTCGGCGCATGCACAACTGGTCTGATATTTGGATCAATTTGTATGTGGTGTTCTCCTGGTAAACAGCCTAGTCCTTCAAATAGATCGTCAAAATCCTTGAGAATGTCTCTGCTCTTTTCAATTTCACAGTCTTTTAATCATGCCCATTTTTTGACATGCAGATCGTCCTAGAATGACAGATGCATCATGCTTCATTATTTCAAATAGGATTTTGTATTTCTGTCCTTTACACACAATTTAGTGCTTTCTTGCCCAATGGCGCCATCTTGTGTCCAGAATATGTAACGAGTTTGCAGCTGGACCTCTGCCGTCTCCCTGCTGTGTTTAGCAACTTGTACACACTTTCTGACATGACATTACATTCAGCTCCTGTATCCAGTGTCACTTTTACATCATTCTTGTTTATCTGGATTGTCTCGATCCATTGTTCATCCTCATTACTTGAGTTGATGGACATTACATTTCTTTCTTTTTCCACTGTTACTGTACCAATAAACATGTTACCATCTTGTTCAATCACGTGCATTCTTTTACTCTGACTCTGCAGGTCTTAGGAATTACACATCTTTGCAAAATGATTTTTCTTCTGACAAGACTTGCATGTTTTCCCGTAGGCTGGGCATTTCTGTACTCGTGTTGCCGCATCCTTTCTCATCACTGACGTCTGCTCTGATTTGGTGTCTCTTTTCTTTGGCTTTATGGATTCAACTTTGTGTACAGTTACTTCATCATTGAGTGCTTTCATCTGACTCGACGTGATCTCGCTGGCCCTGCAAATGTCTATGGCCTTTTCCAATGTGAGATCCGTTTCTCTTAGAAGCCTGCCTTTTAGTTGATCCTCTCTTATGCCACATACAATCCTATCACGAATTAATGAATCGTGGAGATCACCAAACTCACAGTCTTTAGCTTTGCTTTTCAGATCAGTGACGTACATGTCGATTGTTTCAGCAGGCCCTTGCGATCTCGTGAAAAACACATGTCTGATGTACGGTAGGTTTTTTCGAGGCTCACAGTAATTTTTAAACTTGTCTTTTAGTACTTGTATTTTATTTTTCTCCTCTTCTGAGACCTCAAATGTATTACATACTTGTATGGCCTCTTCCCCCGCCACGTGCAGAAATGTAGCACACCGCACCGCCTCAGACTTCTCTGCTACTCCGCTAGCTAGCGAGAAAAGATTGAACCTCTGTATCCAGTTCCTCCTATTTTCCGAGAGATTTCCTTGCAGGATCAATGGCGGCGGTGGCTGTAACTGTGCCTCTGTTTCTGCCTTTATATCCGTTTTATTCTGACACCATGTTCTGTTCTTTAGACCGACAGACGAACATCAGACCCTGCGTCATCAACCAACTTTATTATACTCCAGTAACAAAACATACACACGTGACTCTGGATGTCATTATATCAGATGACCACTAGATGTCCTCATGACCTCATATATGTATAACATATCTAATATGTTACAATAGCACGAGATCCAAACTCTTGTTTTACCTAACGTTAATTAGATTGCAATGAGCGGAATTGGAATAGTTCAAATTCAAACCTGCCTCAAGCCTAATGGACCTAAACGACAGACTGTGAAATGTTCCACTCACATGTACAGTCAGATGTTCTTTGTTTGTGTAAGTAAATCGAACCAGTGACTAAACGGTCAACTTCACATTGTTTCTACTTTTACTAAGTGGACTGAACATGTCATCTCCCTTTTTTAAATGATATAAGGTAATTAGAATATAACGATAATAACTATTTTACAGAAAACTGCACCAATGGAGCTTATATTCCGACACTTGCTGGAGCGTAAGTGTCAGAGATGTCTGAAGGAAGGACCCAAGAGCGATGGCAGATTAACAATGTCTTTAATATAACAAAGGAATGCGCCTCGTAGGGCTAGCAACAGAAAGTCTCTCATTAAATGCTGCAAACAATAGAGATGTAACCCTGGATGGGGCTGGCGGGTCCCGGAGTGGCAACACAGGAGAAAAGCAGAGCCACAACAGCAGCGGTAGGGACTCAGGTAAGGAACCCGTCTCTAGTCTTCAGTAGCAGGGTAACTGGGCAGATAATAGCTTTAGCGAACAAACAATCAGGGAAGCCTGCAGAACAGGACTCACCAAACAAGACAGGACCGGACAGGATAATCAGGTAACAGTCAGACTCGTACGCAATCATAGATAATAATCTGGCAAAGGAGAGGTGGAAAAAGGATCAAGAAGTAGGAAGACTAATCAGAGGTAAAGAGGTAGCAGGTGAGAAGAGGAAGAATGCAATAGCGATAATTGAAGAGGGCTGGCAGAGAATGAAGAGAGTAATAGTAAATGGGTGTGTCTGCACAGAGTGAGTGTGTGTGTGTATGTGTGAGTGAATGAATGAATGAAAGAAAATAGCGTGTGTGACCAGAAGAGGGAGACAGAGAAAGGAAGGAGAATACCAGGATCATGACAGTACCCCTTCCTCAACGAGCGCCACCAGGCGCTCCCGAGGATGGAGCCTGACGGGAGCGGTAGAAGTCATCAATGAGCGAGCGGTCCAGGACGTCCCGGGAGGGAATCCAGCTTCTCTCCTCAGGACCGTATCCCTCCCAATCGACCAGAAATTGATGACCGCGGCCTCGAGGACGGACATCCAATAACCTGCGAACTCTATAGACGGGAGAACCCTCAACGCGAATGGGATGAGGTGCAGGACGGGTCGGGGCGCGTATGACAGGTTTTACGCAAGACACGTGAAAGACTGGATGAATACGTCGGAGATTGGGAGGAAGTTTAAGCCTGATAGTGACAGGGCTCATGACCTTAGAAATACGAAAAGGTCCAATGAATTTGGGGGCCAATTTGCGAGAAACGGACTGTAACGGGAGGTTAAGGGTGGAGAGCCACACCCTCTGACCACAAGTATACCTAGGACTCTTAACGCGGTGTTTATTAGCAGCCCGACGAGTGAGGGAACGAGAATGACATAACGCTGATCTCACCCTTCTCCATGTGCGTCTACAGCGGCAAATAAAAGCCTTGGCCGACGGGACACTAGAATCAGAGTCTTGGGACGGAAAAAGCGGCGGTTGATACCCAAGACAGCTATGGAAAGGAGACAGGCCGGTGGCGGAGGACGGAGCAGAATTGTGCGCGTACTCAGCCCAAGGAAGCTGTTCAGTCCAAGACGCGGGGTTGCGGAACGCAAGACTGCGCAGAATGCGTCCAACAATCTGATTAGCGCGCTCGGCCTGACCATTGGTTTGCGGGTGAAAACCGGAAGAGAGACTAGGGGACGCACCGATTAGTCGACAAAATTCTTTCCAGAATTGAGAAGTGAACTGGGGTCCCCTGTCAGAAACGATATCTGAGGGGAGACCGTGAATCTTGAAGACATGATCGACGACAGTCTGTGCAGTCTCTTTGGCGGAGGGGAGCTTAGGAAGAGGGATAAAATGAGCGGCTTTGGAAAACCTGTCAACGACCGTGAGGATAACAGTATTTCCCCCCGAGGAGGGAAGTCCTGTTATAAAATCGAGCGCGATATGAGACCACGGACGGGACGGAATAGGAAGCGGCCGGAGAAGTCCAGCGGGCGGTGAATTACTGGGTTTGGTCTGAGCACAGACAGAGCAAGACGCAACGAACCGGCGGATATCACGTTCGCGGGTGGGCCACCAAAATCTTTGGCGGATAGCAGCAAGAGTTCCTCTTACTCCGGGATGAGCGAACAGCTTAGAGGAATGCCCCCATTGCAGGACGGCAGAGCGCGCAGCGACAGGAACAAACAACAAATTCCTAGGACACTGACGAGGAACGGTGACAAGGGAAAGAGCTCGTTTGACTAGTCGTTCGATTCCCCAGATGGAAGCACCGAGGACGCATCCCTGAGGAAGGATCTCTTCCTTGACAGGGACCTCCTTGGGGGAAGCGAACTGGCGAGAAAGCGCGTCGGGCTTGAGATTCTTCGAACCGGGGCGATAAGAAATGGTAAAATTGAAACGACCAAAAAATAACGCCCAACGAGCCTGACGAGCGTTAAGACGCTTAGCAGATCGGATGTACTCGAGATTTCTGTGGTCGGTCCAGACTATGAATGGAACGGAGGAGCCCTCTAGCCAGTGACGCCACTCGCCCAACGCTAAACGAATGGCCAACAGTTCGCGGTTACCCACGTCGTAATTGCGTTCAGACGGTGTAAGGCGGTGAGAAAAATAAGCGCACGGATGAACCTTGCCGTCAGTGGGAAGGCGTTGGGAGAGGATGGCCCCGACGCCCACCTCTGACGCGTCCACTTCGACGATGAATTGGTTGGAGGTATCAGGAGTAGTGAGAATGGGAGCGGAAGTAAACAAAGACTTGAGATGATCAAAGGCTGTCTGGGCAGCCCGAGACCACTCAAAACGAGACTTAACGGAGGTGAGTGCGGTTAGAGGCGCGGCTACCTGACTAAAATTGCGGATAAACCGTCTGTAAAAATTCGCAAACCCCAGAAAACGCTGAAGAGCGACGCGAGAGTCAGGCACCGGCCACCCGGTAACAGCCTGCACCTTAGTAGGGTCCATGCTGATCCCCTCCGCCGAAATGACAGAACCGAGAAACGTGACAGACTGGGCGTGAAACATGCACTTCTCTGCTTTTACAAACAGACGATTCTCTAGAAGCCGTTGGAGAACCCGACGAACGTGCTGGACGTGCACCTGGAGAGAAGGGGAGAAAATCAAAATATCATCCAAGTAAACGAAAACAAATATATTGAGCATATCTCTCAAAACATCATTCACCAGAGCTTGGAACACGGCGGGAGCGTTGACCAACCCGAACGGTAAAACCCGATACTCGAAGTGCCCAAGTGGAGTGTTAAACGCAGTTTTCCACTCGTCTCCCTCCTTAATGCGCACCAAATGGTACGCATTGCGTAAATCCAGCTTTGTGAAAATCTTTGCGCCCTGCAGAACCTCGAAGGCGGATGACATAAGGGGAAGAGGATAGCGATTCTTCACCGTTATGTCATTCAGCCCACGATAGTCAATGCAAGGGCGCAAAGAACCATCCTTCTTTTTCACAAAGAAGAATCCAGCACCGGCGGGAGAGGAGGACGAGACAATGGTACCGGCTTCTAAGGATTCAGAGAGATATTTCTCAAGGGTTTCGCGTTCTGGGGCTGATAAAGAATATAGCCTCCCTCGAGGGGGCGTTGTGCCGGGCAGGAGGTCGATACCGCAGTCATAGGGTCTATGAGGAGGGAGAGAAGTGGCCCGGGAACGGCTGAAGACCGCCCGCAAATCATGGTACTCCTCCGGCACCCCAGACAAATCACCTGGATCCTCCTGAAACACAGAAACAGAGGAAACGGGAGGAACAGCAGACACTAAACACTTAACATGACATGATAATTTCCATGAAAGAATAGAACCCCTGGCCCAATCGATCTGAGGATTCGGTTCCACAAGCCAAGGATGGCCCAACACAACAGGAATATAAGGAGAATGAAAAATTAAAAACGAAATTGTCTCTCGGTGATTACCCGAGACAGTAAGACTCACCGGTATGGTAGCACGGTGAACCTTCTCGAGGACACTGCCATCGAGAGCGAAAACAGAAGTGGGCTGATTTAAATCAATTAAAGGAATACCCTGTTCAAGAGCCCAGGCTTCATCAATAAAACTTCCCTCAGCTCCCGAGTCGATTAGGGCTTGACATGAAACGGAGGAGCCCGGCCAGTGGAGAGCAGTAGAAAAAGTAGTGCGGGTTCTGAGTGGAGGGACAAGGGCAGTAGCGCTCGCCAGTAACCCTCTCTCTACTGGCGAGCGTTGGCTTTTAGTTGACATGTCGACACATAGTGACCAGCCGACCCGCAGTAAAGGCAGAGTCGATTAGTGATTCGGCGTTCGCGTTCAGCGGTGGTAATGCGAATCCCTCCCAGCTGCATAGGCTCCGTCCCAGCACTTGCGGAGGAGGAAATGGTGGTAGCGGGGAGCGGAGAAAGGAGAGCGGACTCCATACTGCGAGATCTACGCCGGAGCTCGAAACGCTTGTCGATGCGAATGGCCAGGTCGATCAAAGCGTCAAGACGAGTAGGAAGTTCCCGGGAGATTACCTCATCCTTAATGTCTGCATTGAGTCCCTCCAAAAAACGAGCGACCTGGGCGGGTTCGTTCCATCCGCAGGAAGTAGCGAGAGTGCGGAATTCAATAGCAAAGTCGGGAACCGAACGTCTACCTTGACGAAGAGATGAGAGAAGACGAGAAGCCTCTGTTCCATGAGCGGAGCGGTCAAAAACTCGGGTCATCTCTTCTCTAAACAGCGAATACCGGTCTAAACAGTCCGACTCGGCGTTCCAAACCGCCGTGCCCCATTCGCGAGCCCTTCCGGTGAGCAAGGAGACAATATAGGCGATCCGGGCTCGATCCTGGGAGTAAGTGACTGGTTGAAGAGAAAACACCACCTCACATTGTGTCAAAAAGGAGCGACATTCTGAAGGCTCACCGGCATAACAGGGCGGATTGTTAACCCTGGGCTCATGAACGTCTTGAGATCTGGGTGGAGGATCAAGCCGGAGATGGTGAATCTGCTCGGAAAGGTCGGTCATCCGAGCCGCTAAGGACTCCACTGCGTGTCTGGTAGTGGACAGTTCCTCCTCGTGACGGCCCAGCATGGCTCCTTGATGCTCAATCGCCATCTGAATGGAGTTTTCCATCGCTGGGTCCATTTTGGCCAGATTATTCTGTCAGAGATGTCTGAAGGAAGGACCCAAGAGCGATGGCAGATTAACAATGTCTTTAATATAACAAAGGAATGCGCCTCGTAGGGCTAGCAACAGAAAGTCTCTCATTAAATGCTGCAAACAATAGAGATGTAACCCTGGATGGGGCTGGCGGGTCCCGGAGTGGCAACACAGGAGAAAAGCAGAGCCACAACAGCAGCGGTAGGGACTCAGGTAAGGAACCCGTCTCTAGTCTTCAGTAGCAGGGTAACTGGGCAGATAATAGCTTTAGCGAACAAACAATCAGGGAAGCCTGCAGAACAGGACTCACCAAACAAGACAGGACCGGACAGGATAATCAGGTAACAGTCAGACTCGTACGCAATCATAGATAATAATCTGGCAAAGGAGAGGTGGAAAAAGGATCAAGAAGTAGGAAGACTAATCAGAGGTAAAGAGGTAGCAGGTGAGAAGAGGAAGAATGCAATAGCGATAATTGAAGAGGGCTGGCAGAGAATGAAGAGAGTAATAGTAAATGGGTGTGTCTGCACAGAGTGAGTGTGTGTGTGTATGTGTGAGTGAATGAATGAATGAAAGAAAATAGCGTGTGTGACCAGAAGAGGGAGACAGAGAAAGGAAGGAGAATACCAGGATCATGACAGTAAGTGTGTCTGCCACAATGGCCTCCACTGTTGCTTGCTGGACTCTAGGATTGGACATCATCACTGCCTCTGGAATATTAAATTCCAGAATTATGCAGAAATGGTTTAAAAAGTACTGGTAATACAGGTTTTTGAGTCACTAACATATTGGGCTTACTTTTTATGACCTTCATAATGTTCAAGTTTTGCAGTGGTCTCTTCCCTTTCTTCCCCTTCAGACTAAACTCCTTCCAGACACTGTAGGAGGCCAGTGCCTGCGTCACCCGCCGGGGGTTTTCCCCAGGGTTTGGACCTGCAACAAGACTGAAATGGTGTGTCTACAAGATGGAATACATTTTCAAAATGGTTTGTTATTTAACTTAATTCTAACACTTTTTTGGCATTTCACGGGTAGTTCACAATTAACATACCACTCTATTCTGAAATGTCTCATTCAAATAAAGGTAACAACTAAGTTTCAAATTATGTTTTGCATTCACCATTCTTCTGGATGTCTCTAGGAGGCGTTGGTCTTAATGATGCATCAAGAATTGTATAATCTTCAGGTCTTGATTGCGTTAGTGTGATTTGTTTGTTTGGTTTAAATGCTGGGGGAAATGGCAGCTGAGGTTCCACTGTAAATTAGAAATGAAATGTACTGGTATTGGTATCAATCAACTAATGACATTGTGGTATTCTGAAAACCCCCAAACACTTTTTAATATGAAAATGTGCACAAGTGGTAAAGTAAAATAATTAAAACTAAGAAAGGCCTACCAGTTGTTGTACAGTTCACCCGGCTCTTCTTTTTGGGGTGAGGGACTGAAGAAGTATCTTAAAAAAAAAAAAAGATTTTTGAATTACTTTAATTGTTTACTTGTAAACTTTTTTTCACATGCTCAGGTTCATACCTTCATCGGAGCTGCTGAGACACACTGGTGTTTTCTCCTCTTGGGAACGTCACCGGAGCTCTCCACAGAAGACTGCACAGCTGCTCTTTTGGGCCACTTTCAGCAGTTTCATAGTCACCTGAAGTAAAAATACAGCGAGTATAATTTAGCATTCCTTAACAGTAGTTGCACTAACATTTTGTTTGAATGGTCCTTTAAAGTAAAATGAAATACCTGTTTTTGCAAACACTCTGACCCTGTGCCTGGTCCATTTTTTTTTATCAGGTAGTTCAAGCCTTTTAATTTTTTTGGTCACATTAATTGGTGGCCAGTAACCGTATTGCACCTGCATTAAAATAGTACAATTAAATTATGAAATAAATATTGTAGAAGTAGAAAATGAATTCAAACTGTAATATGAAAGCAAGAGTACCTGAAAATCTAACTCAAGTAAAAAGTTAGATGTAAATGTTAATAATTCAGAATTGTACTCAAAACATGCTAAATGGAAGTAACATTCGGTGGGAGAACAATGTGTTAAATTTGAAAAGAGAAAGATGAGGGGAAAAAAGAGAAGAGTTGTCCTTACAATGAAGGCATGTAAATAATTTTGTAAAAAAAAGATTAAAAGCGCTTTACAAAAAATGTGCATGAATAATTTGAAAGATGCACTGTTATGTTCCATAAAAGAAAGAATTGTCCATTTTGATTTTCATAGTGAATGTAAAGATATTTGTTAATGTATGTTGTTGTTACAAGTGAGATTTAATACCTCATCTTCTTCAAAAAGCCAGGTCTGTAGTACCAAATCACAAGTCCCCTCCTCCAAAAATTCAACTATTGCATACATTCTGCAAGAAGCAAGAAAAATCATTATAAATGGAAAAGAAGCTAATTATATTTACCTATCGCCTCAAATCACATCATATGACAACCTATTACCTTTGATTATAACTTGTGGAGCAATGACAGAAAAATCACACTCCTGTCTTCTGGATTCATCTTTATCGCATGTTTTGTGAGTTCTGATGTTGGAATCCACTTGATAGTGTTGTTTTTTTGGTTGTATGTGTAGGCACCAATCAAAAATGACGTGCATGGGCTGTGGACCAGAGGGTACGGTTTACTGTACACACGGCAAAGCTCTTTCTTCCTTGTCTGGCACTTGAAGAACCTCACAGCATTGGCCCCCACTGAGGATGTATGCACAGTCTCGGGCCTTTGGTGAGATTTTCTGTACATTTGTATTGTTTGGAGTTTTTTTCTGTTTGCTCATCTCTTCCAGCCTCTTAGAAACCTGAATCAGTGGGTGTCTGCCAGAACGCACCATCTTCTTCAGTGACTGCAGGTAGTTTTCAAACATGAAGGCACTACAATTTTCCAGACAACCAAAGTGTTCTGCTTCACTTGCTATGTGCAGCATGGTATGGGTGTTGTACACGAGGAACTCCTGTCCATAGAGTGTCCTACCTTTTTCCACAAAGAATTGCAGCAGTTCATTGGCATATTTGGAAAGTTCCTGCACAAGACTTGGACATACTAGGATTGCCATGGCCACACTGAAAGAAAGGAAGTGTAAGTACAGGTCATCTGGCAGTATTCCTTTCAACACAATCTTCCCTGTGTATAAAAGGACCTGACGAAACTCGGCTGCTTTCCATCTGTCCAGCTCCTCAAGACCCCTAGGCTTTCGCACAGATGCAGATGGTATGCAGTTCCGGAGAGACAGCAGTCTTGCACTAATCTCTTTGGTTTGGCTGGCCGAAACCCTCACAGCTCTGTCTCCTCTGGTCCAGATGAGCAGGAGCCTTTTCATTACACGAGACAAGCCTGGTGCTTGTAATCAATGGGAGAGCACCGCACCATGTCTATGGGGAGGTGAGACACAGGTGTGTTCCCATGGTGATGCTGAAACTGTGTTTGATTCCTGAATGCTTCATCTGTCCGGAGTATGAGGTCAGCAGTCTCTTGGTATGTGACTCTGTTTAACCACACACCTTTTTGCTCACATCGGTCACAGCCAAAGTACCCGGAATACAGTTTAATATTGTTCACTAATCCACGAGCTGGAGCATCACACACAAAGCACCTCAGATTGACTTTTATTTTTCTTCCCATGAAGGTAATCCCGTCATTCATCAGATGACCAGGTCCCTTACAGTGTCTTCCAAAAAGCCAAGATCTGTTGGTCGACTTGCACCACATGTCAGAGCCGTGGGGGAAATGGTAACAGGATCTAGCATGACTGCACAAAGGACTGGCCACATACATGTTTTGGAGCTTTTGTACAGTGGTAATCCATCAACGTTCAGGGATAAATCAACACAGTGGAGTTTACTTCATCAAGTGGGTAACTTTCTAACGTTTCTTGTCATTTCTGTTTTAGTGGAAAGTAAACGTATTCCATTCCAGATGATTGCTGTGTGTCAAGTTGCCGGGGAGTGTGCAAAAGGGTCCGGGCAGTTGAGCGTAATTCACTGTGTCCATGCCTTTTTAACAATTTAAGAAGGTTGTCAAGTGCATTGTGTTTTATCTGGTATTCAATGGCCCAAGTGGACAGCTCTTCTGCCAGTGACATGTCCTCACTGTCGTCGTCTTCAAGGTGAAAGGCCAAGGATTCATTCAAGCTGTTAATTACCTCCCATGTTGTTGCTATTGGCTGTTCTCTTGCATTTTCAGAGTGCAAATGGTGTTCAGTGTCAGATGAATATTCCCCACAATTCTGCTCCATATCCACTGACATTACTACTCCGTCAGCACCTTCTGATTGTTCTTCAAGTGGAAGATCAAGTGATTGTACTTCACCGGCTGGATTAGTCTCCAGGTGAGATGGCGATCTGGACAATGCCTGCCTTGTGGTTCTCCAAGCATGCACATATGTCCTGTGCATCTCTCTCTTCTCAGAGCTCATTCTAGGAGAGTAGCATTTATTTCATTTATATTTAATTTGTACACCCTTTTTTACCCAATCTGAGCTTTCAAGTTAGTTAAATTGTTTTAGGGATCACTGATTATCAGATTTTATTTTTAAATATTGTATTTTTGTAATGTTTGGTCCTTTTGTGATCTTTCAGCACTAAAACCAAATCCTACTAGAAAGAACATGTTAATGTAAATTTGTAAATATCTTACCTTGTAGTGTTGAAAGCAAAATTAAAGAACTTATGGACAAAAACTGCAACACATCAATGTGAATGGCTTGTTATATTTAGGCACTTGCAATAGATATTAATTGGCAAAATGTTACTTTGCTATATATTGAACAATTCACTTGAAATTAAATTGCAAATATATATAAAAAAATCTATTTATCAAGTTGGAAGTTTTGCAGTGTTCTCTTCATTTCTGAATCTACATAAATAGCCTATGTATGGATAGTTGTCCCATCGCAAAAAAATGACCAAATATAAATATCCGATGTAAGTTTAAAAATAAAATATACAACATATATTACTGACAACACATTTAGGAGCAGCTAAGTAATATTACTTACCTTGAAATTAAAACTGAGGCGGCAGAGGAAGACAATCCAAAATCTAATAAAACAAAGTAGTTAAAAAATATATTAATCAAACCTGGTAACAGTCCTAAAGTTTCATGTTACATTTATGCTGCATTATGCCAATAAATACTGAAAACTTGTCTGATAGTTAGTCAAAACATGTACTTACGAAACCAAAGCTCTTAAAAGTCTTAGCTCTTAAAAGACCTTTTGGGGTGTACAGTATCGGGCTGCTGTGGACACGTGCAAAAGAAAAAAAGAAAACCAATAAAAAAGGCTGAATATGAGTGTGATGGGCCTTTATACGAGTTCATATGTGTGAACTATCCCTCTCAGTCAGAGCGCATTAGAGCAAATGACGTCATACATCGAACGGTATTAATTTGTAAATTGTCCCTAGTTAATTTATTTTTTGTTTAAATTTATAATTTGAATATAAATTGAATTAATTTAAATGTTAATGTAATGTAAAGGGTTAAAGATGATTCCAAAAAGATATAAATGGTCTTCAAAGTCTACACCCAACTGTGACCGTAGTAATAAGTTGATGAAGTGAACCACATCTTTCCAGGGGTGGTAAAAGTACTCAAAAGTTATACTCGAGTAAAAGTATATGTACCTAAATAAAAAATTACTCCAGTAAAAGTAGAAAGTCCTCCATTCAAACATCACTTGAGTAAAAGTACAAAAGTATCCGATTTCGTACTTAAGTACCGAAAGTAAAAAGTAAATATTCAAATTAACTGTAAATATCAATAATTAGGCAGATCAATTGTTTTGGGAGTGATATGCAATGTTTTATTTGAACAAATGATAAGATTAGATACTGCAATTAAGAATTTGTTGGCTAGCTGTTTACAAGGCACGTTTCAATATGAAATCACTTGGCTAACAATAGTAACATTAAAGCAACACTAAAGAACTTTTCCTCTGCGGTCCCCCTACAGGTTAGAAGCGGCATTGTCCGTTACCGCTGTCGTAATTTAGCCTACCAGAGCCTACTGTCGCACGCATGCTCGCTGTTTATCCACTGTTTATCCAGCACCGGCTTTAGAGTGAATGATGTCCAATTGTAACGCTTGCCGTAAAGCAAATCAAATTTGTAGTTTTCTTATGTCTCATTCGAACTACAGAAACGCGACCCGATCTGGCAAACTTATATAGTGTGGTTCTAGCAGATATAGGACCACAAAGCTAAGGCAGAAGTGCCTTTCACCCTGTTACGACTTGATGAACCGCTGAAACGATTTTGGAAACATTATTTTAAGGTAAATTAGTGTTGCTTTAACGTCAACTCACCTCAATATGTTTTCTCAGATTTGAGGGTGAAGTTTTGAATGCTGAAATTTAATTCACCCGTGGCAGGCAAAGAAGACATTTCAGCCGATATTAATCTCCCTTGATTTCAGTGAATTCGAACACATCATTGATATATGGCCATGGGTGATCTCTGTCGGAAATCTTGGGATCATTGCTGGCAGCGAGAGCTGCACCTTCACCGGTTTCTGCAGTCAATGGCGAACTGACTGCTGTGAGCTTATGCTGGCAAAGAGCTTGCGCGTTCTTTTTTTCAAAAGAAAAACAAGTTTTTCATTGGTTTGGAAAGCCAGTGTAATAAATACTTGGAGCGGGCATGGGGAAATGTATCGGAGTAAAAAGTAAACTTTGTCTTTAAAATTGTAGTGGAGTAAAAGTGAAAGTAGATGCAAATAAAACATACTCAAGTAAAGTACAGATCCCCGAAAAAAATACTTAAGTAAAGTAACAAAGTATTTTTACTTCATTACTTACCACCACTGCATCTTTCTACAAACAAAGGTGTATTATTGTGACTTGGCCAAAAAGCTACTTGCACTGGGGCGCCTATTGTTTTTATGGTCCGCTTAAATAATACTTTTCAGTGTGTTTGCACAGTATTCAACCATAGAGCTCATTTAAACTCCAGTACAATAGGTGGCGGTATGCATATAGTGTGTGTCCGCCAGTAAACCCACAGGTGAACAGGAACTTGGGCCACATCCGCCTATACACACACACGGCTGGTAACGGTAGACGTATCGCTGGAAGACTGCGGATACAGAAACACTTGTAAAAAGGTAAGATGTTTTATAATTTAAACGTTTATTATGTGTTTAATTATAACTACATCAAATGTTAGCTTGTCTTTTATTCAAGAATCCATTATTTCGACAGATTGTGCTTCGCCAGCTCTGCATTGCATGATCTCACGCGTCGCTCGCCCAAGTAATGTAACTTGTCTCGCGCACTTCACCCGCAGCGTATAACGTTAGCTGTGGACGAAAGGTTAATATGTGGACGAAAGGTTAATATATTCATTTATACATGGCTTGGTTGAATTCTAATGTAGTATGCGGTCTATTATTTCAGGTCTAAGTATAACACACCATTGCCATGAAAAACAGAGCGTTTGCCATGGACACAGTTCTGTTCGCTCTGGAGGATAAAATCCTTTTTAAATCAATATTTTGTCAAATTATTGATTTATTTGTTAGGTAGCCATGTAATAAGCGGGATACTGTAGAGCGAGGCTGTTGCTATAGCGAATACAAGCCCTTCAGGCGGATTCAAGACCACTCCGTTCATATCAGTCTATATCCACCACCGTCTTCAAGCAACAAACGTTAATTCCGTCATGGCAGTTATTTAGTATGACTGACGAGGAGCATTATATGCATTTTAAATGTCTTATTTCCGCTCTCACTCTGGACATAATGATATAATAGGCAACTTGGTTGGAATTTGGTGAAGGCCATATGTAGCACACCAGTAGTGCACTTAGTTTGCCCCTCAGTTTAATTGTGTGTGTATATACTGATATATCATTATACCGGTATACCTTTACAGCCCTAACCGGGTCAGGGGATTATGACAGGTAAGTTATAGCTTGTTAAGAATGTCTGGATTGGAAGAAAATGATGAGAAACATTAGAGGGGATCCAGTGTCCAGCTGAAGCAAGATGGATGCTGCCTTCCACCAGGAGATGTTCTGGCTGGGATTAATGTATTCACATCTTGGATGATGATGATGACTCGGCCGCTAATGTTGAGGCTGTTGCTCTGTGTATACATGGATAGTTCATGGGGAAATTGTTTCGAGGGTGCATTCACGCAACCTAACAATTGATGCTCATTACTGTGCCTCTGTTTCTGTGTTCGAGTGCCTGGTGTCATAGTTTACTTCCTGGCTTGAAGGATGAAGCTGTAGGTAAGCAAATTAAAATGCCACACAACTACCTGACACCTTATATATATATATATATTTGTCCATTTTAAGTAATATCAATCAAACTGAAGCTTTGCAACTGTTTAAAATTAATTTTGTTTCGTGAGGAGAACAGTTGAACTTTGCAACTGTTCTCCTCACGAAACAAAATTAATTTTAAACACAAATCTGGTAAGATCAGTGTGGAAATTATTAGCAACACTATAGCAGAAAAGTTAATGTTTTATGTTAGTTTAAGCTCAAACTAACCAAAGTAAAACTTTTAACATTTCAATTTCTAAAAGTAATTGAATTTTGAATATACCGCAGTACCGGTGTATGTTGCTAGTTTTTACCTTTGTTTAGGCATTTTTTGTATACAGTGGTAGTGAGCGAGTAGCCATGCATGGTTTTACCTGTGGTTACCAACTCTCACTGTCAGAATGTTTTCATTTATGCCTATGATAATTATAAATGAAATAATTATTACCAATAGCTGTGAGTTTGTATAATTCCTATATTTCCAAGGGAAAAAGTTCTGCACAGCTGTAAACCATTTCCGACCCTGCCCTCTATAACCGGTAGGCTTGGCTTAGGACTGGCCTCATAGGGCAGCGAAGCAAGTGCATTCTGGGAGTTGTTGTCTTTCATCCACATGAGCCAAAAAATACATTTTCTGGATTTGTTCAGTCTAGAAGGCACCAAATTCTAAAATAATTTCACATTTCTACTACATAAATAACCCAATTTAAAAACACATTCATCTTTCCAGTGGTGAAGTATCCCTTTAACCCACCGGCCCACCTCAGCTTTTCGATTTGATAATCCAGCCCCCGAATTAAGCTAATTGAATAGCCCTGTCATATGATGTAGTTTATTACATGAGAAAGAGTGCCATTTTCCCTAAATATCAGCATGATTACAAATGTGATATTTATTGTATAAAAAACAATAAGCAGAGTGGACTGCGATAACATCAATGAAAAACATTACTGCAGGCTTCAACATGGCTGTGTTTACGATTAGAAATGTCAAACTGAAATGAATCCCCTTTTGCAGCCTGACTTTTTGATAGTTTGTCAGTTTAAATTAAAATTAAATGTAAATTATGGTTGTAGAATGTGATATAGCCCAAGATTACATGAGAATGTATATCTTACCTGTATATTTTTTGTTTTTCTTTTCCAGTAATTCAGCAATTGGACTTGATTCCATCCTTTTTGGCCTCTTCTGCACTTGAAGTCATTGCTTTCATCCGATTCAGCGACTGTCGATCTGCATCTCTGTTTGCATTACTCTGCTTACATTTTGAACCCTTAGCAACAATAAAAGGGTTTTCCATTTTGGCTGTAGTTGTAGTCAAGTTTGTTTTACCTTGATTTAATGTGCTTGTGGGGAGATTTGCTATGTGACAATTAATTATTTCACAGCACTTCATCTCTGGGAGGATGCAAAGATATATATATATATATGTCTTTTGAGGCACGTCCTCAAAAGACGTCGCTAGTTTATCCCATGGAGAACGTTGTAGAGACGTGGTCAACTGGTCAACAGATATGCCATTTGGATATTATTTGGGAAATGTACTTAATTCAGCAAAAATTGTATTAAGTTATCTGGTGACCAGTTGACCACGTCTTTACAACGTTCTCCATGGGATAAACTAGCGACGTCTTTTGAGGACGTGCCCACGGCGTTTCTGGAACGTTAGCCAAGATTATAAAAAATGGAACTTTACCACGACGTCCTCACAACGTTGTCACAAAGTAATGTCACGCTGACCAAATAACGACTAACTGACGACGTCGTCACAACTTCTGTGTTAGCTGGGCAGCTGTTACCACGTGTTTGTCCCTTTATATGTTCAGTAAAGGCGGGCGTACACGGTGAGATTTTTTGCTGTTTTACGAGCTCGCAGATGATCGTGTGGAAATCGGTGATGCTCGCATGGTCGCACTCGCAGCGTGTGAGAGGAATAGGCAGTATCAGAGCCATAGAGAGAAAGAGTTGAAAAACAAAATCCAGGGCTGAAGGCAAATGCAAACATGGGGTTTCAAATTATTTAAAGTATTTAACTTTAGGAGAGGAAGCCTGAAAATATGAATATTATAAAGGTGGTAGCGATTCATTACCGAACTGTCACAGCTGAAGAAGTCGCGCTAGCTAACTAGCTAGCAGGCAGTGCTTGAAAATTGGTTGAAACAACCAAGATCAAATATAAATGATTACGCTGTGCATATACAAATGAAGACCAGTATAAGCATCGCAAAGGGCCTCTGATACAATATAGACAGTTGACCATTCAAAAGAGGTCGATATTTCAGCAACTTATCTCTGGAACAACTCGACGCGCAGCAATGTAAGTGAATGGGGTCCAACGCCCAAATGACAGTGTTTGGAACTAAGCAGATCTTCAAATCCCGGAAGTAGGCGGTTAAAAGCGCCGCAATTTTTTACAACGGAGGTCTATGGGAGTGTCGCAACTCTTTCTCTCTATGGCTCTGGGCAGTATGCACTGGCGAGCATGGCGTATTTCCAGTTAAATCTCAGGATGGTTGTAAACATCCGGTTATTGTAGAGTGAAGTGCTACCTATGCTACCATTGAATGCTTGTCATCAAAACACCCAAAACTGTTCATTTCCGTCGTTGTTGTGTTGTTTATGTTAATGTTTTAACTTGTACTTCGTCTTGACTGATAACGCGATGACATGTAAACGTACGAAATTGTCCTTTGAAAAAGGCGGGAAGACAGCTCTTCTAGCCACAGTGTCTGCAACATGCAATTCTTCAGTTAGTTTTTTTACTTTTCCCAAAGACATTGAATTACATAAACGGTGGGTGATTAACATCCGACGAGACACGTTTCTTACAACAAACACACGAGTCTGCAGCCGACACTTTCAAAGTGAAGACGTGATGAGCCTCTGACTCCAGCTGGGCGGAGACGTCTAAAGAAGGGAGCTGTTCCCGTGCTTTTTCAGTGGAACAATTTCAGTCTGCCAGCCCCACGGCCCGGAGTTTGGGAAAGGACCGAGCGTCCCAATACAGAAACCACGCACGATCCATCTGTGGAATTGGACTATCCTCCTGACCATGACTACTGCGACAGTAGTGAACCTGCTGCGCTGGATGTGTCTCTTAACCACACTGAAGAACTTCATGAAGAGATAGCAAGACTCCGAAACGTAATAGAGGAGATATCTATCAGCAACAAGTTCTGCTTGGAGCGGTTTGCTGGATCAGATGATGACAGAAGGTCCATCTCAAGGTAAATTAAAATGTCCACCTTTGTTTAATATAGATGTTTTAGAGCTTTCAACATTGCTTAGTATTATTAAGCCTATCTGTTTAAATGTTGCATGTGTGATGTGTGTTGTTGTAAGCTACTGGAAACCTTGAATTTCCCTGAGAGTGATGAGAAAAGTATCTATCTAAAACTATCTAGATCTATCTACTAGTGCATTGTATTTTAAAATACTGAGAAGAGCAGTAAGCAAAAGGACTGACGTGTGTGGTCCAGTTTCTGACCTGAGTGCCTAAATGTTCCAGGATGTTTACAGTAACTGTCAATACGGATGCTAACATGCTTGCAATTTAATGTTGTGTATGGGCACTTAATGTAATGTAATGAAATATAACACCTATGTCCCACAGATTTGCAAGTCACGCCCACCTGATGGCCTTTTGGAAGCAGACAGAACCAGCAAGATGGTACGGGTGACAAGAGCACGAAGTATGAATGATGAGGTCCCTCACACTGGCAGTGCAACGGGGAATATATTGTTCTTACAAAGCAAGATATATTGCATAATCTTATCAAATTCTTATATCTAATTCTTTCTCTTTTCAGATTCTTCAACCCATTGATGATTTTTTTCTCTTTATGAATGACTTGTCATTGGGTCTGATGCAGAAGGGTCTGGCCCACAGATTCAAAATCCACCAGTCAACTGTAAGCCGCATCATAAATACATGGGCTAACTTCCTGCATACTGTACTAGGGGCTGTGGGTATTTGGCTGGACGGGCAGCATTAATCAACTTTACAGTCGCATGTCTTTTGGTCAACTATCAAAATGGCCCCTTGGTTAAAGCCTGGGCAACACAATGATGTGTAAATGCATGAATAAATCATTTACAACACTTTCTGCATCCCCTAATCTAAAGTGAAAACTATTCATCACTTGTAAATGTGTTACACAGCATTCATAGATTACCACTTCAAGAATCAATGATGTGTAACACATTTACAAGTGATGAATAGTTTACACTTTAGATTAGGGGAAGCAGAAAGTGTTGTAAATGATTTATTCATGCGTTTACACATCTATAACAGGTAGTGTGTACTGCAGTGTAAGTGCTGACTGGTGAGGGTACAAAACTTATTTTACATTTATTTATTTTACAATTACAATTTATTTTACAATTTGATATGTTACAATTTGTGTATGTGACGATTAATATTGAATGTTGTAAATAAGACAGTTGACAAAATAAACTTTAAAATGATTGTACAATAAATGCAAAAATTCATGTGTCTGTTCAGTTACTTTTCATAGAGAGGTATTTGGGCATGTATGTGTTAAAGAAAAACAAATCACGACCGAAATGCAGTGTTGCAAAGAGTATATGCAACAAACTTGTTGAACAGAACCTTAAACAAGTTCAACAGAACTTTTGAACGTGTCACTTAATCTAGTCCTACTTTCAGCTGGTGTGGTGGCTTTAGCTTCTTCATTGAGCGGTAGCAGTGGGCTCTCACAGATATCTCATTTGTTGCCCTATTTTTACCTGATACTTTAATAAAAGTACAAACGCATGAAGTGAGAGGTATATACATATAATTAAACTTTATTTAAAGCATGATTAACCTGAAGCAGAATGGAGTCATGACTTAAAACACTACGCTAAAACGCTAGTTAGCGTTAGCAAATTACCTTCAAAGTTGCAAAGAAATGAAGAAACGTAAAATTTAAAGCCTTTATCTAATTTGCTGCGTGGTGTTGTCGTACTGGATAACCGGACGATCCTCTGGATATCGTTAACAGACACTTTGGCAACTCCAGCAAACACCTTGTGAACTTCGTCTCTGCCATCGTAAATGTCGACTGTCACTGTTTAATGTTTTCTTCCGTTAACCGGAAATGTCCAAACATCCTTACGCCAATGCGGAAGTGATGCGTGCATAGAGCCCATTACGAGCCGAGCAGAGCACTTTACCAGCACCTCCCGACCTCCTGATCATTTTTAAACATGTTTAAAAAATTCACGTTTCTAATGCGCATGCTAACACACGCTGCTTTATTTAATAGTGATGTCTGAGTCTTTTCCACCTGTATGAAACACATTTACACATGTATTTCTCCTCATAGACAGCAGTGAGACTCTTCTGTGGATCACCTGATGGTTTCTGCTCCTCTCATCTCCGTTTCACAGATTTAAACTATGATGTAAATCCTCTGTCGTTTGGTGATCAATCTTCATCTACATTCATATACTGTAAGGTGGAACAGAAGAGAAAACAATCAGTGTTCAGTGGAACAAAGTGCAAATTATTATATTTCAATTACTGTTTTTTGAGTAAAAATAAGTTACATTGAAATACTGTAATCAGATTAATTACCGACTTTAAATTATCTTGCTGATATTTGTGTTTTTAAATATAATAGATGTAAACCTGAATCATGTTCATATGTGTGTGTGTGTCGGTGCAACTCGTATTGAGTCTCTGTAAAGGAGAAACTAATGAGTGTACGGCGTATGGAATAAACCACAGGGAGCAAATACTAATGTTATTTAGAGTTAAACACAAACCTTTAGTTAAAGCCGTTTGTCCTCTAGTTTAAACATGTTTGTAGGCTCTTAGTAAATAACTGAAAGTAAAGTAAGTGTAGAGTAGTGTGACGTGTTGCTTGTCACAGTAAAAACACACTAGAGACAGAGACATTGCTCATGTGAGCTGGACGCTGTGAGCTGAAGCTGGAACTGCACTGATTTTAGCAGGAGTGCAGCGTTTCCCACAATCTGACCAAGTCTGTTTTCACACTGAAATGATTCACTTCTACTGACACAGTTCATAAAGCAGGTGTTGATGTATAAAGCTGTGACAGTGAGCTTTTCTTCTCTTTCCTCCTTTGTGTTCAACATTTCAATAACTTCACATCAAGGATTGTTCACATATCAGAGGTAAATGAAGATTTCTTTAATATATCAGTGATGTTTCCTCACCTCAGGACACAGTTTGAGTCTCGTAGCTCGTCTCTGAGCCGCTGCTTTGAGTCTCCTATCTTATTGCCTCTCAGATCAAGCTCTTTTAAAAACTGCAGTGCTTTTGAGTTAGTCAGAGACTGAGTTAAAGAAGAAACATCTGTAATGCCACAGCGATATAGACTAGAGAGACACAAACAGAGGAAGAGAGATTATCTTTCAAACAAATCATGAATGTGAAGAATTTTACACAGATATAATGTGAACTCAGACTCACTGTCAGATATTGAGAATAAAGTGTTTTAGTTTAATAAACCCAGAAAGTGCACTGCTATAACCAATGAAACATAAGCCCTGCTGTCTTCAATTAAATAAACTTCAGTCACACTGTAATTGCTGTACAGTATAATGACACTAACTGTAGTTTCTCCAGCTTGAATTGTGGGTTCATCAGTAGATCACTGAGGTTTTTCACTCCAGAGTCTCCTAGTTTATTGACGCTCAGGTCCAGCTCTCTCAGGTGTGACGGGTTTGATTTCAGAGCTGAAGTCACATCAGAACAACCTTCATCTGTCATATCACAGCAGATTAACCTACATTAGCAGAGAGAGAGAGAGAGAGAGAGAGAGAGAGAGAGAGAGAGAGAGAGAGAGAGAGAGAGAATGAAGAAAATAAGAGACTCTTTATTCTGTAAAGTCACATCATCTTCATCAGCAAATAAAACAGACAGAGGAAGAGAGATCTTCATCTTTATTTCACCAGATCACAAAATACTAAGTTGAAAATGTTTGTACAAATATAATGTTAATGTGTTCTAGTTTAAACAGTTGAAGTGATTTTAAGCATTTTGATTCTTGTATGTGAATGTGACTGACCTCAGTCTCTCCAGTTTACAGTGTGAATCCTTCAGTACGGCACATAAGTGCTTCACTCCTGAGTTTCCAAGATTATTCCAGCTCAGGTTCAGCTCTCTCAGGTGTGACGGGTTTGATTTCAGAGCTGAAGTCAGGATGAGACTCTGTTTCTCTGTAATACTGCAATCACTCAGACTGAAGACAGAGAAATAACAATAGTTCACATCTATGATGATCATCTTATTGAAGAGCTACAGCAGCATTTAGTTTCCAATAGTCTGTTTTAAAACCCAGTCACACTAGTTCTGTGCGCTGGAAGACACTGTTTCTTCTCTTTCATCTTTAACTAATTATTTGACGTCTCTCTTCTTTATTCTCTGTTGAAAAGGCAGATTTCTGCGTGTACAAAATCAGTACATTGTATCAGATGCTGGGAATTAAACAATTACTATCTACACTCTAAAAAGTTTTATATGATTTACAATTTTTTTTTGGTGAAACATTTTTACACTCAAAAATATTGATTCAATTTTAAAGCAGTGAAATCAAATACAATACACCGTATAAACTGAGTAAATGTAAGTAAAAAAAAAGTAGATCTGAGTAACTGCATCTGGTACATTAACAAATAAAATTGAGTAGAAATAATTGTGTAAAAACAAAAAAATATATATTTATGAGTAATATTAACTTTTTTATTTTCTCTAAACCTTTGTGAAATAGTATTCCACACAACCACCGGTAGCTATACATGACATTGGCCTTTATTGTCGATGAGTAACGTTACTGTCACGATGCTGCGTGAGGCAAGTTCAAAAGAGTTCACGAAGGCAAGCAAATCCAAACAATAGCAGTTTATTCCAGAAGAAGACGGGAACACGCACACATACGGGTGATACAAACAATACCGGACAACAGACAGAGCACAAGCAGGAACTAAATACACAGAGATAATTAACAAATGACTAACAGCTGTGATGAAGGTGATTGGTGTCCATGGTGACTTATCAGTGGCGGGAAACACAGACAGGGAAACACATGTGAGGAGTGAAACTGTGACATAACGCCCCCTCTCAGTAGGTGCGACCTCGCGCCGTAACAGAAGAATAGAGGGAGGGATGGAGGGGGTCTAGAAAGTGGGCGAGGCGATGCCGCAGGCAAGGAGCCAGGAGATGGCGAAGGGATGGTGAAGGGATGGCCAAGGGTAGGCAACGTAGGCAGAGGAAGCTGGAGGAGGTTTGGGCGGAGGACGGATGACATGGAGGAGACAGAACTTAAGGGTCCAGGGAGGTGCAGATCGTGGTGAGAGCCAGTGAAGGGCCTTGGGCAGGGGCGTGATGGAAGGTGCCCAGGCCACAGCCAGAGTGGTGCCCCACGGCGGCGTTGATGGAGGGAGGAGCCATGGAGGAATAGAGATGAGGGCCGCAATGGGGGTGACCGGAGGCGACGACGGCGAGGATGGAGTCCACCGCGCAGCCGATGAGCCGAGGAAGTGGAAAGATGGTGAAGATCCTGGTGACCGCGACGGAGCCGCGGCGACGACCTCCCGAGAGTGAGGTGGGGATCCGGAGGTCTGAGGGCAAGTTGGAACGACCGAGGACGGAGGTGTAGCCTGAGGTAGGGCAGAGCAAGCCGTAGCAGAAGGGGTAGAGAACCAGAGCGCAGCGGACGGTTCGCAAGTCTGTGGTGGAGGTGAAGCGATGTCTGACCTCGGTGGAGCCGACGTGCCGAGGGAGTCCGGCGAGACCGAATGGCCGATGGTCCACGCCGAGGTAGAGGGTGGAAGGAGTGCAGGTTCGGGAGCCAGGGCGACAGGTCGAGGCAGAGCAGGGGCGGATCTAGAAAAATATTTATGGGGTGGCAAGAGGGGGGCAGGAATTTTTGAGGGGTGGCAACATGGCAGACGTATATATACTGAATTTAATCACAGGTAACACAGTTTGATGAGAAATCGTATGTATACACACTACAAAAGGGCATTATTTGTATTATTATTTGTATCTTTTTTTGTGGGGGGGGGGTTTGGGGTCACCTGTGAGTACAGGGCTGGACTGGGACAAAAAATCGACCCGGGCATTTTGGCCCAGACTGGCCCACTACATATAATCATAAACACAACCAGACTTTGCACTCCCTTGAATATGTATACCAACTCCTATAAAAACCACCAATGTCATAAGTGAATAGGAGTGAGTAAGAGTTAACAGATAAAATAACTACTAAGTTGAACTATACTCCACAGTGATGAATCCTAAAACAAGCTATAAGCTGCATTGGGATAGCAATACCGGTTTTTCCCATAGGATTTTGTTAAATCTGTGGTGAGTGCACCTCTGTCCCTCTAGGGGGGTTCGGGGGCATGCTCCCCCGTAAGAAAATGTTGTGCTTTTTAATGTTAAATTCATCAATCTGGTGCACTTTGAGAGTTCAAAATAAAGAGCTACAACCCATATTCAGTGTGCAAATTGAACAAAGAAAAACTCAAAACTCTTTTTAGTTGTGATATAGTGTCTGTGTACATTACACTACTATAATAGTTATAATATTATCGCCAGTCCAGCCCTGTGTGAGTATAAGGGGTGCGTTTAACTTTTGGAGCCAAGGTGTGCCGACCTTTTTTCCCTTTTTTTTATATCTTATTTTGTTGAGCACCCAACAAGAATCAATTATATCATTTAAATACTACTAAGATCCATATTACTATCACACGAGCCAATGGCAATTAAATGCACGGATGCATAACGTTAGTCAGATTAATGAATGAAATACAACTGTTCACGAACAGAAGATTGTATTGGACTCATGCTGCATACATTGTCATTGCGTAGGCCTATGTATGCAGCATGAGTCCAATACAATCTTCTGTTCGTGAACAGTTGTATTTCATTCATTTTGCCTACTGTAAATATAGAGTTACAACTATGATTAGAGTTGTTAAATAAAATACCCTGTGAACATTCACACGTTTGCTTTATGATAGGCTAAAATTTATCTCCATCTATTTTCTTAATTCTGCGCATGTATTTTCACTTACTTACATTAATTACTCGATCAATATTATTATCACATATTTTACATTTTATATTTTTAACTGTACACAAACAACTTAATATAGCTCAGTTTGTGTATATTTTACACGTAGTAAAATACTGTAGGCTACTGCTTATAAACACCAGACAGATAATGATATATGAAACAGATGTTCTTTACTCATCTCACTTGCACAAAATAAATGCAGTAATATAAAGCATAGAAACGCACAGGTGAAATACACTGAAAATGATATTCATTTAAAAATTTGGTCGGGTTGAAAACGTATCTCTCTGGTAATGGAACTCGGTCGCTGTTGTCTCTTGCTCTCTCTGTCTCCCGCTCTCGCGCCGACTCGCGGTCAGATCACCGGAAGTTTTCGCCAGAAGTATTTGCCCACACACTAAAGTACGAACGTCAACGGTCGTCATATTGTGCACGGAGCGAATTCACTGCAGTCGGACATTGGAGATTCGCGCTCGTATATTGTCAAATTGGCCATAACTTTTAATTCGTTGCTGCCAACTGGGGTGGCAGCAGGGGTGGCAAGGCTTTCTTTTAGGGTGGCATTTGCCACCCTATGCCACCCCGGTAGATCCGCCCCTGAGGCAGAGTGTAGCGCACCGAGGCTGCAGGCGGAGCTACAGACTCCTCTTGTTCAGGAGAAGATGGCTCCCGACAGGTCCGAGGTGGTACCCCGCTACTGAGAGGCAGAGGTGGTACAGAAGGACTGAAGGGTGACAGAGATGACTGGGTGGTACAGATGGTTGGAGACTGGGGAAGAGACTGGAGTCCAATGCAGAAACCTAAAAAAAATAAAGTGTTCGCGATACCTTGGAGAGGAGGTGGGAGAGGGAGTTTGGGCGGGGCTAATGAGACAGGCAGATGATTGACAGGATCGGGATTGACAAAACTCCTCTCCAAAATCAAAATCAAAAAGTGTACCAGCCAGAGACACACTCTCAGTAGCGGAGGAGTTGGCGGGACTCACTTCCAAACCCTCAAAGTCCACCAGTACTCCCTCAGTGATGGATGGCTCGGCCGGCTCACACACCTGGTCAGGCGCACGTTGCTCGGGCTCCATGGCGATGTGATCCTCGGTCGCTCTTATCGCCGCGGCCTCCGTCGCGCTACCTGCGGTGGGCTCATGTCGACAGTCCTCGCCGTCGGGGTGGTTCTGGCTGGGCACTGGATGGGGAGTGGGGCTGGCGGCATCCTCGACGGTGAACGCAGATCCGCAGGACGCCAGCACCCACTCCACATATGACGCGAAGCTCCCTCGAGGAACCTCCCCGGACAACTGTGCGCGTGTGGCAGCGTTGAGTCCGACTCTCAGGAATGTGCACAGGCAGTCGTCCGGGAAGGTGGTCTGATAGGCGAGATCCAAAAACACTTCCAAGTGTTCCTCGAGGGAGCGTTCTCCCTGCTCAAGGCACATGAGTCTTACTGCTGGGAAGTCCATGGTGATAAGCAGGGGTGAAAACGGAACAAAAACACTGAACACGAAAACGGGGAAAACAAAGGAAAATGTACAAACGCGTTCTTAGTTTGGTCCGGTATTCTGTCACGATGCTGCGTGAGGCAAGTTCAAAAGAGTTCACGAAGGCAAGCAAATCCAAATAATAGCAGTTTATTCCAGAAGAAGACGGGAACACGCACACATACGGGTGATACAAACAATACCGGACAACAGACAGAGCACAAGCAGGAACTAAATACACAGAGATAATTAACAAATGACTAACAGCTGTGATGAAGGTGATTGGTGTCCATGGTGACTGATCAGTGGCGGGAAACACAGACAGGGAAACACATGTGAGGAGTGAAACTGTGACAGTTACATCAATAAGGCATATTTTACACTGTTTTAACATGTATACAACATTGCCTACTGTCACGACCGGCTCAAAGCCGTGGCAAATGAAATGGAGGACACAGTGATTGGATTGCAAAAGAAAATAACTTTTATTCACATAATTAGAAAAATGTATAAAACAATAAAACGTGGTCGTCTGTAATGCCTGACAATGGGCATAGGTGTAAATGTATCAGCCAAAGCAAACCAAAATACTAACCAAAGAAACTAACCGAGCCCAAATCAAACATAAATCGAACACAAAGTAAACCGGAGGAAAGACTTGTCTGTACACCAGTCAGTCTAAACATTTATAGAGGGATGAAAAGGGTGGACATCGTTCCGTTGATGAGTCTCCTAGCCACACCCACTAGTTTGCCGTAACAGGAAGAGAAGAGACTCGTCACACTACATTTAAACTCATGTAACAAACGTTTTAGAAGTAAAAATGAAACATTTAAACATTCAGGTCGCCTAATTCAAGTGTGTTCAACCGGTCTGTTATCCAGTTTCCACCGGATCAGCGCTGGTTCTGGTGCCGGAGATGGACTCGCGCTCTGCGGGGGAACTTCCACCTTCAGACCGCCGTCCTGCGTTTCACTCAGAGCCGAAAGATGCTGCGACTCCATAACCTGCCAATAAACAAACAGTGCTCAGTTCTGAGAACATTTATCATCCAAATTAGTTATATTCATTATCTTTAGGAATAAAGTCGTGTGTTTTATGCAAGCCATCAGACATTTCAATCAGCGAAAAGACAGACGTGACACTCGTTTAGGTGACTCACATTGAGTCCCAGTATGTTGTTATGCATTACATAAAATGATTTAAAACACAGTAATGATTTTATAAAATAAAAGATAAAATAAAACATACACACACCTGAATTTCACAGAGGAAATGCACCAATTCTGCGCCGCTGAGAAGAGAGAACTGATCTGGAGACTGAAGAGTTCAAACAGCGCGCGCTCACTGCGCGGGGGGGAGGGGGGGGGGCATTGTTTTAACTGAGTAAATCTGCTCAATCTCTCAAGAGTGTGTTAAATATATTTCACCGGAAATTGTCTGAACTAGTAAGAAACATCCACTTTTGTTCTGGTTCTGACATTGCAGTAAATCGCGCTGATTAAATCTAACAATCGCTTATAAGTTATCATATCACGCAAAACCGTACAAATTATACTTTGTTCTCAAATTGTTAATGTTAACAGCGTAAGCAAGCATTGCGTGACTACATGTAATGTCCTTCCGATATTATCCTTGTTTTCGCACGGGTCCGGCTGCAGTCTCTTTCTCTCTGTAGCCGCTCCGAAGTCCGAACGAAGTCTTCTGCATGTTACAGCGGGTGAATCTGTTGTCACTGGTGATCGTCGTTTGAACTTTCTGGATCCGCCATCAAATTGATAAGTTTAATTATATCAAGTGCTGTGAGAAAAGGCTAAATCTCCACCTCCAACATCCTCACACGCACTATAGCCTACTAGCCGAGACTCTTCTTTATGTGGACAGATGTGTGTGTACAGGTGTGTGTGTACAGATGTGTGTGTGGACAGATGTGTGTGTACAGATGTGTGTGTGGACAGATGTGTGTGTGGACAGATGTGTGTGTACAGATGTGTGTGTACAGATGTGTGTGTGGACAGATGTGTGCGTGTACAGATGTGTGCGTGTACAGATGTGTGCGTGTACAGATGTGTGTGTGTGTGCAGATGTGTGTGTGTGTGTACAGATGTGTGTGGACAGATGTGTGTGTGTGGACAGATGTGTGTGGACAAATGTGTGTGTGTGTACAGATGTGTGTGGACAGATGTGTGTGTGGACAGATGTGTGTGTACAGATGTGTGTGTGTGGACAGATGTGTGTGTGGACAGATGTGTGTGTGGACAGATGTGTGTGTGTGTGTACAGATGTGTGTGTACAGATGTGTGTGTGTACAGATGTGTGTGTGTACAGATGTGTGTGTGTGTACAGATGTGTGTGTGTACAGATGTGTATGTGTACAGATGTGTGTGTGTGTACAGATGTGTGTGTGTGTGTGTGTGTGTGTGTGTGTACAGATGTGTGTGTGTGTACAGATGTGTGTGGACAGATGTGTGTGTGGACAGATGTGTGTACAGATGTGTGTGTGTACAGATGTGTGTGTGTGTACAGATGTGTGTGTACAGGTGTGTGTGTGTGTGTACAGATGTGTGTGTGTGTACAGATGTGTGTGTGTGTACAGATGTGTGTGTACAGATGTGTGTGTACAGATGTGTGTGGACAGATGTGTGTGGACATATGTGTGTGTACAGATGTGTGTGTGTGCAGATGTGACGTAATGACGCAAAGACATGCTCGAATCTCCCGCTGAAATCCACCAGTACCACTGGAATTAAAAACATTATTACAAGCTTACCGCTGTGAATCGAGCTACGGCAAGCAGAGAGTTTTGAACACTGGCTGGTTATGTATTTTCTCAAATATGTATTTTGGATAATTTTTAACCCAAAAAAGCTACAGACTGCAGCTTTAAGAGTTTTATAAATAAATAATTGGTTAGTGAAATACTAAATTCTTATAGTGAAAAAAAAATGTAATATAACTGTAAATTTTAGATAAAATGAACTGTTGGATCAATTATTTTTGTATGTTTAACTCAAACAATCAAATAAATGATATTCAGAGATTTTAAGTTAATAAAGTTAAATATTACTGTGATATTTACTAAGCCACAGAATAATTATACAGTGTAGATAAAAAAAACCCACATATAAATGTGAGCAATAGGGAAACCCAGAAAGTGCACTGCTATAACCAATGAAACATAAGCCCTGCTGTCTTCAAATAAATAAACTTCAGTCACACTGTAATTGCTGTACAGTATAATGACACTAACTGTAGTTTCTCCAGCTTGAATTGTGGGTTCATCAGTAGATCACTGAGGTTTTTCACTCCAGAGTCTCCTAGTTTATTGACGCTCAGGTCCAGCTCTCTCAGGTGTGACGGGTTTGATTTCAGAGCTGAAGTCACATCAGAACAACCTTCATCTGTCATATCACAGCAGCTTAACCTACATTAGCAGAGAGAGAGAGAGAGAGAGAGAGAGAGAGAGAATGAAGAAAATAAGAGACTCTTTATTCTGTAAAGTCACATCATCTTCATCAGCAAATAAAACAGACAGAGGAAGAGAGATCTTCATCTTTATTTCACCAGATCACAAAATACTAAGGTGAAATTTTTTGTAGAAATATAATACAGCATTTAGTTTCCATTAGTCTGTTTTAAAACCCAGTCACACTAGTTCTGTGCGCTGGAAGACACTGTTTCTTCTCTTTCATTTTTAACTATTTATTTGACGTCTCTCTTCTTTATTCTCTGTTGAAAAGGCAGATTTCTGCGTGTACACAATCAGTACATTGTATCAGATGCTGGGAATTAAACAATTACTATCTACACTCTAAAAAGTTTTATATGGTTTACTATTTTTTTTTTGGTGAAACATTTTTACACTCAAAAATATTGATTCAATTTTAAAGCAGTGAAATCAATTACAATACACCGTATAAACTGAGTAAATGTAAGTAAAAAATTGCAGATCTGAGTAACTGCATCTGGTACATTAACAAATAAAATTGAGTAGAAATAATTGTGGAAAAATATAAAATATATCAATATTTATGAGTAATCAACTTGTTGCATTGTTTTAACTGAGTAAATCTGCTCAATCTCTCAAGAGTGTGTTAAATATATTAATAATACTGATTTGAATTAAGTAATATTTGTGGTTCTTGAAACATATCAGTTTAATTCTCCATTCTCAATTATTTTGATAGAAATTTCACAAATATCTTAAAGCTGCAGTCCGGCGTTTTTCCTCTTTGTCGCCATCTCTGTTCGAAATCTGCAATTACAGTCATTCGCGGAATTATCCACTTTACGTGAGTTGTACTTCAACACCCTCGACACGGCACAGCGCGGATGAACACAAAGTGTTTGAGGAGAGTGTGTGTGTCAGTCACCGCGCCGGTGTCGATACTGGCATTCACAATCACAGATTATTCTTTTTGGAAGTATGAGCAACATAATAATTTTCACTGGGAAATGTCTGAACTAGTAAGAAACATCCACTTTTGTTCTGATTCTGACATTGCAGTAAATCGCGCTGATTAAATCTAACAATTGCTTATAAGTTATCATATCACGCAAAACCGTGCAAATTATACTTTGTTCTCAAATTGTTAATGTTAACAGCGTAAGCAAGCATTGCGTGACTACATGTAATGTCCTTCCGATATTATCCTTGTTTTCGCATGGGTCCGGCTGCAGTCTCTTTCTCTCTGTCGCCGCTCCGAAGTCCGAACGAAGTCTTCTGCATGTTACAGCGGGTGAATCTGTTGTCACTGGTGATCGTCGTGATCAAATTGATAAGTTTAATTATATCAAGTGCTGTGAGAAAAGGCTATAAATCTCCACCTCCAACATCCTCACACAATATAGCCGACTAGCCGAGACTCTTCTTTATGTGGACAGATGTGTGTGTACAGATGTGTGTGTACAGATGTGTGTGTGGACAGATGAGTGTGTGGACAGATGTGTGCGTGTACAGATGTGTGTGTGTGTACAGATGTGTGTGGACAGATGTGTGTGTGGACAGATGTGTGTGTGGACAGATGTGTGTGTGGACAGATGTGTGTGTGGACAGATGAGTGTGTGGACAGATGTGTGCGTGTACAGATGTGTGCGTGTAGAGATGTGTTTGTGGACAGATGTGTGTGTGTACAGATGTGTGTGTGTGTACAGATGTGTGTGGACAGATGTGTGTGTGGACAGATGTGTGTGTGGACAGATGTGTGTGTGGACAGATGTATGTGTGTACAGATGTGTGTGTGTACAGATGTGTGTGTACAGATGTGTGTGTGGACAGATGTGTGTGTGTACAGATGTGTGTGGAGAGATGTGTGTGGAGAGATGTGTGTGTGGACAGATGTGTGTGTGTACAGATGTGTGTGTGTGTGTGTGTGTGTGTGTGTGTGTGTGTGTGTGTGTGTGTGTGTGTGTGTGTACAGATGTGTGTGTGTGTGCACAGATGTGTGTGGACAGATGTGTGTGTGTGTGTGGACAGATGTGTGTGTGTGGACAGATGTGTGTGTGGACAGATGTGTGTGTGTGGACAGATGTGTGTGGACAGATGTGTGTGTGTACAGATGTGTGTGTGTGTGTGGACAAGTGTGTGTACAGTTGTGTGTGTGGACAGATGTGTGTGTGTGTGTGTGTGGACAGATGTGTGTGTACAGATGTGTGTGTGTGGACAGATGTGTGTGTACAGATGTGTGTGTGTGTGTACAGATGTGTGTGTGGACAGATGTGTGTGTGGACAGATGTGTGTGTGTGGACAGATGTGTGTGTGGACAGATGTGTGTGTGGACAGATGTGTGTGTGTGTACAGATGTGTGTGTGAGGACAGATGTGACGTAATGACGCAAAGACATGCTCGAATCTCCCGCTGAAATCCACCAGTACCACTGGAATTAAAAACATTATTACAAGCTTACCGCTGTGAATCGAGCTACGGCAAGCAGAGAGTTTTGAACACTGGCTGGTTATGTATTTTCTCAAATATGTATTTTGGATCATTTTTAACCCCAAAAAAGCTACGGACTGCAGCTTTAAGAGTATTATAAATAAATAATTGGTTAGTCAAATACTAAATTCTTATAGTGAAAAAAAAAATTAAATATAACTGTAAATTTTAGATGAAATGAACTGTTGGATCAATTATTTTTGTATGTTTAACTCAAACAATCAAATAAATGATATTCAGAGATTTTAAGTTAATAAAGTTAAATATTACTGTGATATTTACTGAGCCACAGAATAATTACACAGTGTAGATAAAAAAAAACCACATATAAATGTGAGCAATAGGGAAACCCAGAAAGTGCACTGCTATAACCAATGAAACATAAGCCCTGCTGTCTTCAAATAAATAAACTTCAGTCACACTGTAATTGCTGTACAGTATAATGACACTAACTGTAGTTTCTCCAGCTTGAATTGTGGGTTCATCAGGAGATCACTGAGGTTTTTCACTCCAGAGTCTCCTAGTTTATTCACGCTCAGGTCCAGCTCTCTCAGGTGTGACGGGTTTGATTTCAGAGCTGAAGTCACATCAGAACAACCTTCATCTGTCATATCACACCAGCTTAACCTACATTAGCAGAGAGAGAGAGAGAGAGAGAGAGAGAGAGAGAGAGAGAGAGAGAGAGAGAGAGAGAGAGAGAGAGAGAGAGAGAGAGAGAGAGAGAGAGAGAGAGAGAGAATGAAGAAAATAAGAGACTCTTTATTCTGTAAAGTCACATCATCTTCATCAGCAAATAAAACAGACAGAGGAAGAGAGATCTTCATCTTTATTTCACCAGATCACAAAATACTGAGGTGAAAATGTTTGTACAAATATAATGTTAATGTGTTCTAGTTTAAACAGTTGAAGTGATTTTAAGCATTTTGATTCTTGTATGTGAATGTGACTGACCTCAATCTCTCCAGTTTACAGTGTGAATCCTTCAGTACTGCACATAAGTGCTTCACTCCTGAGTTTCCTAGTTTATTCCCGCTCAGGTCCAGCTCTCTCAGGTGTGACGGGTTTGATTTCAGAGCTGAAGTCAGGATGAGACTCTGTTTCTCTGTAATACTGCAATCATACAGACTGAAGACAGAGAAATAACAATAGTTCACATCTATGATGATCATCTTATTGAAGAGCTACAGCAGCATTTAGTTTCCAATAGTCTGTTTTAAAACCCAGTCACACTAGTTCTGTGCGCTGGAAGACACTGTTTCTTATCTTTCATTTTTAACTATTTATTTGACGTCTCTCTTCTTTATTCTCTGTTGAAAAGGCAGATTTCTGCATGTACACAATCAGTACATTGTATCAGATGCTGGGAATTAATCAACTACTATCTACACTCTAAAAAGTTTTATATGATTTACTAATTTTTTTGGTGAAACATTTTTACACTCAAAAGTATTGATTCAATTTTAAAGCAGTGAAATCAATTACAATACACCGTATAAACTGAGTAAATGTAAGTAAAAAATTGCAGATCTGAGTAACTGCATCTAGTACATTAACAAATAAAATTGAGTAGAAATAATTGTGGAAAAATGTAAAAAATATCAATATTTATGAGTAATATTAACTTTTTTATTTTCTATAAACCTTTGTGAAATAGTTTTGTTTTAACTGAGTAAATCTGCTCAATCTCTCAAGAGTGTGTTAAATATATTAATAATACTGATTTGAATTAAGTAATATTTGTGGTTCTTGAAACATCAGTTTAATTCTCCATTCTCAAATATTTTAATAGAAATTTCACAAATATCTTAAAGCTGCAGTCCGGCGTTTTTCCTCTTTGTCGCCATCTCTGTTCGAAATCTGCAATTGCAGTCATTCGCGGAATTATCCATTTTACGTGAGTTGTACTTCAACACCCTCGACACGGCACAGCGCGGATGAACACAGTGTTTGAGGAGAGTGTGTGTGTCAGTCACCACGCCGGTGTCGATACTGGCATTCACAATCACAGATTATTCTTTTTGGAAGTATGAACAACATAATCATATTCACCGGAAAATGTCTGAACTAGTAAGAAACATCCACTTTTCATCATATGGTTATCATATCACGCAAAACCGTGCAAATTATACTTTGTTCTCAAATTGTTAATGTTAACAGCGTAAGCAAGCATTGCGTGACTACATGTAATGTCCTTCCGATATTATCCTTGTTTTCGCATGGGTCCGGCTGCAGTCTCTTTCTCTCTGTCGCCGCTCCGAAGTCCGAACGAAGTCTTCTGCATGTTACAGCGGGTGAATCTGTTGTCACTGGTGATCGTCGTTTGAACCTTTCTGGATCCGCCATCAAATTGATAAGTTTAATTATATCAAGTGCTGTGAGAAAAGGCTATAAATCTCCACCTCCAACATCCTCACACGCAATATAGCCGACTAGCCGAGACTCTTCTTTATGTGGACAGATGTGTGTGTACAGATGTGTGTGTGGACAGATGTGTGTGTACAGATGTGTGTGTGGACAGATGTGTGCGTGTACAGATGTGTGCGTGTACAGATGTGTGTGTGGACAGATGTGTGTGTGTGTGTGTACAGATGTGTGTGTGTGTGTGTGTGTGTGTGTGTGTGTGTGTGTACAGATGTGTGTGTACAGATGTGTGTGGACAGATGTGTGTGTGTACAGATGTGTGTGTGTGTGTGTGCAGATGTGTGTGTGTGGACAGATGTGTGTGTGTGTGTGTACAGATGTGTGTGTGTGTACAAATGTGTGTGTGTACAGATGTGTGTGTGTACAGATGTGTGTGTGTGGACAGATGTGTGTGTGGACAGATGTGTGTGTGGACAGATGTGTGTGTACAGATATGTGTGTGTGGACAGATGTGTGTGTGTGTGTACAGATGTGTGTGTGGACAGATGTGTGTGTGTACAGATGTGTGTGTGTGGACAGATGTGTGTGTGTGTGGACAGATGTGTGTCTGTGTATGTGTGTGTGTGTGTGTGTACAGAAGTGTGTGTGTGTGTGTGTGTGTATAGATGTGTGTGTGTGTACAGATGTGTGTGTGTGTACAGATGTGTGTGTGTGTGTGTGTGTGTACAGATGTGTGTGTGTGTGTGTGTACAGATGTGTGTGTGTGTGTGTGTGTGTACAGATGTGTGTGTACAGATGTGTGTGTACAGATGTGTGTGTGTGTGTGTACAGATGTGTGTGTGTGTGTACAGATGTGTGTGTGTGTGTGTGTGTGTGTACAGATGTGTGTGTACAGATGTGTGTTTAGATGTGTGTGTGTGTGTACAGATGTGTGTGTGTGTGTGTGTGTGTACAGACGTGTGTGTGTGTGTGTGTACAGGTGTGTGTGTGTAGATGTGTATGTGTGGACAGATGTGCTTGGACAGATGTGCGTGTACAGATGTGCGTGTGTGTGGACAGATGTGTGTGTGTACAGATGTGTGTGTGTGGACAGATGTGTGTGTGGACAGATGTGTGTGTGTGGACAGATGTGTGTGTGTGTGTTTGGACAGATGTGTGTGTGTGTGTGTGTGTGTGTGTGTGGACAGATGTGTGTGTGTGTGTGTGTATACAGATGTGTGTGTGGACAGATGTGTGTGTGTAGACAGATGTGTGTGTGTGGACAGATGTGTGTGTGTGTGTGTGTGTGTGTACAGATGTGTGTGTGTGGACAGAAGTGTGTGTGTGTGTGTGTGTGTGTGTGTGTGTGTGACGACCTCTGCTGCTGCGTTTGAGAATTGCAGTTTGGTACCGGAGCCCACTAATTGCCTCAATTGGCAGTCAACTGGAAACACCTGTGACCGTGCCTTAGACGCTTCTTAAGAGATCACCAACTGAGCCAAGGGAGAGGGAACTTTGGTTTTGGACTTTGCCTTTTGCTTGCGTTGTATTTTGTTACTTTTTGCATTTACATTTCAACTTCAACATTGCATTACACTTTCGACCATGCATCTTGCTTTACACACTGATCTTGCTGATGAATACAGAAACACTTCTATTTTCTTTAAATGTTTTCATTTTATTATTTAGTTTTGTCTTACTTTTGTAGTTAAATAAATATTACTTTTGACCTTACAATTTGGTTTACGTGTGTCCCTTGTTTTTGTTGCTTCCCTTGAGCCAAGGGTCGTAACAAATTGGGGGCTCGTCCTTGCTTTGGTTATTTGATTGTGTAAAAAAAAATTTGGACGTTTAGTTTGATAATTGATTATTTGTTGGACACACAAAAATGTTTTTGTGCCAAAGTCAATTTGTTCACCGTGTGAAATCACCAGTTGGTAAGTACATGTGCAATATTGTTTTTTGAACGTGAGTTTTCTCTGATAGGCATAGCGGCATGTTTCTTTTGAGACGTGTCGGATTTGTTATTTTTGTGTAGTGCTGTGGTGAAAGTGGGCAGTAGTAATTATCTCGGGAGCACATCCGTGGTGTTGAAGGCGTCGCTGGTTTGACCAGTTGCGTTTTTCACCCAGCGGGCTATAGTGCATAAATACCCCCCACCAGTAATCGCATGAAGACTAGGGTTGAGTTAGGTAGAGGTACTGGAAAGGTAGAGGGAAAACTCTCGTTATTTGATTGCACTGTGCTGAATAAATTATTCTGGTCATTTTAGCATGGCTGATATTGATGAGTTTGTTAGTTCACCTTCTCATGAATTTTTGGACAGGTGTACTAAAGAGCAATTATTAAGTATTGCTGAACGTTATGAAATTGTGATTAAAGATAAAAGGCTCAAAGATAATGTTAAAGTAGCTTTGAAAATTGAGTTGATTGAAAAAGGTTTCTTAGACACCGAGATGGAGGAATATGTACCAGTGGCATCTGAATTAAAAAGTCATTTGTCTTTTGAACAGCAAAAAGAGCTGCTACAATTAAAGATGGACCATGAGAAGTTAAAACTGCGTGCGGAACAAGGTAAAATGGATTTAGAAAAGGCAAAATTGGATTTGGAGTTTCTCAAGCTCAACCTGATGAAAAAAGGTAAGCTTTCTAGTTCTGGTCAGGAACAGAGTGTGTTGTTTTCAATCAATTCAAACCTAAAACTTATTCCTAAATTCAATGAAGAAGATCCTGATACTTTCTTTACTCTATTTGAACGCATGGCAGAATTAAGGAACTGGTCAGATGATGATTGTGTTGCGCTGTTACAGTGTGTGTTAACTGGGAAAGCACAAGTAGCATTTTCTTCATTGTCGGTTGATGATTGTAAAGATTATGATAAAGTTAAATCTCTAATCTTAAAAGCATATGAATGTGTACCCGAAGCATACAGACAGCGTTTTCGATTGCAGAAAAAAGACCAGTTGCAAACAAACTTAGAATTTGTGCGTGATCTGAGAAAACACTTTAATCATTGGTGTTCAGCATTAGACATTAAAACATTGGAGGATTTAATTCACTTGATGGTGTTGGAACAATTTAAAAATTCCGTCCCCAGCCGTATAGCTATGTATATTAGTGAGCATAATGTTAAAACGCCAGAGGAAGCGGCAATGTTGGCCGATGATTTTGTACTGACGCACAAAACCACTTTTGTGGATTGGCATGCTCGTGATGTTCAGTATGTAAAGTCTCCGTCTAAGAGTAACCGTGTTTTCACGGGAAATTTTGACCCAAGCAAGATTTGCAATTACTGTCATGAGAAAGGACATTGGAAAGCAGATTGTCCTGTCCTTAAAAATAAATTCAAACATAATGCACAAAATTCACATGCTAAGCCTTCTGCTCTTGCGGCACCAGTTCTGTCTTCAGGGAGTGAAGTTGTTGAAAGTAAAACACTTGATGTTGATTTCTCTTCTTACTCGCCTTTTATTACAGAGGGGCGTGTATCCCTGGTTGGAGAGAAAGAGGAAATCCCGGTTAAAATCTTGCGGGATACTGGTGCAATGGATTCATTTATTTTGGAATCAGTATTGCCTTTTTCCTCGCAGTCTCATACTGGTGAGAGTGTGTTAATTCGTGGAATAGGACTGAATACTCTATCTGTGCCTCTTCATAGGGTAAGGCTTCAGTCCGATTTGATTCAAGGTGAGGTTGTAGTGGGAGTACGACCAGCTTTGCCCGTTGAGGGGGTCCATATTATTTTGGGAAATGGACTGGTAGGTGAACGTGTATGGGCTGATACGTCAGTGTTTCCCATAGTGACCACTGATAATAAAATTGAAACTGAACTGAGTTCTTTGTGTCAGGATTCAGCGTGTGTTGTGACTCGTGCAATGAAACGTGCCAATGAGGATGAAGTGTGTGATCAAAAAGAGATAAAATCTGATAAAATCTGCACTAAGTTGTTTATGCCTGATTTGTCTGCCTTGTCTTTTCCTGTTTCTGCAGAGGATTTAGGAATAGAACAGCGGACTGACTCCTCTTTGGAGGAACTCTTCCAGAGTGCTGTTCTTCCGGTAGAGGAGTGTGACGTTTCCCGTGGATATTTTCGTTCACAATGGAGTGTTGTTGAGAAAATGGAGTCCTCACAAAGATTTTGTTGGGGATCCTGTTTTCCAAGTAGTTGTTCCTACTAAATTTCGACAAATGATGATTGAAATTGCGCATGATCAATTAGGTCATCAGGGGGTGCGTAAGACTTATGATCGCCTGTTGCGATATTTTTTTTGGCCGCGATTAAAACGAGACATCTCTGCTTATATTAAGAGATGTAAAACCTGCCAATTAACGAGTAAACCGAACCAGGTGTTGAAACCTGCTCCGTTGAAACCAATTCAGGCTACTGGTGAACCTTTCGAGCATCTTATTGTCGATTGCGTAGGGCCACTTCCCCGTTCGAAGTCTGGTAGCAGTTATTTATTCACTGTGATGTGTTTGAACACACGTTTTCCTGCGGCATATCCACTGCGTACCATTACGTCTTGTTCTATTGTGAAAGCTTTAACCCAGTTTATATCCGTTTTTGGTATTCCAAAAATCATCCAAAGTGATCAAGGTTCGAATCTCACTTCGCATCTCTTCCAGCAGGTGTTAAAACAGCTGCACATTAAGCATAATCAATCTACTGCGTATCATGCACAAAGTCAGGGTGCATTGGAGAGATTCCACCAGTCGTTAAAGTCACTTCTCCGTGTGTACTGTGTGCAGCTGGATAGAGATTGGGAAGAGGGTTTACCATGGATGATGTTAGCTGCACGTGAAGTAGTCCAGGAGAGTACGGGTTTCAGCCCTAACGACTTGGTCTTTGGCCATAATGTTCGTGGACTGTTGTCTGTATTTCAGCAGGTTGGTAAAGCTGTAGAGCCTCCTAAAAACTTGGCGTCATATGTTTTGGGGTTTAAAAATCGACTCATCCAGGTTAGAGAACTAGCTAAATTAAATCTGGGAAAACATCAGAAAAACATGAAGCAATTCTATGATCGTACGGTTGAACATCGAGTGTTTGTACCAGGCGATCAAGTTCTTGTCTTACGGCCTATTGTATCTTCTCCTTTTGAAGCAAAATTTGATGGCCCATTTGTTGTACAACGAAAGTTGACTGATGAAAATTATGATGTCTCAATGCCATCACGGAAAAAGTCAGTTAAACGGTGCCATGTAAATCTATTAAAACCGTATTATGAAAAAGAAACCAAACCTGTAGAAAATTTGACATCTTTGTATCCAGCACTTTCGGCCGTTTCTATCGGTGGGGGTAATATGAGTTTGGTGGGTGAGGAAGAGGAGACCATTTCGCCCGATGATTGTGTTTTTCGCGGCCGTTTGAATAATTCAGAGTCCTTGCACAACTTGGAGTTTACTCTCCGTCATTTATCTCCTGTAAGATGCCAGGAGTTATGTGACCTATTACATAGTTTTCCCGAATTATTTGATGATGTGCCATCGCGTACAGATTGGGTTGAACATGATATCGATGTTGGGGATGCAAAACCTATTAAACAGCGTTTTTATCGTGTTGCACCTGAAAAACGGGAATTGATGGAGAGGGAAATTAAGTATATGCAGGATCACGATATTGCAGTACCTTCTTTTTCTGAATGGGCTTCCCCGTGTATTTTAGTTGGAAAGTCGGACGGTACTGTAAGATTTTGTACGGATTTCCGTAAAGTTAATGCATTGACAAAACCGGACTGTTTTCCTTTGCCCCGCGTCGAGGACTGTGTGGACCAGGTTGGTTCAGCCAAGTTCGTCAGCAAGTTTGACTTGCTGAAGGGCTATTGGCAGGTGCCTTTAACCAAGAGAGCACAAGAAATTTCATCTTTTGTCACTCCGTCAGGATTACATTCTTACCGGGTCATGAGTTTTGGCCTGCGAAATGCTCCGGCGACTTTTCAATGCCTCATGAACCGAGTAATTTGTGGCCTTGAGGGTTGTGCCGTCTATTTGGACGATTTAGTCGTTTTTAGTGACAGTTGGGAGTCTCATTTAAAACGGTTGCGTTCGGTGTTGAGACGTTTGTCTGATGCTCGACTTACAGTGAACTTGGCCAAATGTGAGTTTGCAAAGGCGACCGTGACGTATCTCGGGAAGGTGGTAGGGAACGGCGAAGTGCGTCCGATACAGGCTAAAGTGCAAGCCATTCAGAATTTTCCTTCCCCAACGACAAAGAAAGAGCTTATGAGGTTTTTAGGGTTGGTAGGATATTATCAATCTTTTTGTCGAAATTTCTCTACGGTGGTGGCACCGTTGACCGACTTGTTAAAGGGTAAGACGAAGTTTTTATGGTCTTACAGTTGTGAATTGGCTTTTGAGAACGTGAAATCCTTGCTGTGTTCAGCGCCTGTGCTTATGGCTCCGTGCTTTGACAAACCTTTCACGTTGCACGTCGACGCCAGTAATGTTGGAGCTGGAGCTGTCCTTCAGCAATCTGATGTGGATGGAGTAGACCATCCAGTTAGTTTCTTTTCGAGAAAGTTTAACACATACCAACGTAATTATTCTGTGGTCGAAAAGGAAGCGTTAGCCCTTATTTGGGCCTTGCAGCACTTTTCTGTTTATCTTAATTCCTGTGCACCTATTGTGATCTACACGGATCATAATCCATTAACCTTTCTCAACTCTTTGCAGTGTCCGAATCAGAGGTTGGTTCGGTGGTCCTTATTTTTGCAATCCTTCTGTCTGGATATTCGACACATACGAGGATCGGAAAATGTGGTAGCTGATGCGCTCTCACGCGCTCCTGATGCACTCTAATCTATTGGATTTGAATTTATTCTCTTTGGCGTTTTTGGTAGCTGTCTTCGGCCCTGTACTTGGGTGTATACTATGCCTGTTTATTGAGATTTGTTTGTTTTGTTACAGGGATCTTTGTGGGAGTCCCTGTCTTATGGGGAGGGGTGTGACGACCTCTGCTGCTGCTTTTGAGAATTGCAGTTTGGTACCGGAGCCCACTAATTGCCTCAATTGGCAGTCAACTGGAAACACCTGTGACCGTGCCTTAGACGCTTCTTAAGAGATCACCAACTGAGACAAGGGAGAGGGAACTTTGGTTTTGGACTTTGCTTTTGGACTTTGCCTTTGGACTTTGCCTTTTGCTTGCGTTGTATTTTGTTACTTTTTGCATTTACATTTCAACTTCAACATTGCATTACACTTTCGACCATGCATCTTGCTTTACACACTGATCTTGCTGATGAATACAGAAACACTTCTATTTTCTTTAAATGTTTTCATTTTATAATTTAGTTTTGTCTTACTTTTGTAGTTAAATAAATATTACTTTTGAGCTTACAATTTGGTTTACGTGTGTCCCTTGTTTTTGTTGCTTCCCTTGAGCCAAGGGTCGTAACAGTGTGTGTGTGTGTGTGTGTGGACAGATGTGTGTGTGTGTGTGTGTGTGTGGACAGATGTGTGTGTGTGTGTGTGTGTGTGTGTGTGTGTGTGTATGTGTGTGTGGACAGATGTGTGTGTGTGTGTGTGTGTGTGTGTGTGTATGTGTGTGTGGACAGATGTGTGTGTGTGTGTGTGTGTTTGTTTTGGGGTTTAGAAGGACAGATTTCAAGACATTTCTGAGAGCAATGAGGACCCTCTGGTATGTGAGGACAGTTGACCGTCCTCATAAAAATAAACCTTATAAAACCTTTTCTCAGCATGTTTTAATACCTAAAAAGTGGTTTTCTCAAAAGTCTTTGTATACCAAAAACCTGACATATTTTGTAAATGTGTGTGTCCGCCACTGCCCCCTATCTGTTGCCGTTGTCCCTGCATGTTGCGACACACAGGCGCGGGAAATTATACACAACGCGCGAAATTAGACGCTAGTTCAACACTGCGCATGCTCATAATTGAAAACGAATTTTGATTGGCTGGATAGGAGAGAGTTACGTCTGTCATCAGCAGATTCATTTTCCCGGGAGTTCTGGATATGCACGTTGTGGAGAGCAGGTAAGAAATCATTATCAAAACGTTTTAATAGTTTCCAATGACAAGTACGGTCATGTTTATGGTTATAGTTATGGTATTTAGCAGATGATTTTGTCCAAAGCGATATACAAATACGACAATACAAAGTTAAACTTAACAGTAAAGCGGGTCATTCCGCGAAATCAAGGCCTTTTCAACTTTGACTAATTAAAAAATAAAATTGTATCGATTTGTTTTAAATATCCATGAAATGAAGACAGCTTAAAAGGACAAGATATTGTATTTTGCATATTTTTTATTTTATGAGTATTTATCTAACTTACCTCATGTTGTGATTTTTTTATATGCCTTTTACAGATGCATGCGTTATACTATATATCGTTTTAAGTAGAACTATGTTATAGTTTTCACACATATGTGCAGTATTTTAGTCCCTCTTTTCACTGGGATTTGCACATTTTGGATTTTTATTTTTTCAATCTTACATTTTCATGAGGCTGATCACATGTCAATTAAAAAAATATATATATTTACAAGAGATATAAAAAATAGGACTTTGCAATATAATCATATAATATTTATAGGGTTACAATGGAAAAACTTGGAAGGCCATTACAAATATAATTTTTATACTTTTTAAGAAATGAATGAAAGTAACAGCAGTGGTTCCCAAACCTGTCCTGGCGCACCCCCAACTTTGTCTCCCTAATCAAACACACCTGATTCAACTCATCAGCTCATTTATGAGCTAATGAGTTGAATCAGGTGTGTTTGATTAGGGAGCCGAAGAAAACGTGCAGTGTTGGGGGTACGCCAGGACAGGTTTGGGAACCACTGGACTAGAGTAACATGGATGACAGGACCCATTCTTCAGTATACACTGGCTATATTTGTTTACATAATATTCTAAAGTTGTACCTTTTTAAAGTGCATTATATTGTTTTGCACTCTTATAGTTGTATTAGTGAAGCACATTACATTTCTAAGAGGTCTAAAGCCCTGTTTCACAGACAGGATTAGGCCTTTAATTAGTACATTTAAGCAGCTTTTATAAACGTGCCTTAGAAAAAAAAACACATTACTGGTGTGCATCTTAAGACAAAACAATGACATTGACATATTTTAAGATCTGTCAGTGCAAGTTGCTTTCAGTTTAAACCGCACAAACATGCATGTTAGTCTAGGACTAGTTTAAGCATTGTCTCTGAAACCGGGGCCTAATGTATTAGGGCATTGAAATTAGACCCTTGTGTCCATCTGTTTGTCGTGTATGACCCCTCACAGAACTTAAAATATATTGATATTCTGACAGCAGGGAAATATTATGTGAATGTTATGAAAGCATAGAACTCAATTGAAACTGTTTGAATATCCATGGTATTAGTGAGATGAAAAGTAGTGTTGATGTGAGAAGATGTGTTGGTGTTTACATTTTTGTTCTTAATTTCCTTAGCAAATTCAGTCATGCCACGGAGAACTACTCCCCTTCAGGATGCCACTAATCACATCCTTGCAGGAAGAGACAAGAGTTCAATGTTAGAAATCAAATATATTAATCCAGTTAAAGGTGAGTGACTTTGACACAATGTAGGCTAAACTGCGGGGTTACACGTCACTGTTTTTTTAATGTATATTATGACCAGTGGTTTTCAGCCTATGACTATTAATTGTACAAACATCAATATAAATTTAAGTTGTTAATAGTATTTGAATGATATTTTAAAGGTGGTATCAGCGATGTCAGGCCCAAAAATAAATGATCACATTCATCTAATCTTTCCTAACGATCCTGCTAGCTGCCCGCCTCATAAGCAGGCGGTCAAAATCTGCACACAAAAACAATTGGTTTCACAACACTCAAAACCAAAGTTTTGGCCGACACGTCTTCAGCCGTGCACGAGCGCAAAACCTCAAAACCCCCACCTTTGTCAGTGATTGGTTGGAACACTATTTATTTTGGTTTTGAGTGTTGTGAAACCAATTGTTTTTGTGTGCAGATCTCAGAGACGTTTTTTTGACGGCCTGCTTATGGGGCGGGCAGCTAGTGGATCGTTAGGAAAGATTAGATGAATGTGATCATTTATTTTTGGGCCTGAAATCGCTGATACCACCTTTAGTAGTGGTCCTGTCTGTTGCTGTATTCTACACTTGTATTCATTATTCTACATGTAGAAAGGAGTTGTATCCAATGGATAGTCTGCTAGCCCCGTGTATAATAAGGTTGTGTCTGCAGGTCGTGGTATCTTCACCTTAGCTGTTTTCAATCAAGGAGACTTTGTGGTGGAGTACAGAGGGGAGCTCATTGATGCAGCTGAAGCTGAACATAGACGTAAACTGTACCACAAGGCATGTTCGGTCTTCATGTTTGACTTCATATGGAAGCGGAAGACATGGTGGTAGGTTCAGAGTGACTAATATGTTTAGATTTCTATAGTGAGAAGCAATGTTGTTTTCGTCAACGATGACGATAACGAAATGATTTTGTTGACGCACTTTTTTTTTATGACGATAACACGACGATGACTAGCTAAAAATGGCTCTAAGGTGACTAAAACATGACGAGACGTTTTCGAGTTTTCATTGACAAGACGAGACGGAACGAAAATGACTATAAGTCTGACGTTCGCAATGCGTGTCATTTCTGCCTATTTTGCGTGAAATCTGTCTGTTTTGAGCTAAAAAAGTTTCAGCAATGCTGCCGCTTCCTATCATTGTTTTGGGTACCCATGCCGCGCGCGCACCAGATTCCACACAACAACACACCTGCGGCTGCCGCTAGTCAATCACCAGTCACCACACATATTCGAAGGACCATGGCGGCGAATAAACGGGCATGGTGGTTGGAAACGACGAGATGATTTATGGACATAGGCTACTTTCAGTTTCAGTATAATCCAGCGGTTCTCAAAGTGTGGGGCGCGCCCCACTGGCGTGACAGATCTCCTCCAAAACGGGAGGAAATTTTCCATTTTATGCCTTTTTATCTTTATTCGTTCATGGCGAGTCCGCATAGTCAAATTCATCTTTGCAGCGACACCGAAAACACCAGTTTATTAATAAACAATTAAATGTCTCCTTGCTATTTTTTTTACACATTCATAATCATTACTTTTGCCGGTTCTTTGTGGCAAGCTTTATGCGTGCGCTTGACTGCGGCTATAACGCTCAATATCCCGTATAGCCTATTTAAGTACATTAATATAAAGGGGCGATTTGTCCACTAATGGCTTAAATGAACAACTACTAGTCGACTAGAATAAAAACTTTAGTCGGAGGCAGCTCTTATTCCACATATTCTCGAACCAGCAGGCCATTCTGTGTTGAGCGCGCGACCCTGAGCTGAATGAGCGAGCCGAGGGATATTCAGAAATGCGCTCTCCGCTCACATGCTCTGATCGGAACAAAGGAATATTACAATAATTAATCATTAGTTTATATCTTATACACTGCCCATACACTACCCATCATTTTAATCCCATATCAAACACAGTATGTTATGTCTATTTTATCTATTTAAAAAAAAATATATATCACGTTTTTAAGTATAGGCTAAAGGCAGAGAGCTGTGTGCATTCTTCTTCCCTTTGCCACATCATATCTCTGTGAGATGGGCTTTTCAGCTGTTTCAGTTTCACTGAAAACAAAGTAGGCCTACAGATCTCAGCTGAACATTGAGCATGACTTTTGAGAATTTGTGCAATTCAAAACAGGCTCATTGCAGCCACTAATGCAGGGATAAATAGACCTGTCTTGCCAAATGGATTTCTATTCTTTTCTTTTTTTAACAGATTGCAAAGTGGCACTTATTTCTTTTCTAGTTTTGAACTTGATACCAATTTTGACACAGCCGCATTTTATTTTCTCTATTTTTTTAAAGATTTAAAAACTTGATGAAAACCTTTTTTCGTTTTCGTCGACTAAAACTTGACTAAAACTATTACGTTTTTAAGTGACTAAAACTAAAAAGCATTTTCATCCATAAGACTAAGGCCCTGTCCCATTTCTCCCCCCTTAAAACTTCCACTTGGTTTTGAGTGCCCTCGAAAGTAAAGTCTCCTCAACGAGGGAAGTGGAGTTGAAGATCTTTCCCTATGAAATGGGACACCAGTGTTTCCCCTACCATTGTTTTGGGGGGGCGGGCCGCCCCCCCAAAACGACCCCCCGCCCCCCCAAAAATGCTGACGAAATCCAGTCATAAAAAAGGAATTTAGTGTATAACGTGGAATTTCACGGAATTAGTAAATTTGAGGAAAAAATAGAAAGCAGTTCAGTACACTTGAATTCAAATCGCGATGTAGACTAGTGTGTGGATATTAAAACACAAAGACTATTTAAATACGAATCCTGCATGTTCTGCGTGAATGAATGGTACCGCCGACGCGCAGTTTCCACACACACACACACACACACACACTGAAGCACGTGTGACGCTTTCGCTGTTTTTTGGCCTATATGAAGACACAAATGCATGAACTTCCTCTCCAGGCTCTAGATCCACTCTGAAAGTCACTTTGTGATCATTTCACCGCTTCATTTGAGAAAAACTATCATCATGACATAAACACACAGAAACTCAAAAGGTCTTCACGGCAACCCGTCAAAATAAAAGTTCGGTTTAACGTCAGACATATATTACTGTTGTACATTAGAATTTAGATATGTCCCAATGTAATAATACACTAACACTAATCCAAATAAATTATCATCAAAACTGACATTTTTAAGGAATAATCCATGTTTTAATTTTAACAGTAGGCTAAAGCTCATTGTGCAGCAAGTTATTTGACAAAAAGTTTATTTAATTTCATATGATTAAAATTGATGATAAATGCTAAAATCTGTGTTTTATGTCTTCATTTTATTACCAGAAAAAACAACACACAATCATTGTGAATTTTTTTTCATATATATATATAAAAAGTTGTATAAGTTTAATGATTCATAATACATGATTTCAATTAATAAAAATAAAAAAATTACACCACGTATCCGTAACACGCCCGCTCCGCAACACTAGCAGTCGTCCGTCGCCCCCCCCCCCCCCCCTGAAAAAAAATCCTAGGGGAAACACTGGACACCACTATATGCACCACTATATAGCGCGGCAATCCTCAATACGTCACGCGCAGCGTCAAAGTGTCTACTACTTCTACTACTATTTTCATTCATAAATTTGCCGGTTCCAGTTGTTGTGTTGCCTGTTGTGTGGGCTGTTTTCGTTTATCTAAGTCTGATGAATCAACAGAGAAGACATGTGGAATATAGAAGACGCATTTCCGGTCATTTTGCCATATATTTGTTTGTATCTGATCGTTTAGAAGCGCACACAAAACCCAAAGTTTGCTTGTCTAACGTTAGTTGCAATCCATTTCCGAACGCGCGCGCGCGCCGCCATGGGAACCGGGGCAACGTCTCTTGCGCGGATCATTGTGCTTTTAGTAGCTGTTTTTACCACCAACGTCCCGCAATTTAGAAACCGCAGACACTGCACTTTACAACAATCACCGATTGTGCTCAGTGCTGATTCTGACGTTAAGTTTGCGTTTAGAGAGAAATGACTGTCGCACGCGCTGTGAAGGGAAGATGATGCTCTAGACGAACGCGGCTAGTTTTTAATAATTTTACCTCACATATCTTCTTTTTATAATCCTTGGAAGCCAAAATCGAAAATAAAATTAGATTAACTAACTTACCCAGATCAAATGTATATTTGATTTGCTTTTGAAGCACTCGGCAGATATCATATGAACATCGTCAGATAGCTTCGTGAAATATTTTCTAACATTAGTGTTGAAAACTCAACAGTCCATTGGATGTGCATCAAACTAACATATTCCAACATATTTCGACATTTTAAAATGCGTATTTGTGAAAATATACTTAAAATTTAATTGTTCCTTTCCAGCGGTGTCCGCCATCTTAGTTGAAAAATTTGACCGGCTCGCTGAGTTCGCAAGGTATCCTGGGTAATTTCATCTTCCACTTCGTTTTAAGCCTGCATCGGACCGCACTATGTTTTGAGGGTTGATTTTAAGGGGAGAATAGCACTCCCCCTTGCTCTTTGGAGTATTGGGACACCCTACCCCTACACGAGAACGCGCAAAAACAAGGGTTAGGGCAGAAATCTAGGGTAAGGGGAGGTATTGGGACGCAGCCTTAGACTAAGACTAAAACTAAAAGGGCTGCCAAAAACAACACTGGTGAGAAGTCAGGATTTCTGAAGTGAAGATCTCATGTTGCACTTTAAATTAACTGTGCATCGAATAACTAAATTTGTATTGGATGTTGGCATTAGTGTAGTTGCTCACAAATTAAAGTACAATTCAAAAGTGTGTCACTATAAACGTCTGTTTAGTGCATTATGTTTTTAAATTTGCAGTATTGATGGAGCACTTGAAGATTCGTCATTCGGGCGTCTTGTGAACGATGAACACAAGGCACCAAATTGCAGAATGAAGTTGATCGAAGCAGAAGGGAAGCCACATCTCTGCCTTTTTGCACTAAAAGAAATCGCGGCAGGAACTGAAATCACTTATGACTATGGTGGGAAAGAATGGCCCTGGCGTACAGAGGTGGGTCATTTTGATTTTTCCCCTATACATTGGTGTCAAGGTTTAAAGTATATATTTTGACATCTTGATAACAATGAAATCATCTCTGTCTTAAAAGCTACTTTGTGTGTCAGTTTCATGATGCCACAGAGATTACACAATACCTATAGCTTGTTAGCCAACAATTAGAACCAAAAAACAGAAATCACTGCTTGGTGGTATTCAATCCGGTTTTCAGTCATTATTGTCAGGTTAATCTTGAATTACATGACACTCCCAGCTGATGCCAGCAAGCTTATCTGTATGTTTTGTCCTGTATGTTTTTAGATTCCCCCTACAGTTACAAGCACTGCTGCCCAAGAGTCTATTAAAGAACGTTTCCAAGACCAAACCATGTCATCCACAGTCTTTATGGAAGGTCAGTGACTGTTTGATTTAATGTTTTATCTAGCTGTCAATGGTGTGCTGTAGATGAGTAAGAATCATTTATGCCACATATTGCCATGTTTACAGAGATGGTCTTACATTAGTTATGGTGGGCATATAAATGTATTGTGTCTATAAAGGATGTGAACCAGTGATAGTATGGTTGCTTCTAGAGTGATGCACAACCTCACCATCCCTGGCCTTCCTCATATTCTCTCCTGTATTCTACAGAGACCAGAGAGAGGCCAGAAGTCCAGTCCTGCAATATAACATCAGGCAGTTCTGCTTGTGAGGTTAGGTTGAATACAGTGTCTATTGAAGCAATAAGTCCCATTGTTTTACAATGGCTAAAGAAAAAAGGTCTCAACGCAAAGCATCACCATGTACACCTGGCATAGTTCTATTGAATGGGGGCACAGCCAAATGTAAGGGACTATTTGTAAATAACAATTCTAACGCAAAATATATTTTCTGAATTGTTAGCAAGTAATTCACAAATGCAGACAGTGTAACTTTTTTAAGGTGTACTAACATAAAACAAAATGCAGCCAGAGATGTGATGTGGGAATTTTACAACACGATCAAATGTGATCCAGCCAATCATATTCAAGGGTCAGAAGCAGAACATTTTAAATTGTTACAGTCTTAGTCAGGTAAACTATACAATATCACAATTGTGTAGGTGATGTCCAAGTTCACATGTGCATTTTCTGTTTAACTTGTTTAGACACAGCTCAGTGGTGCAAGCTTCCCTTCTGGCCAACACTCTGCTGCAGTGCTTGGTGACCACACCAATGACTTGGAACCCAATGTTTTCTCTACAGATTTATTCAAAGGTGAGTCCCTGCTTGAGTAAGCAATGCCTGTTAAATACTGGGGTCTTGCAAAGCACTGCCTTCATGTCCTGTGTTCTCTTCAACAGACACCGAATTGAGAGCACAGTGTCCGTCATCTAGTCCCACACCAAACAGCCCTGAGCATGAGGTAAGTTTGAATTCAGCTGTTTATTTCGGGATGTATGAATGTTTAGAATTGATGTATTTTCGTAAGGGACATATTTATGAATTAATTATACTGCAGATACAGTCTGAAAATCTTTGTCGGTAAAGATAGTCATACTTTTAACATTTGCATATTGCTCTTCTTTTTTAGGTGCACTGTGTCAGAGGTCAATGTGGCACCACTTCTGTGACAGAGGAGATTGGAGAAGCTTGTGTCCAGCACCAGGAGGTGTCATCCCCTGTGTCCTCAACAGACCTTGCCACTGGTCAGTTATAGTTTTGAGTAAATGTTGTTAACTTCTGGCAATGCATGTCATGCCTGCTGAGGGTTTGCAGCATGAAAAACATCTGGCAATATCAGACCATTTGTGACCGATCACGGAAACTAGGGACACAAGTCGGTTCTTCGGCATTTTGAGTTATTCATAGATTCTGAAAGTGTAGTCTCCAAGCTTTCCAACGATGTGTAACACGTGGAAATCTGATAATATTTGGAGAAGTTGTGGCCATTTGAAGGTAGGAACTCAAAAAAGGTAAAATGGGAGAAAACGGCCTCAAAAGATTGTGCATTCTCACCTCTCTCTCCTGCTGGGAGTGACAATAGGGCTCATTTACATCTCATTTAGATAAGCCATACCCCCTGTAAAGCTCCCCCTGTGCTTTACAGCTTTTTTTTCTTTCCTGAGCTAGCTAATAACAATAGGTAGGTATGGGAAGGTCTAAACAGACTAAACATGAGATAACATGTACGTGTTCTTAGAATTAAAACAAAACGACAAACTTTAATGCTTAATGCAAACTCACCCCCAGGACCGGCGAATGCACTTCTGCCGCTCTAGGCGAAAAACAATTGTGCTGCCCCTCTATTTGCAACGTTTACCAGCAACAACACACAAAGACCAATATGCCATATACATATAACGCAAAACCAGCAACAGCACACAAAGACCAATAAGCCATAGGCCTATATATAACGCAAATAGTGCGCAACGCGCGTGTGCCCAAAATGTCAACAATATTAAAGTTTATGCAGGAGGTAAATGCCTGCTGGCATTTTTCTTTAAGCAGTCATGACAGGAATTTTCCAAATAATCATATTTCCTCCTCAGATTACTGTTGCAAATCTCTTTACACCACTTTCTTATGTGCGTATACACACACAAATGAAATGTCCGCAAGCACATTATATCATCAGCAGGTTCAGCATCTTAAATAACGACTAGAGAGCAAATGAAGCTTAACTTACGTTTCAGAAACGCGCACGGCAGGCCTTCATCGCAGCAAAGGTCTTAACTGCATCCTCTATTTCGATTCTCTGTGCCAGTTCATGTTCTATGGAGATTGTTGCCAGTCCATTAAGTCTGTTCCCTGTTCACAAAACGTTCCCCATTCAAAGCAATCGGGACATCACATATGAAACAGTTAGCCACCGCTGTCAGCGAGCCGAGCCGCCGTATTCAAGCACCGAGGGCGCGCGCGCCGCGCCCATACCTCCGGTTCAGTTTCCCGAGCCCACAAAGTGCGGCGAAAACATTTTCGGTGTAACTGCCACGCTTCAGCTCGTCTGCGACTATCTTTGCGGCGTCCATCTTCATTGAATTTTGATATCAGATAGAGCCGGCCAGAGCGCTGCATATTAAGTAGCCACGCTGTTGGGGGGCGGGGGCAAAAGCGCCGGCGGCTATTCAGTATGGAAATACACACAGACAATGACACGCCCCTACTGCATGCTAGAATCTCCGAAAAACAAGCCGATTTCAACCTCAAAATGTACGCTTTTAAATATACCAATACTGTTATCTCAAACATGTAGAGGCTTCTTCATGATCTCAACTAACAGATTCTGCAAAAAAGCGGAAATCACCAATTTTGGAAAAAAACGCTTCTTTCTCATTTTGCTCGCAAGTTGTGCTGCCGACTTGTGTCCCTGGTTTCCGTGACGGGTCACATTTGTAGATGATTATTTTATGGCTTGATGGATATTTTGTCTGTCAGGGATGCGAGTTGAGTTTGTTATGCCTATATGTGGTTTTATGACGCGAGGAAAGCCAAGCACTGAATCTCCCTGTCTTCCCTTGTACAGAGACCGAATCGAGATCAGAGTGTCAATCATCCAGAGCCGGGCCGAACGACTCTGCTTGTGAGGTGAGTTTGAAGTCACCTGTGTTTTGAAATTGACCAATGGTTAGAAGTACTGTGATGTTCCATGGAACACAGTTTTCAGTGTCTTAGTAAACCTCTTGCAGCTACGGTGGAATCGTCCTGTATTCAGTGTGGATGGTCTTTTCTAACCACAGTGTCCCCCCAACACTGGTGTTTTTCTGTGTGCGCCACACACTGGGACTTCAATAGTGGAAATCTTAGAGTTTGAGTTAGGATGTTTGAGATGGACAGTGTCCTTGTATACCTTGAGTTTGTCTGTGTCTCACACACGTACACAGATTTTTACCTTTTTTTCACAAAATTACTTTAGCTACTTAGAATTGTTTTTCTTTTCTTGCTTTACTTAATTAGATAGTCCAGGGTTAATCAACCTATTTCCTTGCAGGTTGAGGTTATGTAGCCTAGTGCTGTGGCTAGGAAGAAGAGAATAATCAAGTTTCTTTTTCTTTTCTACCTACAGCACTTGCTGTCTTCAAACAACAGCGCTATAGGTTGATTTACCCTGGACCTGGAGATTATCTTTTAGTGTTAAGCAAAGCCTTTGATTGGTAGAGATCCCTGTTGCCTTTTTTTTTTTTTTTTTACAGATAATAGAAGTTAAGCAGAGTAAATCTAAATTTGGCTTTGGACACAGGTTCAGAAACTAGATGTGTTGTGTTTTTTAAATGCCAGATGAAGGTTTACTTCAGTATTTAGAGGAATTGTCGTTTTTTGCCATCACAAGAGTTCCAAGTAGAAGCATATCTTTCTCTTTTGTGTGTGTGATGAGTGACACCCCAACAGTTAGCCAACCTAAACATAAGTCACATGAATTGAATAGATATGCTTCGCTATTATATCTCAAAAGTAACTTCTTTCCCCCTTTTTTATCTCTCCTGATTGATTTGTAGAAAAGGTTGTGTGAAAGTAAAAAAGCCAACAAATTTTTTTTTAATTCATGATATAATTTGTGTGTGTAAAGGTTTTATATTTATTTCATGTTTTAAAAAATGTTTTCACAGTGTGCAATCCATAAGCTGGTTTTTGAATTGGTGAGAATTGACAAATGCTGGATATGCCATTCACCTTTGACATCTATCAGATGGCACGGTGTAAGATGCAAACGTAAGTGTGTTATTCATCTTCTCCTAATTAATGCATTTCTCAGTACACCATAAGTAGTTTAATTTCATGCCATCGGTCAGTTCCAGACTCACACCTATAAAGCATGTTAATTGAAAGTTTTATCAGTTCAAACCATTGCGGTGGAAAACACTGGAGTGGCAGATACTATGATGTACCAGGCAAGAGAGTTTGCAAGCTGAGGCACATAGCAAAGAACAGAGAGCATACCTGCAAACTAGTTGCCTTTTGGCTAAATTTACCGTTTTGTAATTAAAATAGGCCATTTACGTAAAGCAAATGAGTTTTTTTATTGGGGGGTGGGGAGGGGGTTGCGGCGAGTCGGAGAAGCTGCATTTCAAATCTATCACGCAGGGTTTCCCTGAACAAGTTCTTAATTCCTTTGCTATTATCATTTATATTATTAGGCTATCTATTAGGGGTGTGACGAGACGCTTATCTCACGAGACGAGACGAGACACGAGATTGGGTTCACGAGAACGAGACGAGATGAGATTTTTGCTCAATTTTTCAGAAATCCTCAATGAAAAATAGTATGCAGGTGCATTTTTCAATGTTTTAACTAATAATCTTCTAATGCATGTCATTTCAGGTCTACTTTATGAGTATGAATTATTAAATGCATTGAAAGAAAACAATATTCAAGCAAAGGTTTTTATTGACTGGCTTTTCTTCTGTATGATTTCACATGAGTCTCTTCAGACCTTACTGTACATGTAAGAGCTTTCAGAACTTCTGATTGAGGCTGTGTGTGACCTCCTAACTGAACTCCTTTACATACATTTAACAGAGAAATAAAAACAGTATAAATAACAAAAATAAATAACAGTTTTCTCTTAGTCTTAAGTGCAAACAATAAGTGCAACCATAATCAAAGTTAGCACACAGACTCTTTATAATTGTTGTGAAATTGCTGTTTTATTTTGCACCGGCAGTTATAGGGTTAATGCAGTGAGTTCGGAAAAGGCCGGGTAGAGAGAAACGAGGCTGGTGCGTTTGTCTCTACAGCGTTCCGATTATAAGTTCAGAAACGGAGCCTCCCTTGTCTGTTGTCCTTTATACGTTACACAGTGCTCTCTCAATATTCGCAGTGCAAACAGAGACCATAGCCGCAAATAAACAGTCCAGAGATGGGTATTGGGAGACGGACTATTGTATGTATGCAGCCTAATTTGTGCGCAATGCACATCAGGGAGCTTGTGTTTTACTTTCACTTACAAAGTCGTGACCGCGCGTATAGGGAGCAGCGGTGCTGAGCGCGCATATTCTAGATTAGAAGATAAGACATACGTTTAGTCTGTTGCGCAACGAATCCTCCGCTCCGCCATCGTCACGCGATCAGTGAACTGGGATTCGTGCTGCACTGATTTCAGCAACTCGTGCTGGATGAGCAGAGCAGACTTTCACATTAGTTTATAATGGTTTTTATTTTTTTTATAAAAACAACAAAATGATAGTTTAGGCGAATGTGAGTGTAGCGGTGAAATATTCATGGCGATATCGCGAGACAGCTTTTTCACTCGACGAGAAATCTCGTCATATTTAGTCTCGCGAGATCTCGTGGCACGAGATCTCGTCACACCCCTACTATCTATACTGTCCTATTGCTCTTTGTTGATTAGACTTAGGCCTAAGTTAGGCTACAACCTTAAATTCTCGCAAATGTTTTGCTCTTTCATCCGGTTCGCTGCAGCTCGGCTAAACGCGTCTTTAATGGACTTTATTCATTGGCGTGACTGAAATAAAATTACAACTTATAGATGAGTTGTTTGCAATGTTAACCCAATCGCACAATAAGCGAAACACCACTGTTTGAATTGTTGTAGACGAATTTCAACAATCCCATATTTACGACGATACCAATGCAAAAAACACAGTTCTTGGTTTGATGCGCTACGTGAACATAGGGCAATGTTTGTGCTTCTTCGTCAGCATTTTTAAAGATTAGCTTGGCTGAAAAGCATAATGCACAAACGTTTCATTATGTTTCATGAGTATCAACACAAGCAAAGTGCCCTTAAGTCCGTGGTGCGCTCAGGTCATTACTAAAGTCATTCTGTAATTACGCATATGCTCACAAACTTCAAAGATGATGTTAAACCCTTTGAGCAGAAACTATCAAACTTGCAAATTTCTTTGTGTCTGTCCAATAAGGATTTCCAAGTGTTTTTTTTCTAACTTCGTGCCTTCCAATAAGTCACTGGGCCTTGTTTACGCATCTGAGTTGATAATAGTTTGAGTGGGCTTTTCGAATGTGGTCTTTTGAATTTAGTTTGGCTAATTGAGATGATAAATATACTGTATATAAAAAGGTCATAATGAACAAAAACTTTAGGGCTAATAAATGCAGACCTAATTCAATAGATCCATCAAGCAATTGGCAATCCAAATGCTTGTAGGTGTCTCCACACCTTTCCAATTACTTTCCTTTTATTCTCACAAGCCTTATTAATTAATGTAGGATAAACATTTCAGCATTTTTGTTCCCCATTAGACCATTCTGCCAGAACTCAAAAAATCTGCTTTTCATTCTGAACTCACTTTATGCTTCAGTTTTCAGTTCACTTTATGCTTATGTTTAGTGGTGTTGGTGAATTTATTGTGTGGGATCACTACATACATTTTTAACTTTGACTTTGAATGGGTAATGTAAATGCTCTGCCACTCCATTGAATTCTACCTCAATGGTCGAAACCTGTGTACTTTTTGTCTAAATGGAAAATTTTAGCCATCACTCAAACTGTGCATTTGTAATGAACAGTTCATTTTGTTAGCATTTCTTGATTTTGTATGTTTCATTAGTGTGAAGCTGTTTGCATTTAATATTAGAAAATTAGTATGTAATTGGTCAGCATGGGAAATTGATCAATTGTTGTCTAATGCTGTGGTTTGCCTAATTTTGTCTGTGAAGAATGCTGTGGTGTGTGGCATAAAATCTGCCTCCAGAAATCCTCAGAAGACTGGGATATATCAGATGTAAGTGTGCATTGAAGTATAATATGCTTAATATCAATAGGATGGCTCTTAGCAGTTTGTTTTTGACATCCATCCTTCCCATGTGTATTTCTGTTATTTAAAGATGACTGTATTTAATTAAATTTAATTAAATAATTGAATGTACTTTACAGGACGATGTCTCATCTGGCGACGAGTACATCCCAGCATCTGTATCGGATTCAGAAAGCTCAGGGACAGAGTTGAGTGTTGAGTTGCCTGGACCATCCAAAAAGTCCCATACCACTAATATGCCTGATTTAGGTGTTACTTTCGCTGAACAAGAACAGACCATAGATATAGAGGACAACTCAAAGGATATCTGTAAGAATATCCTGATGGATCTAGAAACTACTGGTGATCTCCAAAGTGACCCCGAACCAGAACCAGAAAGCTCAGAGTCATACCTGCAGAAAACAAAAGATGCGAGTAACAAAAAGGGTACTGTGGATAATCTTGGCCAAAGTAAATCCCCAACTAAATCAGCGAAATTCATTAAAAGCCAAGTCAATTATTGTTTTGTATGTGAAAAACCTCAAACAAAATTTGCACGTCATCTCGAGAGGCATGTAAAAGAAAATGCTGAAATCGCACAGGCACTCCAGTTCCCCAAATCATCAAAGGACAGAAAGGTTCTTCTTGAGAAATTCCGAAACCTTGGCAACTTCAAGCATAACTCTATTGTTAAAACCACAGGGTCAGGCTGTCTTAAAGTGAAAAGGTGTTCCAAACAGAGCAGCAGCTCTGAGACTTACGATTACTGCTTGTACTGTAAGGGTATGTTATCCAGAGCCGAACTTTCTCGACATATGAAGAGATGTGCTCTAAGACCCGAGAATAATGTTGAAGAGGGACCTGAGTTGAGAGAGAGAGTCATTGGTATAGCATCTGCTCAGTCTACAATGTCACAGCCAATTTCAAGTGAACTTTGGTCAGTGCTGGGCAAAATGCACAAGGATGACGTGTCCACTGCAATAAGGAATGATCATTATCTCATGCAGTTTGCCCAGTCCCTCTTTAATAAGCATGGGAATGACAGATCAAAGCATGAGTATATAAGACAGAAAGTAAGGGAACTTGGGAGATTACTTGTGACTTTGCGCCACACAACTAGAATCCATAACATGGAAGAGGCAATAAAACCAGGCAACTTCTTTATTCTTACAAGTGCTGTCAAGAGAGTTTCAGGTTTTGATCATGAAAACAACACATTCAAAGCCCCAAGTTTGGCCCTGAAAATTGGGCATTCTCTCAGAAAGATAAGTGACCTCATCATGTGTCGTGTCCTCATGGAAGAGGACCAAGAGGGGATCGATTCCATCAGAAGGTTTCATGCACTTCATGAAACAAAGTGGTCTGAATTAGTTTCCCATTCTGCCTTATCAAACCTGAGTGAGGCAAAATACAACAAGAGCAGCAGGCTTCCACTGGCCAAAGACGTCCAGAAGCTACAGTTATATCTTGGTCAGCAAGTGGAATTGGCTAAGGAGAAACTAGCCGATAACCCAACAGCAGGCACTTATGCAGCACTAGCAAAGGTGACCCTCTGTCAAGTCATTTTGTTTAATAGGAGGAGGGAAGGTGAAGTGGCACGGATGACTGTAAAAAATTTTGAAGATCGTGACATGTCACAACTAAACGATGACATAAGCACTGGGCTTACCGAAGTTGAGAAGAGACTTTGCAAACAATTCGCCAGAGTAGAATTGAGGGGGAAAAAAGGACGAAAGGTTGCTGTGATCCTGACTCCTGATATGACTGCTAACCTGTCACTCCTCATTAGTAAGAGGAAAGAGTGTGGAGTAACTGAAAACAACAATTACCTGTTCGCTGTTCCTTGTAGTGATGGTCACTACAGAGGGCAGTTTGGTCCATTTGCAGATGCTTGTGGAGCTGAAGATCCTCAAAACCTCAGATCAACTAACCTTCGCAAACAGATCGCCACAATAAGCCAAGTCATGAACTTGAAAGATAATGAACTGGACCAGCTGGCTGATTTTCTTGGCCATGACATTAGGGTGCATAGGGAGTACTATCGACTGCCCCAATCAACAATTCAGCTGGCTAAGATATCAAAGCTGCTTATGGCTATGGAGAAGGGAAGTGTGAAGGATATTCAAGGAAAATCTCTGGACGAAATTGGTGGTATGTATCATTTACATGTTGTTAAATCTACTTGGTGTATGTGTAATAAAATGTGATAATTTTTACAATGTCATTTAATAGATGACATAGACGATATGGATACAGGATCACAACTACTCCTTAATGTTTCCACATTGCAAGGTACTGTTAAAATTGGGTCCCAAGGCTACTAAAATTGTTGCATTCCATGTTGCGGATTTTGTAATTGTATTGGTGAAATATTTAAAATAGGCTTTTTTTTATATATACATTTAGATAACTGCCTACTGTTATTTAAAAAAATGAACTTTTTATTGCCTACCCTCCTTGCTGTGTAATTGATACCAACGTTTTTTTTGTTGTCTTGTTTTGTTTTTAGACAATGAAGAAATGTTGGCTTCTGGCACTGTTGAATCACCTCACCTCTCCGAGACTGCAGCTCAAGGTATAATCTGAATGATGGACCCAAAGTTTGCCCAACAAATCTAATGTAATGAGCTAGATCTATGGGTTCATTAGAGTTTATTAAAAATGTTTTAGTCAGGAATTTTACAGTAGTACGATGGTTATAAACTTGGCTAGTATTTTGATGTGTTCAGTAGTTTGCATGATCATTTTAAAACAACAGCGAAGACTTGGCCTGTGTAAAATCTACATTATTTCCTAGTAAAATTATCACTCAAGGTATTGTTGCACAGTTACGCTCTCCTGACTTCATCCGGTTCAACAACTTTGCCATGAGTATACTTATTATAATATAGAATTGGCTGTCTACAGTTCTACATGTATCCCCTCCATGTCCATGGTGTTTGATTGGTAGGCAGACAGGCTCTTTAAGCCCATACATTTATACTGTGCAATATTTTTTTAGATGACCAGGGGAACGCTGCCTGTGTAACTTCTGGTTCACCTCATCTCCCCGACTCAGTTACTCAAGGTATTGTATAAATGCGATGCCATGTCCATCACTAGGCACCACTAATGTGCAGTCAACGCTTACATTGTTTGGTTAGACATATAAGGCATAAAAAGAAGCTGGATGTATTTTGTTTTTAATAAGCAGTGTAATGAAATGTCATGTTAATTAAAACAATCTAACTTGATTTTTAGCAGAACTAAAGTCAATTTATTATCACACACATTGTCTACACAAGTTCCAGCTTGTTTGTCAATTTTGAACAGCAACATCCCGACCTACAAGTACATCTTGCAGGATCTTTTATCTTTTTTTTTATCTTCTAATATTTTTTTAATTCTTCAGGTTTCCATGTTTCATCAAGACGGTGTGTGAAGAGACCATGGTCTGAGGAGGAGATACAAGCTGTGATGAAACATATGAGGCCTTTTATTGAAAACGGTGTCACTGCCACCAGTGAGCAGTGCCTGAAGTGCAAGGAAAAGGAACAACCTATCTTGGAGAAAAGATCCATTCAGAACATTCGAGATTTTGTGCGCAACAGGGGCTTAGCCTTTAAAAAACATTCAAATGCTAAACGCTAAATGCACTTTTGGATAGCCTGAGCCTTTACCTTTCTAGGCATGTTTTGCAAGTTGCTGTCCTATGTTCAGAAATGGTTTAGGTCACTTAAAGGTTAGTTCACTCAAAAATGATAATGATGTCATTAATGACTCTCCCTCATGTTGTTCCAAGCCCGTAAGACCTCCATTCATCATCTTAACACAGTTTAAGATATTTTAGATTTAGTCCGAGAGTTTTCAGTCCCTCCATTGAACATGTATGGCCGGTTTACTGTCCTTGTCCAGAAAGCTAATAAGACTTAATCAAAGTAGTCCATGTGACATCAGTGGGTTAGTCAGAGTTTTCTGAAGCATCGAAAATACATTTTGGTCCAAAAATAACAAAAGCTATGACTTTATTCAGCATTGCATTGTCTTCCGGTTCTGTTGTCAACTCCACAGTTACCCTGCTGATGACGTGTTATCTGGTGCGCCCGAGCGTCGTTTACAGTCTGGGGGAGACGCACACTGTATTCAAGCTATTCTACATTGTTTGTATTTTAGTATTGCTATATTTTTTTACAATGGTGCGTAAGTGTGCATGTCGCGGATCCTAATCGCCAAAAACACTCAGGCGCACCAGATAACACGTCATCAGCAGGGTCACTGTGGAGTTGACAACAGACCGGGAAGAGAATACAATTGTATTGTTTGCTTGAAATGCTTCAGAAAACTCTGACTAACCCACTGATGTCACATGGACTACTTTGAAGTCTTTATTAGCTTTCTGGACAAGGACATTAAACCGGCCATACATGTTCAATGGAGGGACAGAAAGCTCTCGGACTAAATCTAAAATATCTTAAACTGTGTCCTGAAGATGAACGGAGGTCTGACGGGCTTGGGGCGACACGAGGGAGAGGCATTAATGACATCAGTTTCATTTTTGGGTCAACCTCATCTTTTAATTTAATTTATTTATTTTATTATTAAATACATTTTATTTATTAATCCTTTAATTTATTTTGCTTACAGGCAGTTTTTTTGTTTTGTTTATTTTGCTATGTGGTTACCCTGGGCCTTTTAATGTCAGGATTCACTTTTATTTTTATGTTCATTTTTACAATGCTGTCCTTTTAAGGAACGGATTCTTGAGTTGACCAAATCAAATATATTGCAGTAATTCAACAAATGTTGTGTTGTGTGTTAATAATGACAAACCTATATTATTTTCAACATTATTAGCTTAAATGCAGATGAATTACGTTTAGTAGTCAAACAATTAATTATGGTAGATTTTTTCATAAACCTATCTACATACCTATAATATTTATACTCTAGCGCATCTAAAGTCGAGGTCAGCCGAGTCTAACCCTATACTCTAGCGCATCTACACATCGACTGCGGCTGGGTGCTAATCCTATACTCTAGCGTAGAGGTTTAGTTCCAACCTGCTTCAGCACACCTGCCGTCGTATTTTCAAGCAAACCTGAAGAGCTTGATGAGCTGATTCAATTTATTTTTAGAAGGCATCTCACGGAAGCAGTAGGGTTGGCAGTTCTGTAATATATTCCATATTATTATTATGGTGTGCCTCAGTCACTTTGGTCTTATAATCCTTGTGTCCTTTCAAAGCAGGTTATATTTGGTGTATGTGTCTGGTGACCTGGCCTTATACACCTTGTGTCCTTTCAAAGCAGGTTATATTTGGTGTATGTGTCTGGTGACCTGGCCTTATACACCTTGTGTCCTTTCAAAGCAGGTTATACTTGGTGTATGTGTCTGGTGAAATCATTGACCCTGTACACCACACTGTCCTTATAGACCCTGTTACAGAGAAGTCTTTACAAACCACCAAAAAGTCAGAAAAAGAGCCATTTTTTATATCTCAGTTGTGCAAAGAAAATCTTTAAATTTTAAGTCGTGTATAGGTTCGCTGATTTTTTTCATGATTTTTGATATGTATTTTGTAGCTCTAGCACCACTGGAACCCGGTGTCCCCGTAGCCCTATACCCAGTCTGATTTGTCATAAATTTAAAAAATTGTCCCTTTAGTCCGACAAACGGGTATGTGTGTGTGGACAGATGTGTGTGTGTGTGTGTGGACAGATGTGTGTGTGTGTGTGTGTGTGTGTGTGTGTGTGTGTGTGTGGACAGATGTGTGTGTGTGTGTGTGGACAGATGTGTGTGTGTGTGTGTGTGTGTGTGTGTGTGGACAGGTGTGTGTGTGTGTGTGTGTGGACAGATGTGTGTGTGTGTGTGTGTGTGGACAGATGTGTGTGTGTAGACAGATGTGTGTGTGTGGACAGATGTGTGTGTGTGTGTGTGTGTGTGTGTGTGTGTGTGTGTGTGGACAGGTGTGTGTGTGTGTGTGTGTGGACAGATGTGTGTGTGTGTGTGTGTGTGTGTGTGTGTGTGTGTGTGTGTGTGTGTGGACAGATGTGTGTGTGTGTGTGTGTGTGTGTGTGTGTGTGTGTGGACAGATGTGTGTGTGTGTACAGATGTGTGTGTGTGTGTGTACAGAAGTGTGTGTATGTGTGTACAGATGTGTGTGTGTACAGATGTGTGTGTGTGTACAGATGTGTGTGTGTGTACAGATGTGTGTGTGTGTGTACAGATGTGTGTGTACAGATGTGTGTTTAGATGTGTGTGTGTGTGTGTACAGATGTGTGTGTGTGTACAGATGTGTGTGTGTGTACAGACGTGTGTGTGTGTGTGTACAGGTGTATGTGTGTAGATGTGTATGTGTGTACAGATGTGTGTGTGTGCAGGTGTGTGTGTGGACAGATGTGCGTGGACAGATGTGTGTGTGTGTGTGGACAGGTGTGTGTGTGTGTGTGTGTGTGTGTGGACAGATGTGTGTGTGTGTGTGGACAGATGTGTGTGTGTGTGTGGACAGATGTGTGTGTGTGTGGACAGATGTGTATGTGGACAGATGTGTGTGTGTGTGTGTGTGTGGACAGATGTGTGTGTGTGTGTGTGTGTGTGTGTGGACAGATGTGTGTGTGTGTGTGTGGACAGATGTGTGGACAGATGTGTGTGTGTGTGTGTGTGTGGACAGATGTGTGTGTGTGTGGACAGATGTGTGTGTGGACAGATGTGTATGTGGACAGATGTGTGTGTGTGTGTGTGTGTGGACAGATGTGTGGACAGATGTGTGTGTGTGTGTGTGTGTGGACAGATGTGTGGACAGATGTGTGTGTGTGTGTGGACAGATGTGTGTGTGTGTGTGTGTGTGTGTGTGTGGACAGATGTGTGTGTGTGTGTGTGTGTGTGTGTGTGTGTGTGGACAGATGTGTGTGTACAGATGTGTGTGTGTGTGTGTGTGTGTGTGTGTGTGTGGACAGATGTGTGTGTGTACAGATGTGTGTGTGTGTGGACAGATGTGTGTGTGGACAGATGTGTGTGTGTGGACAGATGTGTGTGTGTGTGTGTGTGTGTGTGTGTGTGTGTGTGTGTGTGTGTGTGTGGACAGATGTGTGTGTGTACAGATGTGTGTGTGGACAGATGTGTATGTGGACAGATGTGTGTGTGTGTGTGTGTGTGTGTGTGTGTGGACAGGTGTGTGTGTGTGTGTGTGTGTGGACAGATGTGTGTGTGTGTGTGTGTGTGTGAACAGATGTGTGTGTGTGTGTGTGTGTGTGTGTGGACAGATGTGTGTGTGTACAGATGTGTGTGTGTACAGATGTGTGTGTGGACAGATGTGTATGTGGACAGATGTGTGTGTGTGTGTGTGTGTGTGTGTGTGTGTGTGTGTGTGTGTGTGTGTGTGTGTGTGTGTGGACAGATGTGTGTGGACAGATGTGTGTGTGTTTGGACAGATGTGTGTGTGTGGACAGATGTGTGTGTGTGTGTACAGATGTGTGTGTGTACAGATGTGTGTGTGGACAGATGTGTGTGTGGACAGATGTGTATGTGGACAGATGTGTGTATGGACAGATGTGTGTGTGGACAGATGTGTGTGTGTGGACAGATGTGTGTGTGTGGACAGATGTGTGTGTGTGTGTGTGTGTGTGTGTGTACAGATGTGTGTGTGTGTGGACAGGTGTGTGTGTGTGTGTGTGTGTGTGTGGACAGATGTGTGTGTGGACAGATGTGTGTGTGTGGACAGATGTGTGTGTGTAGATGTGTGTGTGTGTGCAGATGTGTATGTGGACAGATGTGTGTGGACAGATGTGCGTGTACAGATGTGTGTGTGTGTGTGTGTGTGTGTGTGTGTGTGTGTGTGTGTGTGTGGACAGATGTGTGTGTGTGTGTGTTTTGTGTACAGATGTGTGTGTGTGTACAGATGTGTGTGTGTGTACAGATGTGTGTGTGTGGACAGATGTGTGTGTGGACAGATGTGTATGTGGACAGATGTGTATGTGGACAGATGTGTGTGTGTGTGGACAGATGTGTGTGTGTGTGGACAGATGTGTGTGTGGACAGATGTGAGTGTGGACAGATGTGTGTGTGTGTGTGTGTACAGATGTGTGTGTACAGATGTGTGTTTAGATGTGTGTGCGTGTACAGATGTGTGTGTACAGATGTGTGTGTGTGTGTGTACAGACGTGTGTGTGTGTAGATATGTATGTGTGTACAGATGTGTGTGTGTGTGTGTGTGCAGATGTGTGTGTGTGAGGAAAGATGTGCGGGTACGGATGTGTGTGTGTGTGTGTGTGGACAGATGTGTGTGTGTGTGTGTGGACAGGTGTGTGTGTGTGTGTGTGTGTGTGGACAGATGTGTGTGTGTTTGGACAGATGTGTGTGTGTGGACAGATGTGTGTGTGGACAGATGTGTGTGTGGACAGGTGTGTGTGTGTACAGATGTGTGTGTGTGGACAGATATGTGTGTGTATATGTGTGTGTGGACAGATGTGTGTGTGGACAGATGTGTGTGTGTCTACATATGTGTGTGTGAGGACAGATGTGACGTAATGACGCAAAGACATGCTCGAATCTCCCGCTGAAATCCACCAGTACCACTGGAATTAAAAACATTATTACAAGCTTACCGCTGTGAATCGAGCTACGGCAAGCAGAGAGTTTTGAACACTGGCTGGTTATGTATTTTCTCAAATATGTATTTTGGATAATTTTTAATCCCAAAAAAGCTACGGACTGCAGCTTTAAGTGTATTATAAATAAATAATTGGTTAGTCAAATACTCAATTCTTATAGTGAAAAAAAAATCAATTATTTGTGTATGTTTATCTCAAACAATCAAATAAATGATATTCAGAGATTTTAAGTTAATAAAGTTAAATATTACTGTGATATTTACTGAGCCACAGAATAATTACACAGAGTGTAGATAAAAAAACCCACATATAAATGTGAGCAATAGGGAAACCCAGAAAGTGCACTGCTATAACCAATGAAACATAAGCCCTGCTATCTTCAAATAAATAAACTTCAGTCACACTGTAATTGCTGTACAGTATAATGACACTAACTGTAGTTTCTCCAGCTTGAATTGTGGGTTCATCAGTAGATCACTGAGGTTTTTCACTCCAGAGTCTCCTAGTTTATTCACGCTCAGGTCCAGCTCTCTCAGGTGTGACGGGTTTGATTTCAGAGCTGAAGTCACATCAGAACAACCTTCATCTGTCATATCACAGCAGCTTAACCTACATTAGCAGAGAGAGAGAGAGAGAGAGAGAGAGAGAGAGAGAAGAAAATAAGAGACTCTTTATTCTGTAAAGTCACATCATCTTCATCAGCGAATAAAACAGACAGAGAAAGAAAGATCTTCATATTTATTTCACCAGATCACAAAATACTACTGTGAAAATGTTTGTACAAATATAATGTTAATGTGTTTTAGTTTAAACAGTTGAAGTGATTTTAACTCTCTGGGGTCGGCGGTCTCGCCGGCGATACCAGCTCACTTTTTTCATTATCAGTGCAAAAGAGACTCAAATTACTCTGTTGATTTTGATCTTACATATAAGTGTTGTACATCATTCGATCCTGTTAAGTTTGTATTTTTTTTGTGGAACCTCATAATAAAAACAAAGTGTTGTGCTTTTCGCCTAATAAAGAAAAATAAACATGATGCGCGTTCTGCGTTCTCTCTGTCAGTGAAGTCCATTCTGAAACGCGTCCGAAAAATGAACTGTAACTCTGCAAATACTCAGTCAAACAGGTATCCACGCCCACATCAGCTGGATAACCCACCGAAAGAGACTCATATTTACGACGCTGTGAGGAATAATACTATCTTAATAATAATCCTGGAAAAAATTACCTCAGAAGTACAGGTAGTTTCATTTGGAGGAGCAACGGATCCAGCTGAGGAATAGGTAGGCCTACATTCTTTATTCTCAAGTGCTTTGTGCTAATCGCGATATGAAATAGTGTCTGTAAACAAAAAGACTGTTTGAATATGAATCGCATTTTTGTGTGTGAATGAATGAACAGCTTTTACCTAACTATATTCCAATACTGAGATGAGTAAAAATCGACTGAAATATGTTGAAATAAAATATTTTTGTATATGCAACGTATTAAACTGCAAATTAACATTTATATGTCCGAATCATAAAAACTATATGTTACATATGAAAGACAAGATGTCGTTTTTACTGTAAAATACGATGTTATTATAGTGTTTGTTCGATTGTAGGCTATTTTCAAACTAATTAATCCGCAACTGTGAAATATGTATGATAAAATGTATACTTTAATATATACAAAGAAAGATTACATTTGAAATATAGTTAATTTTAATTGTTGTTGTAATTGTAACCTTTTTATTAAAATAGCAAAAATATATGTAGGCTACATATAAATAAATCTTAGGTAAATCTTAAAAGCTCAATATAAGCCTTCTCTTTAAATTATTTGTATTGTGTTTTATTAGTGACACATTTGGGATATATTCCCAAACTTTCTGTAAAAACAGTATGAGAATTAACTGCACAATTACTAGAAATGTTTACATTTTATATTATACAATTTGCAAGCACAATTTGAAAAATAAATAAATAATTGGAACTGTGAACCAATTTTGTATTATATAGGCCTATATATATATATATATATATATATATATATATTGTCATTGCATTCTTGTGGCTCAGTGACACACCTGAATGAAAGGGTCATTAGTATGCAGCCCCATTATGCGCTCATTATGCGGGCCCATTGTCTTCTCAGGTGTGAATCACAGCAGGTCACACCCCTGCGCATATTGCCTTTCCAAACAAAAAGTGTCATTTTTAAATTTAAATCAATCTATTGTTTTATGTGAATGATAAGGCAGGATGATTTTCAGATCATTTTGAAGAAAAAACTCTAGGCGACAACATCCATTAGTTTAAAGTCTTGTGGACACATATTTAGTATGTTGATAACACATTATGGTAGCCCTGTGTGTGCTAAATAGAGTGTAATTACACCTTTGCCAGTAATTTGTTTATAAGCAACTGAAAAAAGCACAAATGTCAGAGTATGTCAAAACATCTCAAGGACCCCAAAAACACCTTGGACCCCAGAGGGTTAAGCATTTTGATTCTTGTATGTGAATGTGACTGACCTCAATCTCTCCAGTTTACAGTGTGAATCCTTCAGTACGGCACATAAGTGCTTCACTCCTGTGTTTCCTAGATTATTCCCGCTCAGGTCCAGCTCTCTCAGGTGTGACGGGTTTGATTTCAGAGCTGAAGTCAGGATGAGACTCTGTTTCTCTGTAATACTGCATCTATACAGACTGAAGACAGAGAAATAACAATAGTTCACATCTCTGATGATCATCTTATTGAAGAGCTACAGCAGCATTTAGTTTCCAATAGTCTGTTTTAAAACCCAGTCACACTAGTTCTGTCAGTCAGTGCCGTGATCCTAAACTACAAGTTCATTGGTGAATTCCTCCTCCTCGTCGCTCTCCTCCACTTCTCCCTCTCCGGCCTCCGCTAACTCCTCCTGCCTCGCTTGCGCTAACAGCTCCGCCCAGATGCGCAGGGCTCTCTTGCGTGCGCAATCTGCACCATACCGAACTGGCTTAAACAGACGATCTGACGGGTTTTAGAAGATTAAATACAACCCGAAACTAAAAAACAGACCAGGCCTCTATTTGAGACCGGCCTTTATTTATCCAAGCCTGTCGCCACACCAGGCGTGTAAAAGAGACAGGCGTCTATTTGGGACTCGGCTATTATGTGAAGCTTTACGGTATGCATGGTAATTCTGAATAATGTCCCTAGGGGCACCTCATATTTTCGGTTGCAAATTGATGGTCACAGGCCCGCAGTGCTTTTGGCTGGATTTGTGCGCAAAAAAACGTGCCAAAAGTGTAAACGAGGAAAAATGAAAGTCAGAAGAATACAGATCCTATTTATTTTGCATAAACATGAAGCTGCAGCTTCAAAATACATGAATTACACTTACGAATACGATTAAAATGCTGCAAATATTTTTTTCTTACACTTTTACAAATCGTCTCTTGCACATGCTAATTTAATTTACACTTGCAATCTTAAGTACAATTTCACAAATCTTACCCTGCGCATGCGATTCTTTATGGCATCATAATACCTCCATACACAAGCACCTATTAAATATATTTCCATAATAGTATTATTGTATAAATATATATTTATATACTTCGAATGTGTTTGAATATTTCACCAGTATCAGCACTGGGACTTGTCACTGTATTACTCCACTTGTCTGTGTTTGTGCAACTTGCATCTGTAAGCCAGTAGGGGGCGACACGTGACTGTCTTTATGAGTGAGCAATTAAACCATTAATTGAACTGATTAGTCCAAAAACATTGATTAATTCAGGAAATAAACAAGTTGCTGAAACTGATCTTTGATGCTCATCCATATTGCTCATATGCCTCTGGACACAGAAGGATTGCATTGGCGTTTGACTGAAATGTAACATCTATGCAAAATAATCATTGAATCATTTATCATTCCTGTTTGGAATAAGTGATTGTGTTTGTCAACAATAAGCATAACATTTCTGGATTTCAATTTGTAGTGTGGATCATTCATTGCAACATTTAACCTGATTCTCAAGTTTAAGAATCTGTTTTCTGCTTGACAAATAATGTATGCTGCTGCCCACTGACATGCTTTTAAAGCTATTGATATCCAATTGTGTTGTCCTTCAAACACCTTAAATTGCACATGTGTAGATCAGGAAAATCTAAATTTCCCCTGAATCCCCCAAGCAACATCAATTTTGGGACCTCAGTTTTTATAAAACCCTGCGTACGGCTCTGCCTTCATGTGACCATTGTCTTCTGTCTGGCTTTGTTCCCTGTAACTGCTGTTGGTGACGTTCATGTTTCTCAGTCAAGTCTTTGTTTTTGTAGTTTTGTTCACGTTTATTTGAATAAAGCTGCACTTGCGTTCAGTAGTGATGGGAGAAACAAAGCTTTTCAAAGCTTCAAATCAGTTAAACCAATTTCTTCGCAAAATGATTCACTGTTTTGAAGCGTTAGTCTAAGCGTGCAAGCGTGTAGTTTCGAAACGACACACACTGGCCAAAAACTGCATATAAACACCTTCTACAAACCCATTACAAATGTTTTATTGAAAGTACAATCTATCAAATGCAATTAACTAATAATCTAATATGATTAAATATCAAGTTTCTGTATAATATGTGCTCTTGTATCAATTTTCAGTGCTTGTTCTTGTTTTGGAATTTTTCTATTATTACTCTGATTTCAGTGATTCCTAATGATGGCCTCATCTGTTCTCACGAATGTAGTGAGAGGGGGCCTTTGGGTGATAATTTACTGTGGTTGGGAGTCAGTGGAGGTAAGGAAAAGCAGGTGGTCAAGGGGTCATCTTGAGTGCATTTGTACTTTATAGCCTAAAGGGTTAAGGGGCATTTACTCTCAGGGCCAGGGAGAAATAGAAAAAAACAAAGTATATCTCTCCTGTGAGGGGAGGGCAGAAATAAGGCCTTGGAGGACACAAGATATAAAAAAGACAGACACTGCTTCACTTTATCTCTCCACACTGACTCACGAATGTGTATTGGTGACGAAGATCTCTCTTGCAAGAGAATAAATACTTTATAAACTATTAAATTTGACTCAGAGTGTCTCTTACTCAGTGATGATGTTTGTTGGAAAGGAAAAGCCACAACATTCTGTTTATTTTATGGATGGCTCAGCTAAACAGGCCAATAAGAGATTATTAACTACTATTATTCCTTTTAATTATACAAATATTAATTAAATCTAATTCTAATTAAAACATCTTCAAAGGTATAAAACTGATCAGAGATAAGGTTAAACCCACAGACACTTGTTTAATCTGCATGATTCATGGGTTCACAGAGATCATCTTCCCCCAGCGGTGAACCACTGACATTTCCAAACGTTTTGAAACAGTTATGACGCAACTAATCCTCGTTTCCTGAGATCATGTGACTTTGGCAGTTTGATACACGCTCCGAACCACTGATTCAAAACAAAAGATTCGGAAAGGTTTCGTATCTTCATGAAGCGTGTTTCGAAAGCGCCCATCACTAGCGTTCAGTGGATCTTATTACAGGCAGATACTGATCACAGACTTTTAAAATGCACTTGTTCAAAAGTTACAGTATATGCTGCAGCAAAATTAGACATTTTACATTTTGGGAAATACAAACATTGTATGAACAACATATGAACATTTCTGATTCTGATGTCACAAAAAACATTGTTCTATCTCTACAGAAACTGAAATAATTATTGACCCTTGATCCAACTGTCTGTCTTAACCAAATATTTAAAGCTTGATATCAAGTTTTTTTTTATTTGCTGTTTAATTTTATTACTTTAAATTGTTGTGGCTCTGTGTGATGCTGAGGAAAAAACTGCTCTGACTCAAACAAGTGAGGAAATATTATCATCAGCTAACATTGCAACTAAAAGTAAAGTAATATTATAAATAAATGAGCAATACTCACATCAGTGTGTTCAGTCGACAGTGTTTATCCTGCAGTAGAGCAGCGATCTGATTCACTTGTGTGTCTCCTAGTTTATGTACACTCAGATTCAGCTTTCTCTGGAGAAACGGGTTTTCACCCACAACTCTATTCACATACTGACAGGCTTCCTCTGCAGCAGGACTCAAAAACCTGCAGAACAGTCAATTCGGTTCTCAAATAAATGTCTGTTGCATTACAAAAAAGATTGATACGATAATTTTTTTTATTTTTCTTTGAACATTTAAATACACAAATAAATATAAATTTTAAAGAAACTAGAGCGACACTCAGTCCTAAAGCAAACTCATAAGAATAGAAACGTCTCACGAGCAGAGGGGCAAAAGCTCACTAGATCATGGTTTTCAGTATGAATACAGAGTGTGAAAGTAAGATCTTTCTGGCTTTTAAGCAGGAGAAGTGAGAAACGTCAGCACAGAGAAAACTGGCTTGTGAAACTGCATGTTTTGTCATGATTCTGCCCTCTTGTCATTTCATTTCTCTAGTCTTGAGGCAGGATCATGACAGACCCATGTTTTGTGTGCAGGCACATGGCCTTGATTTTGTGTTGTGTGCTTGTGTTGTCTCGGTCTCTTTCCCCGCCCCCTTGTTGTCCTCATCTTGTCTTCATTGCCTGATCAGTGTCACCTGCTGTCGTTATCTGGTCTCCCTATATTATCCCCTTGTGTTTGCTGTCTTGTGCTGGTTCATTGTGATTGATTGTGTGTGTATCCACACACGGTAATACTTGTGAGTACCTTGTCTTGAGTTCTGTCTAAACAAAGAAGTTTTCTTGTTATAGTTATTTTGTTCCGGTGAAGTTTTATGTTTAAGTCTTAGTCTATTGTTGTTAGTCTTTTGCTTTGCCTGTGCTGTTTTTCCCCCCTCGTGGGGTTTTGTTTTCCCTTTTTGTTATCAATAAACCTTGTGTGTCAGCAAACTGTCTGCAATTGGGTTTGTTCCTGAAGATCCGTGACAGAATGAACCAGCCAAAGAAGAACCCAGCAGACAGTTTGTCTTTTTCTGCCAAGCGACAATCTGATCCCCTTGAACAATGGTGGCTGTCGACTACCTCCGACATGAAGAGTGGCAAGGCACCGTTTTCCCCCCAGGGAGAGAGGTCGTTGAGAGAGTATGCCCAGGCCGTGGAAGAGAGGAGGAGGTTCTTGCCTGAGATCCTCCTCAACTCATACTTCATCGCAGGTCTCAATGGTCCTCCTCCTTTGACTGAACGGGAGGGGCTGATTCGCCGTCCGTTTTGGGAAGTGGTGGACCGTTTGTGTCAGGAGGAGCTGCAGGGCTCCTCCACGAGGTCTTCACCTTCTGCCTGTCTGCCTGTTATTCCTGAGGGTCGTTTGTTAGGCGTCGCGACGTTTGGGAACCAGGTTAGCTCCTCCACGACTCCTGAGATTCCATCTGCTTCCTTCGGTCTTCGTGGAAAACGAGGGAGGCGGACCTCGTGGGAGTCCCCTTCAGAGTCCTCAGCGACGGAGTCAACCCACCCAGAGAAAGCCCCTCTTCCGCCCGACACGGTTCCTGCTGCACTTCCCCAACCGGTCACAGATCCGGCTATGGTCTCTGCTTCCCGCCCTAGGAGAAAGAGGAGGAGGAAGGGGGCTTCCCGTTCCCCGTCTCTTCCTTCCCCTGAGCCTGCGACGGTTCCTGGACCAGCTGCTGAGGGCAATGCTTCAGCCAGCGCGGTTCCCGAGCCAGTCTCTGCCAGCGCTGTTCCCGAGCCGGTTTCAGACAACACTGTTCTAGGATCTGTTCCCGTCAACTCTGTTCCAGTGTCAGCTGCAGACATCGCAGGTTCAGAGTCTGACATGAGTAGCGCCTCTTTTGAATCTGATATGATGAGCGCTGTTTCTGGTTCTGCTACTGAGTACACTGACCCCTTTCCTGCTCTTCAGCCAGCCACAGTGTTGCCCATCTCCGCCCCACAGTCGCCTACATCTCCCCTGTCTTTTGTCATGTACCGTCTCCTTCCCAGTCTTGTTCTCCTAGCACTTCTCCACATGTCACCCTGTCCCAGTCTGATTCCCCCAAGGCTTCTCCACGTGTCTCCCCGTCCAAGTCAGCCCGGATTCCTCGTCCTCAACCCTCGACCCGTAAACCCAAGACCCCCAGTCCTCCCACCCTCCCTGGTCAACCACCTATGAACTTTCTTGTTCCCCCGCCCCCCCCTCCCTTGTTTGTTATTTTTATTGATGCATCCCAACCCCATTATTGTATATTCTTGTATGCCGTTGCTTTTATTTGTCATGTTTTGTTGGTTTGTGTCTGTTTCCCAGTCTGTCATGTCTCGTGTTTGATGTCCTCTTTTGGAGCATCTGGTTGCCGCTCCTTAAGGTGGGGGTTCTGTCATGATTCTGCCCTCTTGTCATTTCATTTCTCTAGTCTTGAGGCAGGATCATGACAGATCCATGTTTTGTGTGCAGGCACATGGCCTTGATTTTGTGTTGTGTGCTTGTGTTGTCTCGGTCTCTTTCCCCGCCCCCTTGTTGTCCTCATCTTGTCTTCATTGCCTGATCAGTGTCACCTGCTGTCGTTATCTGGTCTCCCTATATTATCCCCTTGTGTTTGCTGTCTTGTGCTGGTTCATTGTGATTGATTGTGTGTGTATCCACACACGGTAATACTTGTGAGTACCTTGTCTTGAGTTCTGTCTAAACAAAGAAGTTTTCTTGTTATAGTTATTTTGTTCCTGTGAAGTTTTATGTTTAAATCTTAGTCTATTGTTGTTAGTCTTTTGCTTTGCCTGTGCTGTTTTTCCCCCCCTCGTGGGTTTTTTTTTCCCTTTTTGTTATCAATAAACCTTGTGTGTCAACAAACTGTCTGCAATTGAGTTCGTTCCTGAAGATCCGTGACATGTTTGTGAACATCTGGAGACTCATAGACCTGCTACAGAGAGATGCAGTGAATCTGGGCTTGATGGAAAACAATTGTGTTCAGAAAACTATTTCACTAAAAGGTTATCTAGAATTTTGATGAGAAGTGTGCACAAAAATAAAATTGTGCATTTCAATTATCAAGGTATACTCCAGAATAGCAGCACATACAGAAGGTACTCTACCAGAATGCCTATTACCGGCGCGCAAAAATAAACCAGTGGCATTCAAAGTCGTTCGCGAAATGGCCGCCAGGTAGAGCAAAGGGACATTTAGCAAAACAGCAGCAATTGCCGCATTTTGAAACTAAGTGGGGCTAATGTCAATTAACAGTAAGGATGAAATACTACAACTATGGTAATTTCCAAATAAGCCTACAACAAACATGAAAAATCAAAACAAGAGCTATGTACATTTGCTGTACAATAATGAAACAAAGATTTGGTGGAGTTGAACGTGCATGTTTAAGTAATAATTGTATTATTAATTAAAGAAAAACTATTTGGTTAATGTTATTTAATCAAACAATCATACAATTTATAGTTGTAGTATACATATAGACTTTTATTTGTACGAACATTGAACTATTATATAACAAACGAAACCGAATAGAACAAACTTTTAGAACAAAAAAAATATTTTTTTAAAATAGCCTATAGGCTACAACAGATTTGGTTAAATTTAACGAAAGCAAAATGTAATTATGTAAAAGTAAATTTTAAACCGATTATAACAAACTTTTAGAGCAGAACATTTTATGAATCAAAAGTTAAAATAGGCCTATCTGTCACGGTGTGGGTTCATGTCTTGTTCCTGTCTGTCCTGTGTTTCCCTTGTCTTGTGTGAACTTTAGTTATTTCTGTGCTGTGTCATGTTTTGTAGTCCTTTTTTCTGGTTTATAAGTATCCCCAGGTGTTTCTGATTAACCACGCCCTCTTGTTATCTTGTTTAGCTCGTTTACCCCTGTATTTAAGCCCTGTGTTTCAGCCCTGTGTTTGTGAGTTGTTAATGTTGTAATGGTTGCTGTTTCTGTGTTCCTGGTCTGAGTTTCTTTTGTTTGTTTTATTAATAAATGTGCTTGCAATTGGATTCACTTCTCGCTTTCTTCTTCCCGCATCGTTACACTATCTCGCAGTCAGTGAAAATAAATGAGGTGCAATGACGCTAACAGGGGCGAGTGGGACCAAAACATCTACCGGGCAATTTCGTAGACAACCGGCCCTCGTGGGGGGTTGATTTGTTTAAATATAATATTTTAATATCTAATTTGCTGGGTTTAAGCTGGGTTTAATAATTTGCTGGGTTTAATTTCTTTTCCTCTGTATTCTGTAGCAAATTCTGAAAAGGCATTTGTAAGCTATAATTCATGCTGTGTACTGTATCTTAACTTGAGAAGCCAGAACCCCTTTTACATTTAATAGAAAACATAATGAACCACTTATATTTTGTAAAAATGTATAAAAATGTGGGTACATTTGCAATGCTAATAATATGCATTATTACAGTCTGTAAATATCTCTTAACAACACAATGCAATCACTAGTAAGACTTCCTGTTAATAAAGTATCTGGGAAGAATCTATTCTATATTAACAATGCATTAAATCACATTACACATTAATAAACCACAATAAATAAAACAAATTAAGTGATGTATCGTGTCTCAAGTCAAGTGAATTACGGGTCATTGGACAGGCGTCCAATCACAACTGACTTCCGGAAAAGGGGAAGTAACCAATGACATTTGAGGTTATTAAAATAGTAAGTCCCGCCCCTCGACTGCCAAAAATAAAACTGTTCAGTGAGCAAAAGCAGCAGGCGAGGGCAGATCAAGCGCAAGAGCGTGGGCAATGATCATGCGCCGCGATGGCTTGTATTGCGTGCAGAGGAGATGTCATGTGGGCGCGCGGTTTTTGAATGAGCTCGCGAGTTCCCGTTTCCTCACGTGTAGATCTGTTATCCTCTCGCAGAAGTCATTTACCGAGTGCGCCAGCATCAGTTGTGCGCTTGGTTATTATTGCCATTGATTTGCCACCATAAAAGCTGGCCTAAACCGAAATAGCGTTTTCATTCTTTAGTCATTGAAATAATTTTGATAAACTTTTATGACAGAAATATTACTACATGTAGCCTAAATTATTTAATTCCTTCATTATCAACACTTTAATATCAACTCTTTGTCTCAGACGCTCCTCAGAGAGCCTGTGGGGGGTTGGAGGGAGAGTTCAGTGCTTATCGTGGGGGTGCAGGACAAGCTGTTAATCGCTTCTCTTTCATATGGAGAGTGTTGGATAGCCAGCCTGATGATACACTTTTATATTAAAGAGCAGGCAAAGTTCCTTTCAGGATAAATCTGTCGATGTGTACAAATGTAGACCCTATATCTTATTAAATTAGCTGTATTTAAAGTTTTTTTTTTTTTTTTTAAGTGTTCAATCCAGTTGTTTCAACTGGTTTGTAGAGTTGTAGAATGTTTGAGCAGTGTGTATGATTGTCAACAATATGGCATTAACTGTTGAACTGTTGACGAAACGCGTTCATGCCAACTAAACGAATGTGAGTGAGCAGCAGACAGAGCTCTTTTATTCACGATCGAGCAACCTCGTTTTATTGTAGGGTGAATTCAACAAGGTATTCTGTTTCTTTTAAGCAACAAATGCTAAATAATAATAATTTACAGTTGTTGGTTTTTTTTTGTCATTGGTGACACGCAGCGACATACAGTTTTATTAGCTTTCTATCCTGAAAAACGAATCGGTTACCTAACGTAACCTCGGTTCTCTCTAGAAGAGGGAACGAGTATTGCGTAAGCTAGCTTACGCTGCGGGAAAGATTCATCTTTGCTGAGATATTGAAGCCAAAAAATTATTTCATAATTTGTATCCATTGACAACGCAGTCCCTCTGCGGCAGACCTAGAGCAGGCTAGCTAGCAGCTCATTGGTTCGCTCAGAGAGAACTGCTTAAGCCTATGGGAGAGCGGGGCTGAACCCGCTTCCAATGAGAGGCGCCCGCGCACTCATTGCGTCATGGCCCGCCAGAATGGGCGTGGTTATGATGTATATAACAGTCTCTCCCAGGCTTATATGTTGATTTATTTCAGCATGAAGCGAAACGCTAGTAGTGCAAGCACGGCCGGGAACGCAATACTCGTTCCCTCTTCTAGAGAGAACCGAGGTTACGTTAGGTAACCGATTCGTTCTCTTACGAGAGGTTCTCTCGTATTGCGTAAGCTAGCTTACGCTGCGGGAACACCTGGTCAACGCCGTGCACGCTATGAATCCACTCATGAATCCCAGGGTGATACCGGGGGATTTTTAACGTGGAGTGAATGTATTATGAGGCCGGCAGAGCGGGCACATGAAGTGTATACATAAGCATCTATGAGGCCGGCAGAGTGGGCACATGAAGTGTATAAGCATTTAAGGAGAGCACAAGGGGCGAACCGGTTGTGTGAGGGACTCCCAGTAATGCAGCTTCTTAGGGAGCTGGTCGTTAGACAGCTAGTAATTTTGCCTGCAAGGCGGGAACTTCCAAGTTGTAAAATCTGACAAAAGTGGACGGGGAGGCCCATCCCGCGGCCACACAAATGTCATGAATGGAAATTCCACAGGACCATGCCCACGATGAGGCCATGCCTCTAGTGGAGTGCGCCCTGATGCCCAGAGGGCAGGGCAGGCATTTAGATGCGTAAGCAGAGGCGATAGCGTCTACTATCCATCTAGACAGTGTCTGTTTAGAGGCGGCCAGACCTTTGGTGCGCCCCCCAAACGACACGAACAGCTGCTACGCGCGTCTGAACGCGGCAGCGCGCGTAGTGTACAATCTCAGAGCCCGCACCGGGCAGAGGAGATTGGCGTCGCGCTCACTATCGGATGAAGGCAGAGCCGATAGGGAAATAATCTGAGCCCTGAACGGGGTACCAATCGACTTCGGGACATAGCCATGTCTAGGTTTGAGAATGACAACCGAATCATTCGGACCAAACTCGAGACACGCGGCGCTGGATGAGAGCGCGTGAAGATCCCCCACGCGTTTTACTGAGGACAGAGCCGTCAGACAAGCGGTTTTGAGCGAGAGGTATTTTAGGTCCACAGACTCGAGCGGTTCGAACGGGGGTGCTTTCATAGCTTCGATAACTATAGAAAGATCCCAGATAGGAACCGAAGGGGGGCGCGGAGGGTTCATCCTCTTAGCTCCTCTGAGGAAGCGGATGACTAACTCGTCTTTGCCCAGGGACTGAGCGCGTCGGGGTCCAGAGAACGCCGCGACGGCTGCCACGTAAACCTTGAGAGTGGAGGGGGACCTGCCCTTGTCCAGCATCTCTTGAAGGAAGACAAGCAAAGACGGCACCTCGCATGACCGTGGGTCCAGATGTTTGTCGGTGCACCATTTTGAGAACACAGACCATTTAGACGCATAGAGCCTTCTCGTGGAAGGTGCTCTAGCCTGTATGATAGTGTTTCTTACTCCTTCTGGCAAATCGACGAATAGTCATTGATCACCCATGCATGTAGCGCCCAGCGCCGTGGATGGGGGTGCCAGATCGTGCCGCGAGCTTGAGAGAGGAGATCTGCTCTGACTGGGATGGGCCACGGGGCTGTCTGCGACAGCTGAGTGAGCTCCGGAACCCAATTCTGACTCTCCCAACGCGGGGCTATGAGGAGCACCGAGTGGCGTGTGTCCCTGATCCTCTGAATTACCTGTGGTAGCAGAGCGATCGGAGGGAATGCATAGAGCGGGCGGCGAGGCCATTCCTGGGCTAGCGCGTCCTCGCTCCTTGAGAAAAATATTGGGCAGTGAGCGTTCTCTTCTGACGCGAAGAGGTCCACCTCTGCTCTGCCGAATAGCCGCCACAGTATTTGGACTGTTTGTGTGTTCAGGGACCATTCTCCTGAGGAGATGAGGTTCCTGGACAGTATGTCTGGACCGTCGTTCAGATGGCCCGGCACATGCGTCGCTCTGAGCGAGAGCAGGCGGCTCTGAGACCAAACTAAAATGCGGTGTGTCAGTGGGAAGAGGTTCCTGGACCTGACACCGCCCTGACGGTTGAGATAGGAGACCACAGCCATGTTGTCCGAACGGATCAGGACGTGGTGTCCCCGAATGCGCGGGAGGAAGCGCGAAAGCGCGTTCTCGACCGCAAGCATTTCCAGACAGTTTATGTGTAGGGGGCTTTCCTGTGTCGACCAATGGCCGAAGGCCGGTGAGCCCTCGCAGACTGCACCCCAACCCGTGTTGGATGCATCTGTCGAGATGACTTTTTGGCGGGAAAAGGTCCCCATCGTGACGCCCTGTCGAAACCATTCTGCTACTGTCCATGGCTGCAGCGCCGTGAGACATGTCTGCGTAACTCTGATCAGCTGGCGGCCCGTGTTCCACGCGCGGTGGGGTACACGGCTGTTTAACCAAAGCTGAAGCGGACGCATGTGCAGAAGGCCCAGCTGAAGCACAGCGGAGGCTGAGGCCATGTAACCCAGCATCCTCTGAAAAGTTTTCAGAGGTGAGCGGGTGCCCATCTGAAACGAGGCGGCCAGTCGCTGTACACTGCGCGCGCGCTGTGTAGACAGGCGAGCCGTCATCGTGACCGAGTTCAAATCTATTCCTAGAAAGGAAATCGATTGACTGGGTTGAAGGGAGCTCTTTGTCCAATTGACAGAGAGGCCCAGCGTTTTCAGATGGTCGAGGAGAACTGCGCGGTGCGACAGAAGCTCCGTCTGTGATTGGGCCAAAATCAGCCAGTCGTCCAGATAATTCAATATGCGCAGCCCCTGGCTCCGCAGGGGGGCGAGCGCCATATCCATGCACTTCGTAAATGTGCGGGGCGCCAGGGATAAGCCGAACGGGAGAACGGCGTATTGATAAACATGACCCTCGAAGGCGAAACGTAAGAATGGCCTGTGACGGGGATTTATCTGGATCTGAAAATAGGCGTCTTTCAGGTCTAGAGAGATGAACCAGTCCCCCTGGCGCACCTGCGCGAGGAGTTTCCTGGTAGTGAGCATCTTGAACGGTCTCTTCATGAGCACTTTGTTCAAAGACCTGAGATCTAAAATCGGTCTGAGGCCGCCGTCTTTCTTGGGAACCAGAAAATAACGGCCGTAAAACCCCGACTCGGTCATAGATGGTGGGACTCTCTCTATGGCCCCCTTTTGCAACAGCGTCGCAATTTCTGAGCGGAGCGTGCCGGCGGCCAGCGGGCTGACAGTAGATTCGAGCCGCGCGCGCGCACGAGGCGGGCGGCGGCGAAACTGTAGCAGATAGCCGTTCTTTATAATGCTTAGTACCCACGGGGAAATGCCTGGAATGGCTTCCCACGCTTTGAAGCATGCGGCTAGTGGCCGAATGGCTATATCGCCCTGATTGTTGCACATAGCGGGCTGGACACAGTGTGTGGGCGCGCTTTGAATGTGTGTGGCAACGGGATTTGCACTCAGAGAGGAGTCTATGGGCCGTGAAACAGAGCGAGCAGAGAGGGGACACGCGCACGAGCTCGTGGGCGTGTTTATGTTCTCTGATATTAGAGCGGGCTGTGCCCGTTTCATGTGATGGGGCTCTGATAGAGACACGGGATATGTTATGCTTGTGTGTATGGGTGAGCACATGATTGTGGGCACATTTTCTACACAACTGGCAAATTTTCTCTTTTTGAGATTTCTCTGGGTAGCCGTAAAAACGGCTTTTTGACGCTCGCAAGCGGGCTGGGACACCGGCTTGTTTGTGGCGGTCAACACTACAGCAGTCGGCGAAACAACGGGGACTGGCAGAGGGCGAAGCTTTGACGGCGGTCCGGCCGCAGCGGGAGAGCACCGTCGTTTTCTTGACTTTGCTAGGCAGACTTCTGATGATCAGGCTTCAGCGTGATCTTAGGTCGCGGGCCTCGTGGGGGCGGCGGTCTGCGGCGGCTGTCAGAGCGAGAGCGAGGGCGGCCGCTCTGTCTGCGCTGGACTGTTTGAGTCTGCGGAGGGGGGCGCTGTGGTGGAGCTCTGGCAGGAGGCTCGCGAGAGCGGCCCGCGGAAGAGCCAGCGCGGCGGGGCAGAAACAAATTCATCGCCTGAGTAGCTTTCTGGACCTCAGAAAAGCGATCGACGATTCCCGTGACAGCAGATCCAAAAAGGCCCGTCGGGGAGAGGGGCGCGTTAAGAAACGCGGCGCGCTCAGAATCTCCCATGTCGGCGAGCGTGAGCCATAAGTGTCTCTCGGCAACACAAAGGCTGGCCATGCATCTCCCCAGAGCTTGTGCGGCGGCTTTAGTGGCGCGAAGGGCGAGGTCCGTAGCACTTCTCAGATCCGTGACAGCGGGGGAGGGGTTTCTACCGCTTTCGGCCCACTCACGGAGAATATCGCTCTGTAATACTTGGAGGACAGACATAGAATGTAGCGCTGCGGCGGCCTGACCGGCGGCGGCGTAGGCGCGAGCATGAAAGCTCGAGGTCGCTCTGCAAGCTTTCGAAGGAAGCGTGGGGGAAGAGCGCCATCTAGCAGAGGGCGGGCAGAGGTGTGCGGCGACCAAGTCCTCGACGGGCGGCATGGCTGAGTAACCTTTTTCGGCGGCTCCGTCCACCGAGCGCAGCGAGGCGGATATATCGGAGCGGTTTCTAGCCGAGAGCGGGGCATTCCAGGACTTCGTCAGCTCTGTGTGAAGTTCAGGCAGGAATGGGGCGGCCCGGTTACACGCGGGGGTCGAGCGCCGATGAAAAAAGCTGCCGTCCATCCGGTTCGGGGCCTGCTCGGGTGGAGGAGACCACTCGAGACCGAGGCGTTCGACGGCCTGTGAGAGGAGGCGCATTAGTTCCTCCTCTATCCCGGCGCGGGTCCCCGCCGACTCTCTCGTGGATCCGAGAGATGACCATCCTTCACTGTCTGATGCGAGCAGTGAACAGGAGTCCTTCTCCTCCGCGGCGTCATCGGAAGCGACAGAGCGGCCACTCGGCGGCAACTGTATGTCCGGCAGGGGCGGGGAGGGAGAGCGGGAAGCGGGAAGCGGGAAGCGGCGGCGGCGGCCCGCATGTTTCCGCAGGGGGCTCCGGCGGCCTCTGGGAGCGGCGTTTCTTCTTACGCGGTGAAGAGGGAGGCGGCGCGGGAGCGGATTTTGCTGCCAGAAGTCGTGCCCGCAGGGACGATAACGGCAGGCTCTCACAGAAGTCGCATCCTCCATCCGCGAGGGCGAGTTCTGCGTGCTCGAGTCCCAGGCAGAGAGCGCAGATGACATGGCGGTCTCCTTCCTCGAGACGAGCGCGGCAAGAGCCGCAGGAAAAACGAGACATCTTTAAAAAGACGCTCGGCTCTTTTAGATATAAATAGAGAAAAGAGAAGGATACAGTCGTCGGATGGCGCTAGCTTGCAGGGCGGCTGAAGGTGGCGAAGACGGCCGGCTTCTTCAGGGTCCGGGAGCTCGCTAGTGTGATGCCTTCTCGACGGCGACGGCTTTTCTCAGGACAGCAGAAGCGTGCAACTTGCTGAAGATGAAATGAATCAACATATAAGCCTGGGAGAGACTGTTATATACACCATAGCCACGCCCATTCTGGCGGGCCATGACGCAATGAGCGCGCGGGCGCCTCTCATTGGAAGCGGGTTCAGCCCCGCTCTCCCATAGGCTTAAGCAGTTCTCTCTGAGCGAACCAATGAGCTGCTAGCTAGCCTGCTCTAGGTCTGCCGCAGAGGGACTGCGTTGTCAATGGATACAAATTATGAAATAATTTTTTGGCTTCAATATCTCAGCAAAGATTAATCTTTCCCGCAGCGTAAGCTAGCTTACGCAATACGAGAGAACCTCTCGTAAGAGAACATTTAATATCGAGACCCAGCGCGTGCAGTGCGGAAGACAAAAGAAACTTGAGATCCAGCGCGTCTGCGAGAGAGAGGCAAAGATAAACGCCTGTTCTTAATTTATGTTGCTTTCTACTATTTTCATTTTGTACTGATTTAATTGTAGCCTACACAGCAAAGCTGAAATTTCTTTGGCAATACAAATTTAAAATGTCGGAAGTATTAAATTCTATATTTCTAATTTTTCTTCGCAAAGGGAAAAAACACTCGATCCAACCCGGTTTTAAATAAATAAACAAACTGTCCTGACTCTTTATTTAAACCTTGAAATGTATAATAGGGTTATAATTTCATTGTTTTTTATCTTGAAAGCAATACTATTTAGTTAGTGTATAATTTTTGTAGCCAAGTCAACAAAATGTTAAGAGCTATTCAATGTAGGCCTATGGATCTGTTTTGAAAAATGTATTTCGTTGCTATGGGTAACACTGTCAGCCATCTCAATTTCGTGAATTATTCACAAAACAATAATTTATCTGATTAAAGACGAGCTTCATAATCTTCATTTTCTGGTGCGATCGGCTGACAATCTTCAACAGCACCTTCAGGTTTTGTCGTCTGTGCAGCGAAACTAGCAAATTGATGATGTAATGTTCCATTAATAAATAAACAAAACAATTGATGTTAATAACTGTTCCCTTTCTAAGCATCAAGAAGGGTAAAACATTAAAGTCCCTGTAAAGTCAAAATTAAGTATGTGTTCTGAGATTGTCACACCACAGAAAAATGTGTTATTAGCCACCCAGCCAAATTTGAATGATAAAAAAAGCCGCCAAGTAAATAAAATAAGCTATTAAAATCTTGAAAAACTGAGCAGTATTCTCTGCTCTTAAATGCTGGGGGCGTGTCCGCTGTGGGGGCGTGTCCGCTGGCTGCGCTGAAACCACGCCCACTAGCGGGAAAGCTTCCGACGGTGATATTAGGTGATATTGCTTTCGGGAAGGGAGGATGAAGGCCAATGACGGAAGATAGTCGGTTTGGCCCCATTTACCCATTCACGGATTATCAGTGAATCCCAGAATCTCAGACGAAAGTTTATAAATCTATCCCGTGTAAAATGTTCACTACAGAAGCGGGTTTTGGCGGTGATCCTCAGCTCTCCATCAAGGTTCTCTCTTTACAAAATGAATCCACCTCTTCTTGATGTGATCGTTTTTCGGAAAATTAAATAAGGACACCGATCTGTTTTGTACGTGATCGCATCCAGGTAGTACGTATTTCCGTGACGAAGGCATAGCTAGCTAGCAAACTGTAGGCTGTAGTAACTAATAGTACTGACAGTAACTCGCGATTCAGCTGCGAACTGATGTGAATGTCGAAGCCTCAATAGCTTCTCAATTTTTTAAAATAAGCTAAAGTACTGGCTACTATCACAACAGATCTGCAACCACTGTGTTGTACATTATCTGTTTTATATTCTGGTTTTAAATTTTATATTATGCACATGTATGTATTGTGATGTTTTATGTGGTGTATATGTAATGTATGTTATTTTATTCGTTTACCTGCCCAGGGACAGCAGATGTAAACTAGCTATTAGCTAATTCTGGTGCAATTACTTTTAATTGTGCATTGTCCCTGTAAAAATAAACAATATAATGAAATGAAATGAAAAAATGTGCTCTATTGTTAGGGGAGGAGCCAGCCTCAGGGGCTCCAGTGCGTCATCAAGTAGGGGCGTGTCCAGGAGCTCAGGGGCTCCAGTGCGTCATCAAGTAGGGGCGTGTCCAGGAGCTCAGGGGCTCCAGTGCGTCATCAAGTAGGGGCGTGTCCAGGAGCTCAGGGGCTCCAGTGCGTCATCAAGTAGGGGCGTGTCCAGGAGCTCAGGGGCTCCAGTGCGTCATCAAGTAGGGGCGTGTCCAGGAGCTCAGGGGCTCCAGTGCGTCATCAAGTAGGGGCGTGTCCAGGAGCTCAGGGGCTCCAGTGCGTCATCAAGTAAGGGCGTGTCCAGGAGCTCAGGGGCTCCAGTGCATCATCAAGTAGGGGCGTGTCCAGGAGCTCAGGGGCTCCAGTGCGTCATCAAGTAGGGGCGTGTCCAGGAGCTCAGGGGCTCCAGTGCGTCATCAAGTAGGGGCGTGTCCAGGAGCTCAGGGGCTCCAGTGCGTCATCAAGTAAGGGCGTGTCCAGGAGCTCAGGGGCTCCAGTGCATCATCAAGTAGGGGCGAGTCCAGGAGCTCAGGGGCTCCAGTGCATCATCAAGTAGGGGCGTGTCCAGGAGCTCAGGGGCTCCAGTGCGTCATCGAGCCCGAGATTTAGGAACACAGCAATGCTGAAAAACTGTTTAACGGTCTAACTCCACAATTCAGTACTTCACAGTTCACGGTCTTTGTAATATGTTTTAGCAATACATTTCTAAAATTGATAATGTGTGTAGAATTTTTTTTTAGAATTGCCTTTACAGGGACTTTAACGCTGTCGGCCAACATCGGTCAACAGCATGTAGGCTTCAATTAGGGGTGGGAGATATTGACAAAAATGAATATCTCGATATTTTTTTCCAATATCTCGATATCGATATTCAGACGATATTTTTGCAATCCTTCAAAGAAATGTGTGCAAACTGGCAAAGAAGGTCCAGTTGGTCTTTTGACTTGCTCCATTTTACCTATCATTGTATAGAATTACTAGTACATAAAGATATGAGACAATTGATTTAAACATGAACCAAGTTACTGTACTAAATATTTATTGTAATACAAGAACAGTGCTTTTTCAGTACAATATATGTACGTATTAAATTTACTTTGTGCTTTGCAAATAGGCAGTTCACAAAATTCACGGTTCGGTTCGATACGATACAGTGATGTACGTTTTCGATACAGCAAAAAGAAAGAAATAACAGATAAATTTCCTATTTATTAAAAGAAAAAATATTTTTAAATAAGTGTGAGGTTTTTTTTACATCTTGAAACCTTTAGTTTTATAAATGGGGGTCATATTTGAAGGATGAACAAATAATGTTTTGGTCATCATCACATTAAAAATAACTTTTAAATATAATAATATTTGAGTTTTGAAGTGCTGGAAAAAGATGTGTGATGTAGGCCTACCTGAAAGCATTTGACTATTTCTGCCAAACTTCCATGGTTACAGTTAGTGTTACTATATTAAATCCATGGCGAATGTTGCTGATCTGTGAACGTAAATTTGCCTATAACTAGTTCATTCATGGCAAAATGTTTCTCCTGGTTTCCACGTTTGATCCGTTAATAACAGAGAAATGTGCATGCTTCTCACTAGATCTCGCAGTGATGTTATTAGTAACGTTACTTCAGTGGCGAATTCTAATGTTTTCTCTGGATCTCTTAGCGCTGTGTATAACAGTGTCGCTTCATCACGATTCGGCGCCCCTGTTCGGCGCGCGCTGCACTGACATTGATGGTCCGAACTGAAACGGTCCGTGAAGCACAAAATAATAGCACAGTTTCGTTCCGCTTTTATTACGTTTGCCATTTGATGTTGTGCAACGTCATGGTGGTCGCGCCAACGCGGATTTTGGTCGGCAGGAAAAAATGGTCCAACGAATCGTTCGGTTTGTGGGTATTTCCCAGAATTCGGGCCTATTTCTGTCCACAGGGCGTAATTCTATTAAAAACGAATTAAATCTAATACATTTTAGCACCACTAATTAGTATAAACAAAAACAAGCCTAGACTTTTTTTATGGCTGCTCTTACTAATGATTTTAACACATTTTATTGGTGTTTTGTGGTACAATATCTGTGTTTTGGTGTTGTCCGCCACCAGAGTTTTCACATGTCGTGCCATATCTCAAACATTATTTATCACAAATTAATTTAAAAAAATAGGCATATGAATTAAATGTTACCTGAACTAATAAACTACATGCACAGATTAAGCATATATATGCATTTTGTTCTTTATTTTGCTTAATTTTCTACCTGTCACATGGTTTAGCTGTCATTACCAACACGCTCTGCATAAAGGCACTTTTTAACTGTTTTTTCATCAAAAGTTTATTTGGTAGCCATGGTAACCTAATAGCATAGTGGAGCACATGGATTTCAAGCTGCAAGACTGATGCCTTGATGTCCAGAAAATTAAGTAAGTCTACTCTTTATTTTTTGTGTTGGGCACGTACACTTATTATGCGTCATTACCATATGTGTTGTATTTCTGTTTTTTTCAACATTTTTGGATTATTTTTATCACTTTAATAGTTAAAATGGTGTACATTACATGCAGAAAGCTAGCTACACTTGCTTAGTCATCATCTTTGCTAGCAAGGCTAGTTTTTTGACAAAAATGTCATTACCAGCACAGTCATTACCAGCACATTACAGCTTGTGCTGGTAATGACAGGTTGTGGTGGTGATGACGGCAGATACACACAGTTCCTGTTTGGTCTTTCATAATCAGATTAAACTATGATGTTTAAACCAATTAATACCTGGTGTTTTTTTTTTTTTTGGTCTGAAGTCACTTAGGCTCTTAAATTACAATAGGTTATGATCAGTGATTTGTCATCACCGCAACAAACTGTCATTACCAGAACGGCAATGTCATCACCATCACCATCCATATTTTTGCCAATAAATTATGTATACATTACAAAAACATCCTACAATTATATATATCTGACAATGTTGGACAGTCTAAATTATCACTGTATTAAAAAAGTTTTGATATATGGCATTCACTTAAAATAAGCTTATATTCCAAGCCAGGGTAGATTGATGAATCAGAAATGTAGATACTTAAATGACTATAATTCATCTTACAAGTAAAAATCAACAATCCCATTAAGTTCACGATAAAATAGATTCTATGTGAAACCACAAAATGTTTTAAAAGCACTGATTTATCATTTAAGTTTTATTTTTTTATATATATTCGATGATGTGATGGTAATGACACATTTACTTGACATCCCAGGTAGCCAAACAGATGTGGGCCAATAAAGGCCCAGATCCGGCAAGCCGGAAGAAATAACTCGGCCCAGTTCCGGTTGCCGGACTCTTGTGAAACGCGGCAATGAATGACGCGCCAGAATCGGCCCGAGTACACTGGCCCGAGTCCGGGTGCCGAAACTGAGCCGGCGCTGCCGGAGTCGGGCCATAATCACGCCAGCATAAATTGTATAATTAACCGGTACTGGCCCGAGTCTGGTTTTCCGAAGTCAAATATATGAAATGCAGAACTACATTTAATTACAGTTTTTTTCAATCGCTAACAAGCGCTTACCCATACTTCAGATACTTTTTCTAAACTCTTAACACAGACTCACACCTACAAAACACAATTTGCCAAATGGATAATTTTCTTCTCAAAAACACATTTTGTTAAATATATACTAACTCTTCATTTCAAAATAGAACACATCTTTCTCTGCACACACTAACTTTACCAAAACACTGGAAATCTGATTCAAAATGAAATTATTCTGTCAAAGAATAACACTTGTTTTCACTTCACAAGGTACATGCAGTCAATCAAAGTATACCAGGTTTCAAAATACTGGCTATTGTTGACATTACAAAAACTGCATAGACTTTGATGTTTCAGTTTTACATGTATTTGCACGCAAAACTTGCAATCCACCGTTTTTACACTAAATTTCTTGGTTGGGAACTGTATGTGCACAGTAATGTTCACATTCCAAAGCATTCCAGTAAATAGCAAATCAGTTTTTTTTTCACCTCTCACTGCATCTCTCACTGCTCCTGCATCTCTCACTGCTCCTGCTCCTCTCACTGCATCTCTCACTGCATCTCTCACTGCTCCTGCATCTCTCACTGCATCTCTCACTGCTCCTGCATCTCTCACTGCATCTCTCACTGCTCCTGCATCTCTCACTGCATCTCTCACTGCTCCTGCTCTTCTCCCTGGGCCCCTTGCTCTTACTCTTCCTCGTCCAGACATTACAGTGTTTGTCTTTTTCTGTTTCTGTTTCCAAAAACATCACTCATCGAAGTCCTCCTTTTTCTGTATAAGTGTCAATGTAATAGAAAAAAATAACCTTTTCTGGAGTCTAAGCCAGACTGGAATCAGCTGTGGTTGGCCCAATTACCCAACATAAGCTGTGGGTCAATTATTCAATTGTTTGTTTATTATCAGCTGACATATATTGTTTTTGAACTGATATCATTGCAGAAGCAGAGGTTTTTATACTGTATCTAAGGTTTGGAATATTGTTTTTGCTATTATGGGATGGTGTGTGTTAACGTTTGTAAATACTACAAAAACAATCCATAATTTTGTTGGGAAGTATAGCTTGTCTGTTAAGAAAATGTAAGCATTGTGGAAATGTGTTCACTGACTGCATATTGTGTGAAAACGACATGAAATGTGTGAATGGTATGGCCACAAAAGACCGATGCTGTGCTAATTGTGTTTAGAGTTTTGAAAATGTGACTACTGGTTGGACAAACGCTTGTTAGCGAATGAAAAAAACTGTAATAAGAAATACAATAATAAATTTTGCCAAAAGCAATATTAGCTTGCTAAAATAAGTATATTCATGTATTATGTTTGAAAAGTTATTGGTTACCAAAAAAAAAAAAACTAAAATGTATTATTAAAGACTTAAAGAAATATATTATAACATTACTAAGTAGGCCATGCAAATATTCAGAGGCTTTAAGTGTTACACTTTTGTACTGTAGGCGTTGTGCTTTACTGCTCTAAACTATTTGTCAGTCGCAAAATCTCTTTTGCTGGTACTATATTTTAGATGAGCTCAAACAAACCTTCACTTTTCATGAACTGAGAATGATTCTTCTAGTAACACTGAACACATGACAGCATGGTCGTGATATGACATATGACATGAACATTTAACAAATATTAACACAAAATATTAATAAAATAAACAATCTACTTGACTGTACTGCAAAAAAATATCATTGTTTTAATCCTGCCAAGAGGTCACGCTCCAAATGAAAATGACACCATGTAAATTTCAGAATTTTTTTTATTTATTTAAACATTTTGACAAGATAAACATAAAATAAAATTGACAACAAATGCATAAAACCTGAGAAATTGTATGAACTCTCAGGCTCACCTCAAGGATATCCTAAAAGAGGTACAGAATGACAGAAAGAATGCAATTAATAGGGGACACTGAATGACACGAGATAGATCTCAATAGTAAATGGAAAACAACCTTTGAAACATACCTTAAGAAGAATTTTTTTGTTTTAGGGCCCGCTCTCTTCTCCCCCCATCCGTATCAGATGCCAGCTGCAGCCATCTTTTTATATATTTCTCAGTTTCTCCATCCAGAGTATTCAGTATTCCGATTCTGTCGGATAGATTCTTTAAAAAGAAAAAGACCATGGGAATGTACTATTGAAAAGGAATCTATTTCAAATACAATAAAGTATTTTTTTTCATAAGCTTGGAACTTGCAGTAATTGGTCAAATTATGCACACTGTGACTGAATGTCCACACCGAAATTCAGATCCTGAAATAAATTAAATAAATAATGAATAATTGTTATTTGTACCCCTAAAACAGGCAGGGCTGCTACATCGGTTTTCAATGATTTATTAATTCTTAGAGTACCACTGGTCCTACTTCAAACAGTGCAACAAAATAAATCTAAAGAAAATATGTCTGATTTCAGTCTCCTAAAATAAAATGTATATTTACGTCTAGATGTCAAATCTACAAATCTAGATGACAAAAAATACAAAATAAAAAAATAAAAAAGGGGCACATTACACTAGGCACACAGACTAATATACTGTTTAATTACATAATAAAGGTTAATTCACCACAAAATAAATGTTTAAATCCAATAATCAGATGAGATGATCCTATACTTTAACAATTATTAGTCTTTAAGCCAAGATTAATGACTAACTGCATGATCTACATAGCTTTACTGAACCTAAACACAAATATTGAGAATGTGACTGACAAATATATGCATATACTTACAAAGCCAAAGACGCACTGTGCTGTGGCTCTTAAAAGAGCATTTGGGTGTATGTAACAACTATTGACAAAAAAACAAGGGAAGGAAAAGGTGAGAAAAAGAAAAACATCACTGAATTTTATTCAGAAATATTGCATTTACAAATCGAAATGTATTGATTGTTCATCAAAGATCATTGATTGACTAATACATTTTTTAAGAACATGGCAAATCATACATGCAGATAATAATAATAATTCATTACATTTATATAGTGCTTTTCTTCTCGGCACTCAAAGCGCTAGGGGGAATCTCCTCAACCACCACCAATGAATGATGAATGCTAGATTGATCACAACGATCAGATGAAAATTGACACTAAAAAAAGAGAAAAATATTATTTTCATGCCATTCACCATAAAATCAATAAAAGCTGTTATTTATGAATATATCAAAACTAATAATTTTATAGTTAATTTAAATATTCATTTTAAATAATTCTACTTCAATATGATTAATCTTTTTTTTTCCTGGTTGTATAAATGTTGTACCTTTACTGTATTTTTTATTATATAAAAAGTGCAGTTATTATTAGTATTATAATCTCACACGGGTAGGCTACTGTAATGCTTAGGCATTTCTGTCTCTCACTCACTCTCTCAATGTAAATAGAGAGAGCGCTCGCGCTCAGATTGCGTGAAAGGAGTTCACGCGCTCTTGAGAGAGTGAAGGCCTTTCACGCAGCCAAATATTAGGGTAAAATAATATTAATAATTGTAAACTTAGTTTTAAAAAAACTAACATTAACTTTATCAACATAAATCTGAAACGAAATAACGTTAGGTTTTCTCAATCCTAGCAAATCTGCTCCATAAAGTGTGAATGACGTCAGACAGGCCTATAACGGTATTAACGGTAATTAGCGGTGCTGAAAAGTGTACCATATACGGAAAAAGCCACAAAAAGGGCAGAAAGCCATTGTTTATGAGAACTGTTAGATCTAGATGTGTGGGCCTACGTTTAAAATACAGGCCGTTCATTTTATACATATATATACAAAAAATCCTTTACCTCAGCAAAACTCTCAGTCCGGCGATGACCTCTCATCCAAAGGGGAGTCCGGCTGTGCGCGCGATGGGCACGTATCCCTTGCTTATATACTTCTTTCGCGGTCTTTGCACTTTCAAATAGTAACGTTACGTTTATATATTTTTTTCTTTATTATTATTATTATTATAAGCAAAGTCCATTTTGATGGGATATAGTAGAGGGCTGCATTGGGATTGAGTCCCGCCGGGTCCCAACGCAAATCTCGCGGGAGCGGGCGGTTTGAACTTTGCTGCGGGCGGGAATGGGCGGACAAATAAAACCCCTGCGGGATTGGGAGGTAGCCTAACGACATGATGGAGACGTCAATGATGTGGAAAAGAACCTTAAACGAGGTATTTACAGTACAAAACCTGAGCAAGGCAAGTCTGACATTTACTATTCATCTTCCTGATCAGTGCGTCAGAATACATGCAGGCCAGGGAAACGAAACCAACAACCCCATGAATCTCTTTAATAATAGCAATACAAATACGCGTTTTTTTCCAGCGGGACGGGAGAAGACACAAAGTCAGTGGATCTCTATTATTGTGCGGGAATAAATTCTCAGAGTTTTGCGGGTGCGGGCGGGAGTGGACATACATATTGCGGGAGCGGGCGGGAGTGTAACACATACGTTGCGGGAGCGGGCGGTAATGGTAAAAAATTCGGCGGACGCGGGCGGGAGCGGGATGAAGAAAACAGTCCCGCGCAGGACTCTAGGATATAGGCTAATAGGCTAGTAGTAGTAATAATAATAATAATATTATTTTTTCTCTTTTTTGTTTTTAAGCAAAGTCCATTTGGATGGGATCAATAATAATAATAATAATAATAATTATTACTAATTATTACTAGTAATAATAATAATAATTATTATATGGAACTTTTAATAATAAAAAATATATAGCCTACTAAAAGTCAAATGTTTTGGTAACTTCAGTTCGTAAGATTTATTTAACAAGAAAATGTATAAGTCATTCCAATGTATTTTTTCAATACAGTATAGGCTATTTATTGTTGTTATTATTATTTTTGCCATAATCCACTCTCTATTTTTCCTCACATAAAAAAATCATGGGAACTCAAATATGGTCCTTGTGGATTTTTTATTTCAACATGGTGAAAATAATATAATAATTGTATTTGCCCTGGTCTCCCATTTGCTGTACCCCATTTAAGTTCATCATGCTAATCCTTGATATAATTAAATCATAAATAATATAGGCATATATATTTTTATTAAAGTAGGCTACAACATTTTTAGTTTATAATTCATTTTTGTTAAAGTTTTATTGGTATCAGGTAAAATAAAATAAAAATCATAAATTTAAAACTCATTTTGAAGTTCTATGAATTGTGGCATTTTTATAATTTAATGTGCCTATTGCGCCATTTCTCAACCACAATCGGCCCAGCTACACACAGCCAAAACCTAGCCAGACCTGGCAACCGTTACTGGGCCAGAGCTGGCTCACTTCCGGCGTGCCGCTGCCAGTACACAGCCGAGTGAGCCGACACTCAGCCGCGATTGGCCCGATTCCGCTGGCTACCTGGGATAGTTAAAAAAAATGGCAAAAAATCATCAATTCCCTTATCTTATGGTCTCAACCAAGCTCATAACGTTGTTCCTGACTTAAGGACTGATAATTTGATGTATACCAATTAGTCAAATTTGGGATTTTAATTTTCAAAATTGCAGCAACCCAATTTGGCCCTTAATCTGAGAAATGCCCATGTATGCGTACCAAACCGAAAGCCTCGTACCGAACGGTTCAATACGAATACGTGTACCGTTACACCCCTATTTGCAAACAGTACTTCTATTAGACTAACAACAATGTGACTACCTATTTACTAGAAGTTAAAAGAAGCCCTGTTCGGAGGCTGGTGGATCTCTTGGGAAAATGTATTCCATCTTTTGGACTCATCATACAACGCAATTTTTAAAACCTTTTTTACTTCAGACTTCAGTTTTCTGCAAACACCGCATATTTTGCCTTTTCTATCAGCTATTTTATTAATCGTACATCGGCTTTATTCTTTACGTTTTTGGATTGTTGCTTCAACCTATAAACGTCATAACACACAGGTAAGAACTTAGTTGTATTGCAAATTAGTAGCAGCTTACTCTCGTGCAATTGAGGAACGATCGTAATTTTGTAAAAACACATAAAATAGAGTCAAACAAACCCATACAGTATTAAAATCGCAACATATAATAGTTTAGAAGGTTGTTTTGTCTTTAACTTCCTTCAGCTCTTTTCATGTTTGGGGGGGGGGTGGGGGGGGGGGGTCGGATTGTAAAAATTATGAAATATTCGATATCCCAATTTTGCATATCGTCCAGACAACAATTTGGATATTATCGTCTAAACGATATATCGCCCACCTCTAGCTTCAATGTTATCATCTAAACGCCTATTAATAAAAATGACAGACAATGAATAACAAAGCTCCGATAAGTGTTTTGAATCAATAAATGCACATTTCAAAAGTTTTTATTTTCGACAAATATTAAACTAGAGACAAAATAATGAAATCAGTTTATAGAGCTGAGTTTCGAACTCAGAGCGCTTGAAGCCCCGCGAGGGACATGTTGAAGCATTGACCGCACAGCTATCGTCTGAACACTTAACATCTTATGCTCATGCAAAGCCTTATTGATTTAAAAAAAAAATGATTACAATGTTTTATGTTGAAATGTTTTCATTTATAAAATAAGCCTATTTAACCCTCTGGGGACGGATTGGCCGATACCGCCCAAAAGGGCATACTTTTACAAATGTGTAATTATCTTAAAAACTATTAATGATAGAGAGGGGTCGTCTTCCTCAGATTCCGCTGAAAACAATGGTATATGGGATACACACTTCCTTGTTGCGTAATACCACTGCGTATAAGACCAATGAAATCAATGTTGTTAGGAATATTCCACGCGCAAAGACCAATGGAAAAATTGCCGCTGGGAGGAATATTTTTCTTACCAATCAGAGGAAGGTTACCATGGCGTATTCTAGCTAATCAGAGGACTCTGTAGCCTTGCAAGGGGTGGGATTATAGTAAGTGATATGACGCAATTTCACGCAAACAGCGTCGAGTGGAGAAGGAGACAGAGAGCGAATGGAGCGGAGTATCACAGCGCGCAGAGAGATTTATATGAGAGAGAGACAGAACGATTATAATATATATATATATAGCAATTATAGCATTATTATCTTATTGTTTTAGCACTTTTATGATGGCAAGCAGTAAAAGATTTACCTCAGAACACGCTCTGGAACAATTACTGGAAAGTGACGAGGAGAAATCCGAAGCTGACAGTTTTTTCACAGATGATGAAATATTTTACTTTTGATTGAACAATTACAAATGTCTGTCAAGCAAAGGGTTTGAACAATATATTTTTTGTTGAAAAGCTGTTCACTATTGTTGTGTGAGGTGTGATTTTCAGTAATAAATGACAAAAATAAAATTTTCGTTTTGAAATTCTTTAGTTTATTGTACATTTATTGTACATGTTTCACTCATACTTCCTTTATAAACACATTACATACTAGCTTAGGGTCTTCTGAATCCATAGATACCAAACACATGGGGCCCTATCTTGCACCCGGCGCAAATGACTTTGTACACTGACGCATGTATCACTCCTATTTTGCACCCGCGCAAAGCGGGCTTTTCCCTCCACAGACGCACGTCGGTAAACTAGGGAATGAACTTGCGCTCCCTGGGCGGGTCGGAGCAAAAAGGAGGCGTGTTTTGCCGCAAACATTCCCTAGTGCTATTTTGCAGTTCCAGAAAACAATTCCGCCACTGACCAGAAAAAACCTAGTCTAAAGTCAGTGGCGCGTTGGGCGTTGTTCATAATGCTATTTTAACCCTCTGGGGTCCAAGGTGTTTTTGGGGTCCTTGAGATGTTTTGACATACTCTGACATTTGTGCTTTTTTCAGTTGCTTATAAACATATTACTGGCAAAGGTGTAATTACACTCTATTTAGCACAAACAGGGCTACCATAATATGTTATCAACATGTATGTACATTTTTGTATTTTTGAGAGAATATTGTTTATGCGTGGTTATTGAAAAAAACTAAAACAAAGGCCACAAAACACATACTAAATATGTGCCCACAATACTTTTGACTAATGAATGTTGTCGCCTAGAGTTTTTTCTTCAAAATGATCTGAAAATCATCCTGCCTTATCATTCACATAAAACAATAGATTGGTTTAAAGGTGCTATATGGAACTTTTCTTCTAAAATGAATCCTTTTTTATTGCCTGTGTGTGAAGGGGTTGTAATCACACATTACAATGATCCACTTGTCGGGTTTTGCTTTTACCTCTGAAGGCCAGTATTCCTATTTCTATGTGAAGTCTCCGGGTCGGATTTACCGCGAAATCCAACGGATGTGACGTGCATGCGCGCTCCCGAGCCTCTCTCCTTATATACAGTCTATTGTAGACGGTCAGGGAGTTACGTCCGGTTAAAGGCGCACGTTTTTCGGCTTATATCTCAGTCAATCTTTGATCAATATTCCCAAGACTCAAATCGTTCGTAGTGCTGGACGGGGCCTTTCGAACGAGCCCACCCCCGAGGTCCAACTCGCCCGGCTCCCCGAGTTATAGCCGTTCAAAATCGGGGGTCCCAGCGAATGGCGATCCGGTAGGGGGAATCCCCGAGGCCCGCCACTCTAGCTTTCGGGCAAGGGTTCCCCTGGGACCTCCTCCCCCCAATTTGAGCTCTCTGGGTCTTTGCGTTCCAGAGATACGAGCGATTTTCTTCTGAGATCGTGACGTCACCGGCGTCCGCAATTTTGCAGCGCGCCCGATGGTTTTCTGCTAATATCTCCGCGAAAACACCACCAAAAACTATGGAACTTATATGGTTCTTTTCAGCTCGACTAGATGGTCCCAACGAGCTCGGTGCTCGCCGAATCCGTCCAGTATTCGCCGAGATATTTGCGTAATAGACGGTATGGTCTATGAGTTTGAGCTCGAGCGCTCTTGTAAAATTTGGTTGCAATCTGAAACATCACCACTAGAGGCCGCTAAAAGTTACGTAGAGCACCTTTAAATTTAAAAATGACACTTTTTGTTTGGAAAGGCAATATGCGCAGGGGTGTGACCTGCTGTGATTCACACCTGAGAAGACAATGGGCCCGCATAATGAGCGCATAATGGGGCTGCATACTAATGACCCTTTCATTCAGGTGTGTCACTGAGCCACAAGAATGCAATGACAAAAAAAAAAAAAAAATATATATATATATATACACTACCGTTCAGAAGTTTGGGGTCAGTGAGAATTTATTTTTTATTTTTTTGGAGGAAAGAAATCAATACTTTTATTTATCAAGGACAGTAAAGACATTTATAATGTTACACAAGATTCTATTTCAAACAAATGCTGTTCTTTTGAACTTCCTATTCATCAAAGAATCCTAAAAAAAAAAAAAAAAAACTGTACAACTGACAGACCAACAACTGTTTCAACATTGATAATAATAATAAATGTTTCTAGAGCATCAAATCCTCATATTATACTGATTTGTGAAGGATCATTTGACACTGAAGACACTGACACTGGTGATGCTGAAAATTCAGGTTTGATCACAGGAATAAATTACACTTTACTATATATTCACACAGAAAACAGCTGATTTACACTGGAATAATATTTAATACTATAACTGATTTTTGTTGTATTTTTAATCAAATAAGCGCAGCCATGGTTAGCAGAAGAGAATTCTTTTAAAAGTATTTAAAATCGTACCGACCCCAAACTTTTGAACGGTAGTGTATATATATATACATACACATATATATATATATATATATATATATATATATATATATATATATATATATATGCCTATATAATACAAAATTGGTTCACAGTTCCAATTATTTATTTATTTTTCAAATTGTGCTTGCAAATTGTATAATATCAAATGTAAAAATTTCTAGTAATTGTGCTGTTAATTATCATACTGTTTTTACAGAAAGTTTGGGAATATATCCCAAATGTGTCACTAATAAAACACAATACAAATAATTTAAAGAGGAGGCTTATGCTACGTTCACACCGGACGCGAATAGCGCGTCAAATTCGCACCTACCGCGTCTAGTTAAACGCTTGACCACTTTGAATCCATTCGCGCATCAAGAGCGAAATTGACGCGCGTAAAAAACAAAACTTTGAAGCGAAATTTACGCGCGTCTGAATCGAAACCCGTTGGCGGCCATCTTTTTTTATGTTGACCGAGCATTCATCGAGAGAGTCACCGCTCTGTATTTGCTCTGAATAGCATATATTCTTAATACGAGAGCAGAACGGCGGCGTAGGGGTCATCGTCGCCGTATTTGTGTCCACCAGACCCTTCAAAGGCGAACCCAGTGTGGCGAGTTTCACCATTTGCTCGCTCCAGGAGCTGCGCCTGGATGACGGCCACTGTCAGCGGTACTTCCGCCTGTCCCGCGCCCAGCTTGATGACCTGTTGTCCCGCATCGGAGCGAGGATCACCCTCGCCCTCATCCACCTAATCTGTCATTTATTTTTGTTTTGATGATAAATGGAGCCAGCCTCCAAAAGTGATTAATCTGTCCCGTGATTTTTTCTCTCTCTCACACACATCACTGTCCAGACACGAATGTTGGTTGTCTTTACATTATAATAATATTTCATATAGGCCTAATCTAGTATGGAATAAATAGCATTCAATACAAAATGAATATGTCTCATAGGCCTATATTGAAATCAAGTTTTATGTGATAAAATATTTGCTTTGTTGTGCATTAGAACTACATTAGAACCACCGTCAAATTACAAAATAATTTATTGAAGCATCCAGATACTTCACCACGTGACAGCAGCAAGCAGCTAGGCTCCTGATTGGTTAACGCGGCGCGAATTGACGCAGAAGTTCAAATTTTTCAACTCGGGCGGCAGACGCGAATTCGCGTCAAACGCGTGAATGCACAAAATGCACCATTCGCGCGTAACGCGCGTAACGCGCCAGACGCTCAATTCGCGCCAGACGCTCAATTCGCGCCATTCGCGCGAACTTGACGCGCGAATGAGGCGTATTCGCGTCTACCGCGCCGCGCTCTACGCCTCATTCGCGCCGCAGGAATTTTTTACGCACGTAACGCGTCTTTGCATTGACTTAATATTGAAATCACTCGCGCCTGACGCGCTATTCGCGTCCGGTGTGAACGTAGCATTATATTGAGCTTTTAAGATTTACCTAAGATTTATTTATATGTAGCCTACATATATATTTGCTATTTTAATAAAAAGGTTACAATTACAACAACAATTAAAATGTTAAATATATTTCAAATGTAATCTTTCTTTGTATATACTAAAGTATACATTTTATCATACATATTTCACAGTTGCGGATTAATTAGTTTGAATATAGCCTACAATCGAACAAACACTATAATAACATCTTAGCAAACAAGCTTATTTGATGTGGCAGTATTTTACAGTAAAAACGACATCTTGTCTTTCATATGTAACATATCGTTTTTATGATTAGGACATATAAATGTTAATTTGCAGTTTAATACGTTACTTATACAAAAATATTTTATTTCAACATGTTTCAGTCGATTTTTACTCATCTCAATTTATTTCACCGTTATTTTAATTTGTTAGTAGATTTAATAACTGAAACGATGTATAATAGCCTACCCATTATATTGACGCATAACCTGAGATTAGCCTATAGAAAAACTGGGCACACAATATTAGCCTAAAGTTTAACCTACTTTACTTAAATTTGATGCAATAATAGAAGCCTACATTTGTTTTAGGTCTAAATTTGTACTTTAATTTCAGTATTGTGATTAAGAAGTCGTTTAACTAAAATGTTTCACTTGAATATATCTGCTACCAGTTCTCAACGAGCCGCGGCAGATTACGCAATAGAGAGTAAAAACTGACACTTTTCAAAGTCTGTCATAGTAGCGCTTTTTAGCGGTAAAAGGCAGCAAATACACACCCCAATTTAACAGCGGCGGCAAAAGTATTATTCTGGTTGAGGACCAACTGTATACTGACCCATAATGTCAATTTGACCTGTAACTCGTATCACAACTACACTTTGTTGACGTTTATCATCATCATGACAGAACCTGCAGCATCTGATCTGATCTTGATCATTTTTGATGCAACAAATTGTCAAGCTAATTGTATCGCTAAAATAATATATTAGTTATGAATATTTAGCCTAATTAACTAGTTTAGTTAAATATTCAATCCTGTCTCACCTGAGTGTCTTCAGTTGACAGTCTGGATCCTGCAGTAAATCATTGAGCTGCTTTACTCCTGATTGTCCAGGATCATTCCCTGTGAGATCCAGCTCTATCAGGTGTGAAGGGTTTGATCTCAGAGCTGAAGCCAGAGCTTTATAACCTTCTTCTGTTACACTGCAGTTAGAGATTCTAGAACAGGAATGAAAGCATTCAACTGATTAATCAGTTAAACCCCAAACAATATAAATCCTTAAACTTGAATTTTATTTTGTTCTTTGTATAAATGCATTGAAAGTTAGTTGCAAAAACTGACAACTGAATATGGAGGTAAACAAAAGGCACAGAAATATTTATTATGATAGACATCAACATCACTTTCGAGATTACAATTATCTAAAACTGTGTGAGCCCGTTTATCGGTCCAAATGGGGGTTTCCTCCAGAACGGCTGAAGGTTTCTGCGTGTTACTGTCTTTCCACGTGGCAAAGCAATTTAAGTCCATTTAAGCTTTTATCGGACTCCATTTTATATCTTAATCCATTTTATCATGACCTCGAATTTAAGTTAGATTGCCAATTGGTTATTGGTCAATTATATAATAGTTTAGCAATACATTTGATTGTAAAAACATTAAACATAATTTAATGTTTTTAGATCACAATCTCACCAGCTTCGGTCACTAAATTGCTATATACCTGATTTCAGTCGCATTCACACTTACATAATCAAATATACTTTAGTATAGCCCCTGTGATTGCATACACTTGAAATTAAAGTAACATTTACTTCAGTAGAGGTATGGCCACTACTACAGATATAAGTCAACCAACTTTACTTGTCTTATAATAGCTTTGGATTGGCCCTGCCGTGGTTTCCCACGTACACTTATGTAAAGTAACATTAAATTAAAACAGAGGTAAAACACACCCAGATTTAAGTTGGTCACGCTTCAATTTTGCTTCCCGAAACGCTGCCCGAAACACGTACACTTGAATTAGCGCCAAAATATTAGTTGTCACTAATCTGACGCAAAACTTGCGGAACATACAAATCCGTTTAATCTACTTGGGAAAACAATTTCAGAGTCAGTCGGAATAAAATCAAATGTACCAATTAATTATGTCAGGTAAATGTATCATGCCAATTACATAATCAGTTCAAAGATAATCAATACAAAACATCAAATGCTCTGGAATAAAGAGAGAACATGCGAACCTGACATTATAAATACATGATGTATTTTAACGAGTTCACAGTGGGAATTTGCATTAATCACTGTCCCAGACTTACTGGGGACAGACGTTGATTTACATGGGGGCACACACACAGCAGTTAACAAGATATCTCTAAACGCTCCACACCTTATTACCTTTTTGGTTTACTTCTGTGGGAATGAGACCTTTGTACCAGTTGCACTGAGACATTTCAAATGATACCAAACATGTATAATATTGTATGATAATAGTTCATATTAAACCATATAGATTTTTGGGTGAATTCAGGTAGGGATGGGTGAAGGGAAAGATGTGGAAATTGGGAGGTGATCAACTCAAGTGCGCTTTTTGCCTCCGGCATCGTCCAATTTACACTTACCTCAGTATCCCCAATTTACACTTTATATTCTTCAGTCCAGTGCAGATCAGCTTCACTCCTGAATCCTGCAGATTATTATTGTTCATGTTCAGCTCCTTCAGATTGGTATCGGATCCAAGAACTGCAGCCAGAGCTGAACAGCTTTTGTCTGTTAAGTTACAATCATTTAACCTACAATAAAGTCACAACACAGAATTAGATGGAATACATACAATACATTTTCTATATACAAATATTAAATACATTTTCCCATTTATTTTTTACATAAACAGCATATACAGCAAAGAGGCTGAGTTAAAATAAAATGTATCTTCAAAATCTACTATTTCCTGTACATTAGTGTTTTTTATTCACTGACAAATATCCTTGATAAAATAAACCATGTTTGAAAAACAATTTGTGTAAAGCTTCTATAGCTATAGGATTTTTTCTCTATTTGTGTGACCTGATGGAGTTTAGGTTCTTGCCACTGTTTCCTCTGTCTTTCTTAGTGGACACTTATTAATCAACAATATTATCGACTTGACTGCACCGACACCATTATATGAGACAGTTCACACTTTATGGCAACTTAAAGGCCTTTCACTATAATACTAAAACTGCTCCATGCACATGTACATGTCTTTTTGACATAACATATTTAATGATTTAAGTAAAGCTAATATTACTTAAAGGGGTCATATAATGGTACATGCACTTTTACAAGTTGATTGTACTGAAATGTGTGTTGGCAGTGCCTGTACACAAACATCATATAATGATAAAAATCCATCCAGTGGTTTTGTTTTAATCTCCTTATATGTTTTCCCCTGCCTCAAATCGAGCCGTTCGTTTTTGTGACGTCAATAAAACGGACGCCCCTCCCCCGATTGTTGATTGACGGGAGCGTTTCAACACAGACCCGCCCTCGCTCGTGAGCCAGCTGTCAATCATATTCTGCGCGGACCGGCGCAGTCATTGTTGATGTGCCGGAGCACTGTCTATGAGCAGAATGGCGTCTAAGCGATTGTGGTGTTCTGTTCTTGGGTGTAATAACGAACACAGTCATTTTAATGTTCTTGAATCCGAACCGCTGAAGACGCAGTGGCTGAGTTTTGTTTTCGAAGGGAATATTCCACACGAGCAACGTCAATGCTTTCATTTTTGCGCGAATCATTTCACACACCAGACTGCTTTATAAACGAGGGTCAGTATAAAGCTGGATTTGCTAAGAAGCTTTGCTAAAAAGGATCGGTACCAGATATTCGTGTTCCTGCTGAACCTCCAGAAGAACGGAAGTGAGTGAAACGTTTTATTAAACTTTATATTAATATATTAATCTTTGCAAATCGCTAGCTGCACGCTTCACAATGAATGCGTCTAAGGTTTACACTCAGTCAGGGTACATTACGGCATGTTTTCTATGTATGACGTTCTCAATATAATTCATAATTCCACGTTTATACTGAACAACGCGTTATGGTTGTGTTATTGTGTTACAAACGGTGTATGCGCAGAACAGAGGGGCGGGGTGAGCGCAGCTCATGATCATTTAAAGGCATATGCACTGAAACGGCGTGCTGAAAACAGAGCTGTTTTTGACCAGGTAAAATAAGTGTTTTCTTACAATACTAATGAGAATTTTTAATTAAAGTATATTACAAACTTTTAATTTAGACCCTAAAGAATCATATTAGCTTGTACAAAAATGGCATTATATGACCCCTTTAAACTAGAGAACCTAAGAAGTTTTTTTGTAGAAAAACCATCTGATGTGTACATCAAATATGATACAACAGGCTTTTGATAAATGTTTATTTGTAAATCTCTCGATCTACATATTGCATTACATTATTATTACATTAAACTACAGAATTAGGCTACACATAGAAGTAAGCATTTAAAATATCTAATTACTGGGAGAAACAGAGGAGCAACTAATATATGATGTGAAAATATACTGTACTTTATTTATTAGCCTGTTTTATAAAAATCTCAATGCTTTATACTATAACCTTTCAGAATTTCATCTTACTTTTTGGAAATATAAATAACATCTGTACCAAATTACATTCTTTCCCCCCAGTTTGGGTATATGAATAAAATATGCCATTTTTTTCTTCCTCAAGTATGATTATGTGATAATATATATAAACCATACAAGTCTGGTGTATCATATGATACAAAACAAACATGCAAACATTTTTCCATGGCATTTTATATTTTGTCTTAAGTTGTGATAAACTCTCCACACACACACACACACACACACACACACACACACACAAACAAAAAAGCTTTACGGGTATAGCTTCATGTTTATGATGGGGAATCACTATACAGTAATGTAGATAAATGCATTTTTCAGATGAAAGCTAAACATGACAAAATATATTAAAACACTTACAGGGCTGTTTTGGAGGTTTTAATGACTGCCGATAATCTAATGAGACACTCGTCTGATTTCTTGAATTTCTGAAGCTCAAACTCCTCCAGCTCTTCCTCTGATGTCAACAACACAAAGGCTAAAGCAGACCACTGGGCAGGTGAAAGGTCACCAGATGAGAGACTTCCTTTGCTAAGGTGGGTCTGAATCTCGTTCACCAGAGTTTGGTCGTTCAGTTCATTCAGACAGTAGAACAGATTGATGGATCTCTCTGCAGGAAGATTAGCTTCTAGTTTCTGCTTGATGTACTGAACTATTTCCTTGTTGATCTGGTCATTGCAGTCTCGCTGTGTCAACAGACCTCGTAAGAGTCGTAGAAAAATCCCCTTGTTGCTCTGGTCAGTGTCGTCTCGCTGTGTCAACAGACCTCGTAAGAGTCGTCGATTGGACGGGAGTGACAGACCGAGAAGGAAGCGAAGGAAAAGGTCCAGGTGTCCATTGTCACTCTCCAGCGCCTTGTCCACTGCAGTCTTGAGAAAATCAATCATGGTTTCATTTCTGTTTTCCTGTTCTGTAGACTCATGATCAAACACACTTGTCTTGTTGATGTCTAGAAACAGATGTGCATAAAGGGCTGCAATAAACTCTTGAATGCTCAAGTGGACAAAGCAGTACATGGTACCAAGAACGATCCCTGTTTCCTCCTTAAAGATCTGGGTACACATGCCTGAGTACACTGATGCCTTATAGACGTCAAGACCACAGGCTTCCAGGTCTGTGTCATAGAAGATCAGGTTGTTTCTTTCCAGCTGATGAAATGCCAGTTTCCCCAGTGAAAGGATGGCGTCTTTATCCCAGGAAACATCTGGTGTGTATTCTCCATCATATTTTCGGCGGCTCTGCTGGATCTGAAAGCGGAGAAAGTGTGTGTACATTTGTGTCAGAGTCTTGGGAGTGTCTTCAGTGTTTGATTCCTGCAGTGTTTTAGAGATCTCATCAGCCTGAGTGTTTTTCACATCATTATTTCTCTTCTCCTCCAGAATGTTCTGGAGAACAGTGGCTGAAATCCAGCAGAAGACTGGGATGTGGCACATGATAAAGAGACTCTTTGATTGTTTAACATGATCTATGATTGTGTTGGCTTGAATATCATCCTTGAATCTTTTTTTGAAGTACTCTTGCTTTTGTGCGTCGCTGAATCCTCGTATCTCTGTCAGCCGGTCGATACAGTCAGGAGGAATCTTACTGGCAGCTGCTGGTCTGCTGGTGATCCAGACGAGAGCAGAAGGAAGCAGATTTCCCTTCATGAGGTTCGTTAGGAGAACATCCAGAGAGGCTGGTGACGATACATCACGCCACGTCTCATTACAATCAAACTTCAGAGGAAGGCGACATTCGTCCAGTCCATCAAGGATGAACAGCACTTTGAAATGATTTCTTCTTGTAAGGTTCAGTCCTTTTGTCTCTGGGAAAAACTGAGTTATAAGGTCCATCAAACTTAGTTTTTCTTTCTCCTTTAAGTTCATCTCTCTGAATGGAAGAGGAAATATGAAGCTGATATCTTGATTTTCTTTTCCTTCAGCCCAGTCCAGAACAAACTTTTGCACAGAGACTGATTTCCCGATGCCAGCGACTCCTTTTGTCAGTACAGTTCGGATCTCCTCGTCTTGTTCAGGCGCTTCAAACAAATGTGTGCATTCAACCTGTATCTCTTGTGCTTCATGACGTCTGGAAGCAACTTCAATCTGTCTCACCTCATGTTCAGTATTGACCTGTTCACTGCCACCCTGAGTGATGTAGAGATCTGTGTAGATGTTATTCAGGAGTGTGGAGTCACCTTGCTTCGCCATTCCTTCAAACACACATTGATACTTCTTCTTTAGGCCACATTTCAGCTGATGAATGAGGAACAGCCCACCTTAACACAGGAACAGAAAATATATAGTTTTAGTCTTCATTTTCTCTCCTACATTTATAAGAGACAATCAGACAGATGATCACGAGTCTCTTGCCTTCTAGAGCATCAGCAGCTTCATCTTGCTTCATCTCTCTCAGGTAATGTAGTGTGAGATCAAGAGCTGCTGATTTGATACTGGATCTGTTCTCATTAAAGTCCTTCACAAAGTGTTGTGTGTTTTCTTTTTGTAATATTTTCTTTAACTTCTCCAGTTCATTCTTCAGAAATGTGATTATTTTGCTCTCAAGATCCTACAAACAAAAGAGAAAGATTGTACATCTACATTTGGTCAACACTATTTATTCAATAATTATAATACATGTACATAAAAAAATCCAGTTAACAGGCTAACATGGTAACCAAGTTTGGCTAAAATGATTTTAAAAGGAAAAAAAGGAGATGAAGAAAAATGTAATTACATTTATTTGTTCAATAACATATTTGTTTATTAGAAATATTAAACATTTATAAAAATGTGTTTTCCTACCTGGAAGATCCCAAGAAGATTGTCTTTGAAATTCTTGTGGTTCCTGTGAGTCTGAACGCCTGAGTTGAATGTCTCATATTGAAGCCTGTAATCACATTAGTAAAATAAAATACTAACTGATATTTTACAGAAAGAGAAATAAGCATTAGCTGTGAATACTCTGACAAATATTTGATCTAAACATGTTTCATGATTGGTATTCACTGATATAACTTTTAAACACAGTCAACGTGTGACAAAAAAATAGTAACACAAAATACCTTTTATTAGATGATGGTGTTTTCTCACTGAAGTCTGGTGGATCTTCTTTAGACCAATCACTCTTCAGAGACACAGAGCTGGACACATGTGAGCCTGATCTTACACTGATGACACAAAGAACGAGAGAGAGAGAGAGAAAACACTTTAGTAAAGGAGGATCAACTGTGTCTGAAACACATCTGTGTCTTTATCTAATCCTCCACAGAAACACACACACTCACACAATTTACAGTTTTATAGTTAACCATCATTTTATTTACTGGCTCACATTAGTTTAACAATTTCTTTAATATACATGAGTGAGAGTAAGTATGTTAAAAAATACTTGACTCTAATTTAAGAGAACATGTCAATGTTTTTATTTATTGACAGAAATAGAGAGCAGAAATGTCTGTGTGACACAGTTTTGTTAGCATACTTGAATTAAAGTTAAGTGTAAGAAATTAAGTGTATAGTCGTTTTCTAATGTCTCTATCAATAATTTTATAATCTAAATACTAAAGTCATTTATTTGGATTAATTCAGCGTCTAGAAGGTTATTAACAAATTATTAACTGTGATATTTTCTATAGAGCAAACTTTATAGACAATGTCAGTGTTAATTTAAGAAGTTAAAATTGAAGTTGTGCAAAGCATTTGTAAATATAAAGCAATGCTTAAAGTTGTGTTATTGACAGGGAAACACAAAGTCCAGTGGAGTTTAAACTGAGAGTGTGAAACAGACGCAGTCTCACCTGTGTTTCTCTGAGAGACTCATCTGAGAGAGAGAGTCCTTTCCTCTTTCCTCTGACATACTGCAGCTAAACTGACCCTGAAAACTGATCAGCACTGCTTTCTGAAAACACTCAATCCTTTAGCATCACCTGCAAATCACAACATTTACACACATCAACAACATCTTATTGAAGACAAGAGAGAAGAATAAAGAGTTATCATCAACAACAGCAACAGCAAAAACAGTGTATCAAATAAAGTGAGTTACAAACAAATATATTGCCATGTAAAATAACCGAATGGTCTTAATCATTTCTGGTTGTTTAATGAGTTTAACTGACTCTAAATATGAATTCATTGGGGAACAGAAATTTACACTGTGCTGGGAAAACTGAACCCTATTTGTTATATTCTCTATTACAGTATAATATCATTTTACAATCATATTTACCCAATCTTTATACATTTTTTAATCGTTTGTCATTCAATCATTACTTCAAGTTCACAATGATGGTTGATATCATTACTTTCAAATGATCATAAAATAACTGATTGAGTAAAAGTAACATGAATTATAATAGACATACTGTATAATTACTAATCATAATTGCTATATATGAACTGAAATATTCAGTTTAATAACAGCAGATTGTTGTTGATTGACGTTAGGCTTCATCTGTCTGTCTACTGTAAATGTCTGCTTCAAAAATACTTTCGATTTCACATCACAAAAACAACAGTCTAACACGGAAGAGGAAATGGGAGAAAACATTTTAGAAACATAATCGTGTTGAATAACCCTTTCTCAATAAAACTTTTTGTGTTTTAACTTCAAAAGATTGTAATTTCTGGCAGATTCTTCTTCTGTCCGGAGTAGCAGAAGAACAGCCTTCTGTAACTTCACATTTAAATCTCGCTTAATATACAATATGAAGTTCCTAATAATTACAAATGACTGTAATGGAGAATGTAATGAACTTACTTGCAGTCTTGTCCACTAAGAAGAGAATTTATCAGTATTGTAAACTCAGTAACGCTTGTTGTCAGTCCGCGCGCGTCGTTCTCAGAATCTCTCGCTGGTCTCGATGGATTGTGGATTAAACACATAAATGGCCGCGAGTGTTATTATATTTGGTAGGCATTGTGCTAAATTGACATCTGTAGAAATTTTTTCTGGATCATAGATCAGATCAAATCCAGTGAGCGACAGGTTTAGGTGTGGACAGGTGTTCCTTTCGTTTTGCTCTTCTTCGTGTGTTTTACAGGAGGGTTTGGAACAGCTGAACAGTGTCACACCGACACCTACTGCACTGGAGCGGGATATTATACCACATATATCTCTAAATCTTGTTTAATACCTCTTAAATAGACATTTCAACAGTGCATCTGCTATATTCCCTGTTTCTGGACTATTATCTAAGATGCTGGATATTGTAAACGACTGACATCCTGAGGTTTGTATTTATTATACATTCAATCCTTTTGTTTTGTATTAGGACACACTATTAATACATGTTCTAGTTCCTGCTCCCTGACACTCGTCACATAAACATGCATTATGAAGAATCTTTTGCTGTTTTTTTAAAGGGAATTATAAATTGCATTGCCTCTATGCCCTTGGCAGCCTGTCCTCTATTCATAACTTATTCAATATATCCAGGATAATATATTTTCCAGTCCTAAGTCCACTAATACGCTTCTACGCTTTTAATATAAAAGCATCATGTAAAGTTGGTCCAGCTGGTTTTGATCTTGACTTTGCTCGGCTGATGGTCATAAACACACTTCACATGCTGTGCTGATCTGAGAAACTGCAGATATATTTAACATTCTATTATACGCAACATTATATCCTAAATCAATAGAAGTACACGAGATTTGATTTCTTATGTGTTGATGATTATTATTGTGATGTTTCCCTCTCAGATTGTTCTCAAAGGTTTACGTACACCTTGCAGAATAAACTGTTTCATTATTAAATAAAAAGACAACAAGCACAATTTTGTGATCCCTATTATTGCTAAAATTATTAACATTTTGCAGATACTGCAAGGTGTATATAAACTTTGGAGCGCAACTGTATATCACTTTCAGTCAATTGAGCCAATTATAATAATGAACTGGATCTGTCGTATAAAAAAATGTTTTCCTTCTGTTTTTACTTTTCTTTCCTCAAGGTATTTTTTGTGACTTTCCTGCCTCTTTGGAGCATTTCCATGCACATATACTGTGTAGAGATGCTGGAGAGCTTCTGGGACATTGACATAAACAGCAATTTCCAACATCTTAAAAACATTTGGTGACAAACTAATTTGGTTTTCTTGGTTTTGTGCTTTTGGAGTTCTTCAGTTTTTTTTTTTGTTTTTTTTTTTACATTCTGTGTAATCCTGAAGTAAGATTTTAGAAAAAACATTTAATGTTGGCCTTAGTAAAGGTTTAAGAGCTTAGAAGTAAATAGGTTCGGAAACACTAATGTATTAGCCAACATGATCTAATGAGCAATATTTTTTATACAGTATTTTTTAATCTTTGTTAACATTAGTTAATAAAAATATAGTTTGTTAAAGTTAGTTAATAAAATGTATAGTCATTGTTCATGTTAGTTCACAGTGCATTCATTCATTTTAACACAAAACTTTTGATTTTAATAATGCATTAGTAAATGCTGAAATTAACATTAACTAATAATAATAAATTATTAATATAAAAATAAATAATATTTAAATAATAATAAATAATAATACATATAAAAATAAAAACTTTTGTAAAGCATTATCAAAGTTTTTAACCTTGGTGTTGTACATGAAATGATACTTTTCTCCACATTTTGTTAGTATTAATTTATGGTTTGTGTGTGTGTGAGGTGCTGTGTGTTTGCTTGTTGTATTCTGGGCCAAAATACCAAGCTCGGAGCCCAGGACTCTTTACTCCATCTGATTATTTTAAGTGTGAACTCGTGAACTACTTTAATTGCGGCTTGTGACAGCAGACGTTCATAAAACCACCTTCTGTTTTCTTCTGTTGGACCCGGAAGATCCCAAGACAAACACAGTTCCAGCTTTCCATCACGAATACACTATATGAGCTGTGTATTTTAATGCATTCACAGTTTCATCTTCTCTAGGCTGTACCCATTTAACAGGAGAGCCCCAGTCTACATTTATTTGTTTTAGAAGTTGATCAGTTACCTCGTCTGTTCTTCAGCACATGATCTTAAGTCCATACACAATAAAAGAGGTTTACGTGTCTCATGCAGTCAGAGAATGTCCTTTCTGTACAAGGTCGTGAGACCGAAACGTTGCTAATAAAGAGTTTTTAAATGCAAGTTCTGATAGTGTGCGGCAGTTTCTCGTTTGCGGATTGTCGACCGATCTTTTTTGGTCGTTTTTCCTACGCACCTATTATCTGCAGGAGTGTGATGGTTTTTTATTGATTCTTTCTGTACAAGGAAATTGTTGGATTTCGATTTGTTGGATCCGGATGGGTCTTCCAATCTGGTTAATAAAATAACATTTATTCCTAAATAATGCAAAATCAAAAGAGCTCCACATCAACAAATTAGAACAGGATGTCAACAAACAGTTACATCACCTTTTTTTGCAAGAAAAGGAGAAACAATTTAATTGCCATGAACCAGTTGTGTTGTTAATTTCTTCATCCATTGGTCTACAATTTAGGAAAGGGTTTGAAAAACAATAAAAAATGCAGTTTCTAGTGTGAGGCAAAGAGTACTTTTATAAATAATGTTCTGTTTCTCACAAAACGAATATATGACATTTATACACTTGATTTGTTAAGGCTATGCATGGACATTACCTGTTTCAATCAAAAGCTGAAAATTTAACTTAATCTACTTACGCATTAGGATCGCATCAGAGAGCCCCAATCATCTTAAAGTGTTAATAGAACGAGCCAATGCACATTGATTTGCATCTCGCGCTCCGCCCCGCAGTGTGGGTATGATAGGAAGCGCATGCAAGCACCAGTTGTTTTTCGCTGAGGAGCCAAGCAGGACCACCACATCAGCGGTGGTCCAGCAACGGTGGGGACGGGACGCACGTCTCCGTTCCCTTCTTCAGGGAACGAGGGCTCCATACGTAACTGAGATGTTACCTTTCAGTTGGTCACGTTCTACATACATCGACATGCCAATGTATTGAGATCCCAAGTATAACGCCACCTATTGCTGCCACCTTTCAGCAGCCAGCGTAAGCCTCCTGAGGGGCGGAAGACGGGACATACGCCGAGGAAGTCTTTGCTGCTGTTACGCATTAACCATTCAGTCAGACTATTGGATGACACTGGGAAAGCGTCCGGGGGTGGGGGGATACCGCAGGGAGCCGTACCTTAGAAGAATACATATATGGGATCACCGTAGGGATCACAACATATGGGACCCAGCCTAACACAGGTTCCAGCAATGCATACAAGTGTTAGGCCTGGCGTCCGGCTGCCAGAGGGTGTCGAGAAACTCAAGAGGATTCGCCTAGACGAGGAACGTACCTGGAGTAGAAATGGTGCATGCATCCAGTCCATAGGAGGGGAATGGCGTAGCCAGCCACTTTGGATACCAGTGCAAAGAACCAAAGGCTATTAAACCTAGCGAACGTGTTAGGTGACACCCAGCCCGCAGCTCTACAAATATCTGTCAGCGAGGCACTTTTGTGCCTTTTTTTACCTAGTGGAGTGGGCTCGCAACCTGAGGGGGCATGGTGCGTCTTGGTACGCCAAGACAAAGGCATCCACAATCCAGTGGGCCAACCTCTGCTTGGAGACAGCCTTTCCCTTCTGCTGGCCTCCGTAACAGACAAAGAGCTGTTCTGAGGTCCTGAGGCTTTGTGTTCTGTCCACGTACAGCCGCAGAGCGCGAACGGGACAGAGAAAAAACAAGTCTGGGTCTCCCTCCTCCAGGGGCAGCACTTGCAAGTTTTACTACCTGGTCCCGGAAGGGAGTGGTAGGAACCTTGGGCATATATCCGGGCACCTTCCGATGCAGCAATCGACATCTGGATGGCAGGAGGAGCTCCAAATGAAACGACTGGCTGGTTATGAGAGTGCCCAACAATCAACCGGAAGCTCCATGGTTTGCGAGTGAGGGGCCCACAGGGATTGGTTACCGGGCAGGGAAGACCTCACTATAATCGTTAGATCACCCTGGCTAGTTGTCGAAATAGCTCTGTTCTGGTTTGACTGTATTTATACCACTCTCAGAGACAGCATACAGAATTATCTGTTCGGCTCCGAAGTGAAAGACAACTGGTGCTTGCATCTGCTTCCTATTTATACCCGCGCTACGGGGTGCAGCGCGAGATGCAAATCGCTTGGCTCGTTACGTTTACACTCGAAGATGTTAAGGGCAATCTGACGCGATCCCAATACATCAGCACGTCGACGTATGTTGAACGTGACCGACTAAAAGGCAAAGCAGCGATTCCATTCCATGTGTTCAATAGAACAAAATTTCACTTCCTGGGATATTGGCACAAAATATTAGTACTAAAAATTTAAGTTTCTTCAATCGGCTCTTTTTCCCTCTATCATAAATGAGTGGCGTCTCAGAGTGTCAGATGAAACCCAATAAACGCTGTCATATTCTCTTATGAACGCAACCAGGGGGCAGCTGTTCAAAAGTAATCTGACCAGATTTCGGCTGTCGGATTGGATCAAATCTTAAAAATTGGTTGTTCTTTTTTAAAAGAGAATGCAAAACCATCTAATATTTTTTTCATTACCATGTCCCTATGTAGAAATCTAGATTTGGTAATCTGAATAAGTGTGTATCTGGATCATGGGGATCCAATCCAATTTTGCTTTGAAAAACAATATAGGATTGATGACCTGATCCTGGAAAGCAGAACATGGGATTTTAGAATCCAGATCATTGTGATCCAGATTAAATTTTTTGAACAACTGGCATGAGTTTATTGTTGCACGTCGAGGGAATTATTCGGTAAATGTGTTTCTATTTCAGTTTTAGTCACATATCTTATCAGATAAAACAATTATTCGCTTAAATTGAGCGCATGTGTTTTTTATCTTATCTTGGCATTTCCATCCAGCGTTTTTTATGCAATACCCCAAAATTTGCATATAATTAGGTGGATGAAAACAAATGCCACTACACACAGTTAACATGTTTAATGTATCTGTACACAAAGATGTAGATGTAGAGTCTCTCTGGTCGATTTGGGGAATATGTATTCAATAATTAATAATTATTCATTACGGGTTTGAACCAGATAAACTTTACATTATTAAATAATGCCAGCAGCCATATCACCCTGTAGCCCAAGACTGGTTGCCCACTGAAGCTAAGCAGGGTTGAGCCTGGTTAGTACCTGGATGGGAGACCTTCTGAGAAAACCAGGTTGCTGCTGGAAGAGGTGTTAGTGAGGCCAGCAGGGGGCGCTCACCCTGTGGTCTGTGTGGGTCCTAACGCCCCAGTGTAGTGACGGGGACACTATACTGTCAAAAGAGCACCATCCTTCGGATGAGACGTTAAACCGAGGCCCTGACTCTCTGTGGTCATTAAAAATCCCAGGATGTCTTTTGAAAGAGTAGGGGTGTAACCCCGGCATCCTGGCCAAATTTGCCCAGTGGCCTCTGTCCATCATGGCCTCCTAATCATCCCCATATATATATATATACACTGATTGGCTTCATCACTCTGTCTCCTCTCCACCAGTAAGCTGGTGTGTGGTGAGCGTTCTGGCGCACTATGGCTGCCGTCGCATCATCCAAGTGGATGCTGCACATTGGTGGTGGTTGAGGAGATTCCCCCTTCCATGTGAAGCGCTTTGAGTGCCTAGAAAAGCGCTATATAAATGTAATGAATTAATTATTAAATCTCCCAAAAAGGGATAATATGTTCCTTGCATCTGCATTCATATGTACATAGACAATTAACCACAATGGATTATAATTAATTGCCCATGTACACATATTTTACAGACAGGTTAAAATTAGCTCAATTGTATATCAATACTTAATCAAAACGGATTATAATTAAATATTAATATAATCAATTATGTCTATCATATATCAATTCTAAGGATACCCCTGATGGAATTAATTCAGTATCGGATGATCTGTTTCTCCAGCAAACTGATCACGTGATCTTTATCAACTCGTACAGAAATCATCTTAGAGACTCGCAGGAAAGGCATTCGCTCTGGCCATGAAGACAACCTTCCTGTTTTACACAGATAGCCTGCTAGTTAAAGTAATTTTATACTTTTAAAGCTCGTAGCTTTGGATCGTACATTGAAGGGACTTGTATATGAGCAAGAGACAGTCAATCAAATGAATATAATGTATTTTAATAAATGGAAACTACGTATACGGTTACTAACGTTACAAGGAATAAAATTTATTTACAACAAAATACACCGACAATGAAAGAGAATGCATAAATAAAGAGAGAGGGAGAGAATCTGGAAGGATCAGAGTTTGGCAAAATTCATCTGGACAGTTAAACCTTTGAGAGACAACAAGGAAAAACACAATCTTAATGCTCTGAAAGCTCGATAAACGAATACTTGCATATGGTTCTTTGTGGTACTGAGTCGAGAGAGCGTGTGTGTGTGGCGTTCCGTGGGAGCGTCACGTGGTTTTGCGGATGGGTCCGGAGTGCGCACTTTCAAACGAAGGTTTAAAGGTCTCGGACGTAAAGTTACCAAAGAAACCATTCAGGCTAAGTTCATTTACTCGTCTGTGGAAATGAACAATAGTAGAATACGAAAAAGGGAAAACAAAACTTAAACAAAAGAAAAAAGATCACCCGGAGGGCAGATCCCGAAGACGAGGCATCACATGAAGAAAGGAAGGGGGTAAGAGAGGTAAGAGAGTTTGTAAACACGAGATCCTGACTTTTAAAAGTAAAGAGTTCACGCCTCCTTTGGGAGGAACCAACCAATGAGACTCAGTTTTTGGCGCGAGTCAGTCTTCTTTGTCTTGTTGAGGCTCGTTCATTTGCATGTTTTATGACCGGGTTAGAAGTGGTCATTTTTCCTTCGGAGAAAGGTTATACATGTAATCATACATTTTACGGTATGTTCATATATATATATATATATATATATATGGCTTGGTCAGACCCAGGGGATTCTGAAGGTATCAGAAAAAGACATGTAACAAGTGTAGGACTGCAAAGTTACATCTCAAAGCATACTTGCAAGCATTTATAATTCATTTAATACTATGATAACATCATAGAAACCCCAATAGGACATAGCCAACATAAAAACATATCAAATATATCAAATATATCTTAGTAATGTCTTTATATGAGGAAGTTCATGAAAAGTCTGTGTGTGTGTTTTTGGAGTGAGCTTTCCTTGGCCACCTGGCATGGCTCTGAGGAGATACTGATCTCTTTGAGGCTCGTACCCCTGGCTGTGTGTGTGTGTGTGTGTGTGTGTGTGGTGTACACAACGAAAAGGGGGAAGGTTTTGAGATGATAACATCTGTGTGAAGCTGGCTCATCGCTGGTTTTATGGGTGTTTTTGTTTTAACTCACGTTCGCTATGAAAGTGTCAATGAACGCCATTAGGAACAGACTTTCTGGCGCTTGCTGGTGAATTACTAGACGCGAGTCAAATGTTAAAAGCTTTTCACCTGTAGAATTTAATGAGTCCCAACTGACACAGTCCAGATACCCTACATAGAAGCAAATGACACTTCAGTTCATAGAATTTCCCACTACTGACTTCTGCTCACTACGAAAACTTTTGGCGACATCTCCTTCGATGAGACAGCAGAGCGCTGGATGTGATGAAATTCCTTCCACACGGCGGGCAGCGGTGCGGCTTCTCTCCGGTATGAACTCTCTCGTGTATTTTCAGGTTCCCTGACTGACTAAAGCTCTTGGCACAATGTGAACACTTGTAGGGTTTCTCTCCCGTATGGACCTTTCGATGCTCTTTCAGATATTTGGCTCTAGAGAAGCTATTCCCGCACACCGAGCACATGTGAGCTTTCTCGCCGGTGTGTATTTTCTGGTGCTCTTTCAGGTAGCCCAGCTGCGAGAACATCTTTCCACAGAAAGAGCACAAGAAAAGCTTCTGGTGAATTTTCTGGTGTATCTTCAGGTGCTTGGCTGAAATGAAACTCTTCCCGCACTGGCCGCAGCCGAACGGTCTCTCTCCCGAGTGCGAGTGCTGGTGGTTTTTGAGGATGGTGGCCTGCGTGAAGCTCTTCCCACACTCGTGGCACGTGAACGGCCTCTCTCCGGAGTGAACGCGCATGTGGTTCTTGAAGTGTCCTTTGCGTATGAAGCTCTTGGCACACAGCAGGCAGGTGAAAGGCTTCTCTCCGGTGTGGATTCGGATGTGATTCTCCAGGCTCTCTTTGCGAGTGAAGCTCTTCCCGCAGTGAGGGCAGCTGAATGGCTTCTCTCCGCTGTGTGTTCGCCGGTGCCTCTTCAGATCTGCGTTTTTGAAGAAGCTACTGCCGCACTGCAGGCATCTGAAATCACGCTCTCCGGTGTGGATTTTGATGTGGCTTTTAAGGTTCACTTTGAGTGTGAAACACTTCCCACACTGAGGGCAGATGAATGGTGGTTTATTGGCTCCTGTTCTTTTCTGGGAGAAATCGCTTTCGATCTGTGAGCAACTCAATGATTTTTCTCCTGTTATGATCTTCTGAGGTCTCTTATACTGATGATCCTCCTCCACTTCATTAATTTCTTTACACTCCACCTTCACTTCTGTCAGGTCTAAAATCAGTTCAGACAAATAAAAAACACAAGTGACTCACAGAAAGCAAGAGGTCAAACATCAGGGTTTCAGATGAACACACAAACTAATCCAGTGACAATTACAATAGTCATATTATTATTGTACTGCACCCAGTGACGTGCGTTCTGGGTAGGCAAACTAGGCACTGCCTACCCTGCCAAAATTCAAAAATAAAAATGTTTATTAAATAATAAATGATTTGATTTAATAAACTTGTATTTGTATATTTACTGTTTATTCTTGTGATTTAAATATGCAATATGGGTGTTATTCCAATTGTTTAGACGTTACGATGACAAATGTAGCAGTTACGCATAATCAAATAAAAAACAAATGGTAGAATAAGCAGTGCTTTTACGGTCCATTCATTGCAGACGACAAGCGAAAAACCGCATGCGCACTTCGATCCTGTATTCTTTAACATGTACGGCAAAAAGCACAACTCTGCTGTGCCTTTGGACGTAAATATGCTATGCCCGTACCCATCTACGTTACATATCAGATATGGACTGGACATTTGTGTAGCTAACGTCATTACACCACAGCTAGCCTATGCCTAATCCCCGCAAAATAAAAATAAAAATGACAGCACCGGCCGTGATGACAGATAGGCTTGGGAATCGGTTCCAGGTTCCGGTTTGGAACCGGTTCCAAACGTTCCGATCCATCGGAATCGTCCACGTCCACACGTTAACGATTCCACTAACGATTCCGAATGTTCCGTTCCATCCATTCCCGCGTCGCGGCATGACGTTACAGTGTGCGACTGGATTTTTAAATCCCCCAAAAGCGCGATGGCTACGAGACGTAAACGATCGAGAGTGTGGCTTCATTTTAAATGCAGACCGGGGGAAGCAAATCTCGGCGACGCAACCCCTCCCGTCATTTCAGCTCCAATGACGGCATCAAAACAATGAAAGCATGGCGAAGCGGCTCTCCACGGCTCTGCTTTCGTCGGCGAAAAAGTTAAGAAACTCGACGCTATAAGCCCTCAGTACTGAGCCGAGCAGTTCGCACGTGACTTTTATGCAGTGTTTCCCACACACGGACTAATTCGCGGCCACAAAATCAACTCCGGCCGCCACATATTGCGTTTCGTTCATTGTTTTTATGCTATTTAAAACACGCAGCATATTCTTTCCGTTGTATTTCCTTTCCCCGCTCTCCCTCCGTCTCTCTGTCACTCACGCGTCTCTCACACATACACGCACACACACACGCACACGCACACACCGCGTCTGTCTATGAGGCGCCGGACTGGACTAAAGCGAAGCGATCTCCGCGAGCGACACTGGGCGAGAGAGCGACAAAGTGTGACTTTTATTTAAACTTATATAAACTAATATAATTTATTTTACTGGACAGTTTAAAGCTCATAACCATATTTTGTTGTTACTTGAAGATTGCAGTGTCATGTGGCATCATGCAGTATTTGTCCTGAAAAGGCTACTCAGTAAATGTCTGTAATTTAAGGTCATTCCTATTTTATTTGTATACATTTTAATCATTAACTTTAAAAGCACACTCTTTTTATGACAAAAATAACAGTAAAGGGTAAAACAAATGAATTCCCAAAAATTAAAACGGAGTTTGGGAAAAAATTAAACGGAATTTGGGAAAAAATAAAACTGATTTCATAGGGCCCTAGATATTGCACACTTGGTTTTCATTCTCTAAAACCACTTTAAATTAGACATTCAAAGCCAACAACTCTTAAAGCCACCCTGTAAGTGTTCAGCAAATGGTACAGGAATCGATATGGGAATCGATAAGGAATCGCATCGATAAGCAGACTCGACAATGGCATCGATATCGATAATTTCTTAACGATGCCCATCCCTAATCACAGAGTTAAGAAATTTTTTCAAGCTCGATTTTAATTCAAAATCTGAGTTAATAGCAAGAGGGAGGTGCGAATGACGCACATAACTTAGTAACAAGTCTCCATTAATTTGCGCATGTAGTCATTTATTGTTTATATATTTTAAAGCACTGAATCGCTATCTAATCTCGATTAATTAGATTCTTAGCATTTTAAATTGATTATTAACCGAAATAAACGATTCACGAATAAAAAATACATGTTTCAAGATCGATGCATATATATGGTCAGGATTTGTAATTGATGCATCGAGAAAACGAGTGTATCGTTACACCCCTAGTTATAAGCCATTACTTTAAAGTATGTCACTTAAGACGTGAAATCATTAAAAATGCTTTCAGGGTTAATTGTTAAGGGGTTAACAGTGACGATCAACAGAGATGCTGATATATCACCTATATAAAGCTTGAATGATTGGTATCGGACAATCATTATGACAAGAAATCAGTAATCGGTATCAGCTGCAAAACTCCTGATCCGAGCATCCTTAGTATTTACAGGTGTACAGTATATCGGCAGTAGAGGTGTAATGTTACACACATCCATATCGAAAATATTTGGTATAGGTTTTTCGGTTCGGTATGAACGTCCAAGTTGTCCTACACATAAAACAAGCTTAAGAGGTATAGAGTTGTGATGAGATCTTGCGATATTAAAACATTACAATATTTCTCATCTAGGGCTGTCACGATTATGAAATTTGGCTGACGATTAATTGTCTGAAAAATAATTGCAATTATGCCGGTTAATTGTCTGTTTTAGGGCTTTTTGTGTGAAATTCTGTAATTAACTATATAAGATAAGATAAGATAAGATAAGATAGTACTTTATTGTCCGTGTACACGGAAATTTGTCTTGCAATACAAGCTCCAACAATTATAGCACACACAAACTAAAAACAAAAACATACAGTCATCAATAAAAAGTATACAAAAGTACTTCCATAATATTATGGGTACTCCGCCCTGCAGGAGTGTTCTTCAATAGCCATAAATATATACATATATTAAAATGCAAGTGGGGGGAAAACTATCTCTTCTTTCCCCTCATGTGTTGATTCAGCATCGATATAGACAGAGGAACAAATGAGTGTTTATATTTGTTCTTCCTGCACTCTGGGACCCTATAGCGTCTCCCAGAGGGCAGGAGTTGATACTCTTGATTCAACACATGGGAATAATCTTGGGTGATTTTATGAGCCAATCGTACAGTATGTACTTCATGACTTTCAATAAACGCCTTTTCAACCGACTGTCCCACCAATTTGGAACAAATTCCCAGGAGTCGGAAAATCCTGGCCTTCAAATGAGCTGAGAGGCCCCCAAACCACACTGCGCCTCCATACTGCAGAATGCTTTGAATGGTTGACACAAAGAAAAGTGACAGGATTTCACTTCTCGCTCCGAATGACCTAAGTCTCCTTAAAAAATAAATTCTCTGTTGTACCTTTCCGCAGATGTAGTCTACATGATAGGTCCAGGAAAGGTCACAGTCCACATACACTCCAAGATATTTAAATGATGATTTTTGTTTTATGATTTGATTATGGATGATTAATGGTGTAATGTGGCATTCATGAGAGGTGCCGAAGATGATCTCTTCCGTTTTCTGTGTATTGAGAATGATAGCATTTTCATCGCACCACTCTACAAGATTATTCACTGTTTGCCCATAAAGTTCAGCCCCTTCCCCCTCCTTCATCAAAGCTACCAGAGCAGTATCATCAGAAAATTTGATGATATGATGGTTGGGTGCAAAGGTAACACAGTCGTTGGTATAGAGTGTGAAGAGCAAAGGAGAGCTAACACATCCTTGAGGGGCACCGCAGCTGGTTGTGACCATGGGTGAATAGGTGTTATTGACCCTAACCAGCTGTTGCCTGTTAGTGAGGAATGAACAGTACCAATGAATGAGATATGGATTCGTACCCATTAGGGCCATTTTAGATAACAATATGTCCGGTTTTATTGTATTAAATGCAGAGGAGAAGTCAATGAACAGTACCCTGGCATATGGCTTTATTTTCGGGGTGTCCAGATGTTTTGAGACCAGATGCGTAAGAGTGCCGACAGCATCCTCCGTGCTACGATGTTGTCTATATGCGAATTGGAACGGATCCAGGATATCCTGTACAGACTGAGAGAGCTCATTTGCTACGATTTTTTCCAATGACTTCATTAATACGGATGTTAAAGCCACGGGTCTGAAGTCATTACACTCCATGGGGCATGATTTCTTTGGTAGGGGAATGATTTGCGATGTTTTCCAGGCCACAGGGACCGTGTGCGTATCCATGGATTGTTGGAAGATGGGTTGCCACACTGGTGCTAGCTCCTTGCTGTAAGTTTTCAGGATAGAGGCACTGATGTTGTCCGGGCCGGTGGCTTTACGTGAATTAAGCTGACCAAATACTTTTTCCACCTGACCCACTGTAATTGTCACTCTATCCTCGGAGCCCATCGTGACTGACTCCAACACCTTCCTGCATCTCTCCGTACTCCCAGAGGTTTCAAACCTTGTAAAAAAGGTGTTCAATTCCGTGGCAGAGGTTATCTCATCACTTGTCACAAATGGTATCCTGTTTTTACCTGGCATGCCTGTCATACTTTTTATTGTATCCCACGTTTTACGTGGATTGCCAGGCTTGAAAGCTTCCTCCAGATGTTTCTTGTGTGCCTCCTTTGCCTTCCTCAATTTTTCCCTCAGTTCTTTATTTGTTTTTTGTAACTCTCTTCTATCCTTATTTTTAAACGCCAATTTTCTCAAATTCATTACTTGTTTAATGTCTTTAGTTACATAAGTTTTGTTATTAGGGTACACCTTAACTGTTTTTGTGGGTATGATAGACTGTACACAGAAGTTGATATAATCTGTTGTAGCAGTGCAAGTTTCTTCCAATGTGTCCCCCCTCAGCACTTGCCAGTCCGTGCAGTCGAAGCAAGCTCCCAGCTCCTCTCTGCTGTCATCAGTCCACTGTCGAACCACCTTAATCTCTGGTTTTTGACTTTTTAATTTTGATGTGTACATCGGGATAAGATGTACCACATTATGGTCAGAGTTAGAAATTGGTGGTTTGCTTCTGGACTGATAGGCATTAGGGAGGTTAATGTAGCATTTATCCAGTATACTCTCCTTCCTAGTTTCACATTTCACAACCTGTTGAAATCCTGGCAAGGTTTTCTCTAGGTTGCAGTTGTTAAAATCTCCTAAAACAATAGCAGGAGCATCTGGGAAATGTTGTTGTTGGTTATGTACACAATCTGCTATTGATGTAGCGGCGCAATGCATTTGGCAACTTGGGGGGACATAGACAACAAATAGCAAAATGCAGCCGAACTCCCGGGGAAGGTAAAATGGTCTCAACCCAATTGCCAGCAATTCAAAGTCTCTATTACATATCATGTGTTTAATTGTGTACTGGCGACACCACCATTCGTTTAAATAGACACAGATCCCTCCTCCCCTACTTTTTCCCGAGTTCTCATTTCTGTCCGCCCTTATAAGTGAAAATCCACTGATGTCATAAAGTGAGTCCGGAGCGTCAGTGTGCAGCCATGACTCAGTGAAGCAGAGAAGAGCAGCCTCGCGAAATTCAAAAGAGTACCTTACAAGTGCCCGTATGTCGTCGATTTTGTTGTTGATAGAGCGCAGGTTGGCTAGGATCATAGCAGGTAGAGCTGGTCTGTACTTTCGCTGCCGCAGTCTCCTCCTCATTCCACCCCGTCTCCCTCGCTTCCTCCTCTGTCCGCTCAGTCGCTCCGATTCCTCCACCCGTGCAGCCAGCCGTGATCGCCTCCGTGATCGCCTCCTTCCCCCCCAGATTGCCGAACGTGTCAATTCCCCCGGGATACTAGCCAGCAGCCCGGGTGTAGCTCGTTCTTCAAGTCCCACTTTATTAAGTGTTAGGAGTGCGATGCGAGCATAAACAAACGCTGGTCGGCTGTCCCTGCGCCATTCCTGCATTTCAACACTCTCGGTGCGTGAGTGCACAAGCAGACCAAATATGATTAAAAGTCCAATAAGAAGTCTGATAAAACAAGAAATGTCCACCACTCTTAGCCCAGACTTTAGCACCCACATATCCAGAAAGTACTTTTCCACTTAGTTCGATGACAGACGAACACAACAACAAACACAGCTAATTGTTTGAAGCGAGTTGCGAGTCGCCAGCTGAGCAGCGGCCTCTTCAGGATGGGATTCCATAATATATATATATATATATATATATATATATATTCCTAATATATATATATATATATTAGGGCTGTCAACGTTAGTGCGTTAACGCATGCGATTAATTTTTGTCCCGTTTAACGCATTAAAATATTTAACGCAGCATCCATTCATTTTTGTCATCCTTTGGCTAGCTTTACATTATATGATGCCGCTCTTATTCTTACAAATGCTTTTAAACCATTCAAGTTATGTCACAGTGTCTGGTTGGTATTCCCTGGGTTTCCACTAGAGGTCTCTTCCCCTTACCGTCACCACCTCATCGTGAACTGCACTTCCCAGAATCCTTTGTCTGTACTCCTTATTGTTCATTGTACACAGCTGTTCCCACTCACCTTGTTAGTATCTGTGTATATATACCCTGTTTGTTTCTGTGATTGTCGTGGAGTCCTTGATTGATATCATTCGCACTTCGGTATACTGTTCCTGGTTTGTTTCTTGTTTTTGACTGCTTTGTATGGATTTTGAACCTTTGCCATGGCTGATCATAGGACTGAGGAGACCATGGCAGCCAACCGTCAGGTTGGAGAGGTGGAATGCCCACCTCTCTGAAGATAGGGATGAGGTTGAGGAGCTGGCTGGACCATCTGAGCTGCTGCAGGCGGATCGTTCTTCCTAGGGCAAGCAATTATCTGTTCCGGTACCCTGCTCAGACCCGCTGCATTCACGTTCGGTCTTTGCCGTTTCGGAACGTGAAAGTCGGGGGGTGGACGGGCCGTAGCTAGTGTGAAGGTCTGTCGGGTTGGCGGAGGGAGTGCAGTCTGCATCTTTCTCGGCATACAGATTTGCAAAGCCTCATCATCCCTCGGTTTTCCTTGCATCTCTTTGCATAAGTGTCAGAGCTGATCCAAAATTGCCCTCTGTAATGAACAGTGGCTTCTTTTTTCCTGTCAGAGAGATTAGCCAGATTAAGCCATCGTCCTCTCTCTTGGATAACCATTGTGGCCTGTGGTTTGTACCGCGCATCTCTAAAGACGCAGAGAGAGATCTGATCCAACACAGATCTTTTCCCAATGTGTCTGACCTGGCATGGTAGATGCTTCGTCCTGCAGCTCTGGAAGGAATACGGTCAGCAGAGAGATCGCGTTCATAGCCCTGACAGAGAGAGCAACTGCTTTATAAGCGCATTCCATCATCCTCGACTGGAATCGGTCAGCTTTAGATGGCAATGTCAGATTTCCAGCCGCTGTGCACTTTGAGTGTAAGTGTGCAGCAACTAATGACTCCATTGCGGGCATTCAGAGAAGGCCTTCCTTCTCCATCCCCTCTACATCGAGAGCAGATCCTCCCTGCACCGGCATCTTACTGGTAAATGGCTTGTCCTTCCGGCTAACTCCGACCCCCTCCAGGAGCTCTGATAGGGATGGGCGATATGGCCTAAAATCCATATTGCAATATACATTGCAGCCTCTTGCGATAACGATATATATCACGATATATAAATTATAATAGAACCATTTTAGAACAGGTTAGACAGACCATAAGGAAAGCCAAACTGCTAAATGTATTTGTTTTAAAAACATTTATTATGCAAAACTGTAATTATAGAACATGTAGCAGATGAATAAAATTCAAGTACACTAGCTGCAGAGACTTTAACAAAGAAAAAGCTTAAAGTATTGGGTTTCTTTCCTTTAGTGCACGCCTGTTTCACACACACTCCGTGTGCAGTGCAGTGCGGTGGGATGCGGCACAGGAGCAGCACGCGCTATTGTGCTTTCACATATGGTGCGTTTGCAGTGCGCAACTGATCTACGGCTGTACGACAAACAACATTAATCCTCTATTTTTTATTTCACATCACTATATTTATTATTAGTGTCTTTTATAAAATAATTTAAAAGAGTTTCAGCATTGTGATTCTATTTGTACACAGACAGTAGGCTAGTAATACGCACTCTTTCACAAGACTTAGGCTATTCACTTTTAAACTTAATACACTTAAAAACGTATTATTACTTCTAAATAGATTTATATATTAAGTTGCTCAAGCAAGTGGCAAAACATTTATACATTTATGTTAACATCGCAAACATTTTAAATTAAAACATACATATTTGACAAAAACAGCTCTCTCATACCTTTTCTTTTGCATTTAAATCTTTTTTACAAGAAATATTGCAATCACAAAGAACTTGTTTCACGAAGAGACAAGTGCATCCATTATGTCGCGTTGTTGAGGTAATGTTACTGTGTAGTTTCCTTGCTTTAACTACCCCGAGCTTAAAGTTAAAAAGAAAATTATTGAAAAATAGTATAATGTTTTTTTACTATATTAGTAAAAAAGATTACTATATTTTCATATCAATCCGTGTTCATTTTGACCATGAACCATGCGCTGTCACTTTAATTCAGCACGTGCAGCACAGCAAAAATAGACTGTGTGGAAACGATCACTGCACTGCTGTATACACACCGCTCCTGGAACGCATTGCCGCACCGCATCCGCGTGCAGGCCTGTTAACATGGGTATGGAAAAAATACATAGGCCTACATATGCACTGCAAACGGAGTATGTGTGAAACAGGCGTTTGCCAGAACTGTTGCCCCTACAGAGTATAGTTTGCTGTTGCTCGTCGGACGGCTTAAATCCGAACCAATGGATGTTGCACCGCACCGGTTTTTTTCACCAGCTCCTCCGTTTCGCTTTCAGCCATGTTTACTCAAGATGACGAATACGATGATGCGTTGCAGCCGTTTGCAGCTCGTGGCTCTAAATTTTGCGGGTAGATTGCGTCAACATGCATTATCGCGATTAGAGCTGGGTTTCGATTCAAATTTCAAGAATCGATTCGATTCCGATTCTCAAGATCTTGAATCGATTATCATTATTCGATTCGATCCGATCCGATCTGATCCAATTTCCGAGATTTAGATGAGTGTTTTTGTTTTTTCCAGCTGTTACCTGAATTACAGGACTGTAGTTATGCAACATATTGATACTATTAGGCTATTATAGACATTTAACTGCTTGTTTTGAACTTCATGCATGTGTATTGAATGTTAAACAAGTTCATAATGATAACAAACAAGAATGTTTATCGTGGTGATGTGTAGCCTACAGAGGCTTCGCACAGACAGTAAATGAGAGAGATCGGCAGAGCGCGTGCGGGTTACCTGCGTCTGTCTTTGAAGTCATATGTATTCGTGAAAAAGGTTGCCGTGTCAAAAGGAAAGTGAAATATTTGTCGTATCATCCTTTTAACGTTCACGTCACGGGTATTTACCATAAATGCGCGTCAGGAGCAGCGCTGGTCAGCATTCCACAGCGCGAGGAAGCCGCGGGGAAATAAAATCAGCGAGTCACGCATTGAATCAATGCCATATTGGTCTCTAATAAGTGAAGCATCAGCTTCAGCGTTACCCATGCGACGCATTGCTGCTCAGCTGAGCCTTGAAAAGTGGAACTCAAAGTTAAAAATAATTAACACCTTGTTTCATTACATCTCTTTTAATGAATCAGCTTTTTTGAACGTGTTCGTTGAATGAACGAATGACTCACTCAACAACATGACATCATGACTTTGCGTAAACATACACGCCACTTTCAATTCAAGTGGCGTGTTATCTATACGCATTTTGAGGTATCCGCGTGTATGTCCACGCCGAAATCTTTTGCGTGTATGTGTACGCCATTAAATGTCCGAGTGATTCCGCGTGTATGTGTACGCCGTTAAATGTCCGAGCGAAACGAAGCAAAATCTATATCTACATCTGTGGAGCGATATTTCTTTTCCTAGGATGGTAGGAGAAGACTCATAAATGGTATTAACCCCAGTGACGGGGAGGTTTAGGGACGGGGTTGGGGTAGGTCATATATTTATATATACATAATACAGTAATATAACGTTAAGTCAAAGGCGTTGATAAACACGCTGAAAAGCGATTATGCGTGTTGATAGCACGCCAAAAATGAAAATACGAATTGGCGTGTCATACATACGCCATTTCATGAGATCAGTCTGCACTCAAAGCCCGTTGTTGTAACAATGTGCACGCTGAGTGAAATCCTTTCAATGCGCATACAGGGATCTCCCAGTCGCGGCAAGTTAAAGTTCACGGGGAAAATGTAAGCCTATTATTAAATCGATCCTCTGAGTTACGGATCGATCTTTAGAAATTAATATGAAAATCGATTCAGAATTGGTGAATCGATTTTTTCAACACAGCACTAATCGCGATAGTGCAATATAATTCAAATCCATATCGTAGACCAATTTTGTATCGTTTATATTGCATATCGTTTATATCGCCCATTACTACTCTGGAAATACAAAAAGAAACTGTCGTGCTGCCAGTTGTGCTCTCTGCAGTCTCTTACCCTAATAGCGAGACTTTGCATCGGCCGAGGAATATTTAGTTTTTCTGCAGCACGTTTGCACACATCTTGCTGATCAACACTGGGATGGTGCCCCGCTTGCATCTTCCGTGGATCCCACCGCAACGAGGAGTTGTGGCGGCTGTGCAGGGGGGAGGAATGGGGAGTCCTCGAAGTCTTCCTCTTCTTCACCCCAGGATAGAGCTGCCGGGGTGGGCAGCTTTACAGGAATGGATACCTCCGAGGTGGCAGCTGGCGCGGGGCTAGGTGCCATGAGGGGATCCTGGCCCGACAGGATAGCTTGGCGTGCTAGCCTGCGATGATGGCTCTTCATGGTGAAACGTGCGCAGTGTTCACATGAACTGGGATTCTCAATCGCCAATTGAGCATTTTTTAGCCCAAGACATGCAGAGCAGACCTGGTCTGTGTCCTTGCATGAAATTTTCTTTCCGCATTAACAGTCGCACAGAATTTCCCTAACTAGCCGGGATAGTCTGCATTGCAGCAAGCATTGTTGTATCGAACAATCCTTGCAAACGGCTGGAATGCAAATCGAATGAGCCAGGTGAAAAACGGCGTGGTGGCCAGTAGAATGTAACATCGCGCTGCCGGTTCATGCACATCTGTAGCTTCTGTGGTGACGCTCATTACCGCATTGTATGTCCAGTGTATAAATCTGTGAATAAAAAAATATATATATATATTATTTGGCGACTCCCAATGCCATCCCAGTCAAACACATCCTCACAGTCCAAAATGTTATTTTCTGAGCTCGGAATTCCAATCGCACAGGAAAAAACCATGGGCCCTGCAACATCCATCGAGTTCCAAGGAATTCATTTGGATTCAGTCGAATTCCAAGCATCCCTGCCCAAAGAGAAAATCGACTGAATAATTCTCGTCTCATCTACTCTCCTTAAAAAGTGTAATTGTTCAAAATGCGAATTCCTATCCCTGATCGGCCAGTTAAACTTCGCAATGCACATCATTCCGCAGGGCCGCCCCTTCATATCGCATCTCCTCTCACTCGTATCCTCCGTCCACTCGCTAGAGGACCTCATTTCCATAAGCATGTTGCGACGAACTCAGGCTATGGTTAACATTTCTAAACCAGTGGAACAGCCTATCCTTTTTCTAAAACAATCTCATTTCGTCCCCCACCAATATCCAACTGTTCACAGACGCCGCCCCCTCAATTGGTTTTGGGGGATTTTATCAAGGTCGTTGGTTTGCGTCTCCGTGGCCACCGCAGCTCCAGGGCATATCTCAATCCTCAGCTCTATTCAAGCTTTACCCTCTCGTAGTCGCAGCTTTTCTGTGAGGGAAAGAATGGGCCTCTAGTAGCATTTTAGTGCATTGCGACAACGACGCAACAGTGCATTGCATTAACAAAGGCCATTCCCATCCACCTGCTCTAAGGGCCCCTCCTGAGGCGTCTCACCTAGATTTCAGCTTGCGAACAATTCATCATAATTGCTAAACACGTCCCTGGGTCAGAAAATCAAATTGTTGACTCCCTGTCTCATTTTCTGTTTCAGATATTCAGGATGCTGGCTCCAGAGGCGGATCAATCCCCAACTCCAGTACCTCGCTATTCGGAACTGTGATTCAAGTATCCCACCCGTTAAACACCTCCTCGACGCATCGCTCGAGACTATCCTCCAAGCAGTTTCTCCCAGGACTCTCCAGTCCTACGTGACTTTGTGGAGATGTTTCAAAGCATTCATGTCTCTTATAACATGCCGTTCCCCGATTTTTCTCTTCTTTCAATCACCTAATTTATTTCCTACTTTAATAGCGTTAAGGGCCTACAAGTCGGGTCCATCAAAGGTTACTTGAGCGGTATCCAGTTTTTCCATAAATTGATGTATGGCGCTCCCTCCCCCAAGATAAACAATTCACAAACCTCCCTCCTGATCAAAGGGATTCAAAGATCCCAGCCCACCCGTCCCGACGCCAGACAACCCATAACGCTAGACATTCTAACCAAATGTATTCACACCCTCCGCACAGGCTACGTGCCCCTCAATACCGCCCGCACACTCGACGCTGTTTATCCTATCCTTTTTTGGTTTTCTTAGATGCTCGGAACTCGCTATCACTTCCAAATTCGACCCAAAAATTCACCCCACCATCTCAGACTTGTAAGTACTAAATGGTGAAACAATCTCATATTTGATTAAGCAAAGTAAGACCGACCAAACCAAAAAAGGTCATTTCATCTACATGTTTAACCTCTTATTGCCAATCCAACCATACTAGTCCATTCTGGCATATCTGCAATGGACTGAGACTGAGATGGTCTTCAGATACTTTCCAAAGCTATATCAGGACCAACCGGTTCCACATTAAAAAAGCCCACCAAACCCTCATTGACTAAAACCCCCTGGGTCATCCACAGGGGGGTCTCTCTCTTTCCGTCCAGCGAGTATTTGGTCTCACAGCGGACGCAGTGAGAATTTCCCAGTCGAGTAATCATGTTCCTCTTTCCCGTTTCCTTTTTTTGTCCAGCGAGCATTTGGTCTCACAGAGGACGCAGTGAGAATTTCCCGGTCGAGTAATCATGGTCCTCTTTTTCTGTTTTCTCTTTTTGTCCAGCGAGCATTTGGTCTCACAGCAGACGCAGCGAGAACTTTCCTGGTAGAGCACCTATGTTTTCTCTTTCGCCATGCAAGCATTTGGTCTCACAGTGGACGCAATGAGAATCTCCCGGTCGAGTAATCATGTTCCTCTTTCCTGTTTCCTTTTTTTGTTCAGCGAGCATTTGGTCTCACAGAGGACGCAGTGAGAACTTTCCTGGTAGAGCACTTATGTTTTCTCTTTCGTCCAGCGAGCATTTGGTCTCACAGCGGACGCAGCGAGAACTTTCCCGGTAGAGCATTTACGTTTTCTCTTTTGCCATGCAAGCATTTGGTCTCACAGTGGACGCAATGAGAATCTCCCAGTAGAGTAATCATGTTCCTCTCTCCTGTTTCCTTTTTTTGTTCAGCGAGCATTTGGTCTCACAGAGGACGCAGCGAGAACTTTCCCGGTAGAGCACTTATGTTTTCTCTATCGTCCAGCGAGCATTTGGTCTCAGAACGGACGCAGTGAGAAAATCTCCCGGTCGAGTAATCATTTTCCTCTTTCCTGTTTTCTCTTCTGTCCAGTGAGCACTTGGTCTCACAGCAGACGCAGTGAGAACTTTCTCGGTAGAGCACCTATGTTTTCTCTTTCGTCCAGCGAGCATTTGGTCCCACAGCGGACGCAGTGAGAAAGTCTCCCGGTCGAGTAATCATGTTCCTCTTTCCTGTTTCCTCTTTTTGTCCAGCGAGCATTTGGTCTCACAGCGGACTCAGCGAGAACTTTCCCGGTAGAGCATTTACGTTTTCTCTTCCGTCCAGCGAGCATTTGGTCTCACAGCGGACGCAGTGAGAACTTTCCCGGTAGAGCACTTATGTTTTCTCTTTCGTCCAGCGAGCATTTGGTCTCACAGCGGACGCAATGAGAAAATCTCCCGGTCGAGTAATCATTTTCCTCTTTTCTGTTTTTTTCTTCTGTCCAGCGAGCATTTGGTCTCACAGCGGACGCAATGAAAAAATCACCCGGTCGAGTAATCATTTTCCTTTTCTGTTTTTCTCTTCTGTCCAGCGAGCATTTGGTCTCACAGTGGACGCAGCAAGAACTTTCCCGATAGAGCACTTAAGTTTTCTCGTCTGTCCAGCGAGCATTTGGTCTCACTGCGTTCTCCCGGACGAGTAATCATCTTCCTCTTTCCCGTTTTCTCTTTCTGCCCAGCGAGCATTGGTCTCACAGCGGACGCAGCGAGAACTTTCCCGTAGGCGGGGACTTTCGGGTAGGCGGGTCCGCGATCTGCCATGAACTGCTCCCATCAAGAAAGGTGCAAACTCTCCCGGTTGGTTGTTCCAAATTACAACTGCTCCGCCTTCGCGGGCCAACAGGGCCCGTCAGTCAGGCGCAGTGAGCCGCCATCACGTACCCTCCTGGTCAAGCATCCAGGCCCCTTCTCGAGATGCCATCCCGCCAAACTCGGCGCTCCTTTGGGGGGGAGGGGGTTTATTAACAAAGTTCGGGAAGAGCACGTTCAGATAATTAACACGGGTGGAGAGCACTCAGCAATCAATGATAAGAGGTGTATATAGATTCAGCAGTCTCACCTCAATCCATTGACAGTTTTGCAGCATCCCTCCACCACTAGGGCCCTATAATTTCCGCGATCACGGAATCGTGGAATTGGCAAATTAACGTGGAATCAAGTGTTAACTAGGAACTTAACTTGGAATTTTACATATTTGGAATGAAATTCAGTTTTTTAAATTTCAGCTCCAATGATGGCATCAAAACAATGAAAGCATGGGGCTCTCCAGGGGCTCTGCTTTCGTCGGCGAAAAAAGGTAAGAAACTCGACGCTAAGCCCTCAGTACCGAGCTGAGCAGTTCGCACATGACTTTTATGCAGTGTTTCCCACACATAGACTAATTTTCGGCGGTGCGCCACAGAATCAACACCGGCCGCCACGTATTGCGTTTCGTTCATTTTTTTTAACGCTATATGAAACACGCAGCATATTCTTTCAGTTGCATTTCCTTTCCCTGCTCTCCCTCCGTCTCTGTCACTTCACGCGTCTCTCTCACATATACACACACACACACACACACAGCCCCTTCCCTCCATGCACACCGCGTCTGTCTATGAGGCGCTGGACTGGACAAAAGCGAAGCGAACTCCGCAAGCGACACTGGTCGAGAGAGAGACAGTGTGACTTTTATTTAAACTTATATAAACTAATATAATTTATTTTACTGGACAGTTTAAAGCTCATAACCATATTTTGTTGTTACTTGAAGATTGCAGTGTTATGTTGCATCATGCAGTATTTGTCCTTAAAAGTACTGAGTAAATGTCTGTTACCTCAATAAATTAAGGTCATTCCTATTTTATTGGTGTACATTTTAATCATTAACTTTAAAAGCACACTCTTTTTACGACTTAAATAACAGTAAAGGGTAAAAAAAAAAATGAATTCCCAAAAATTAAAAATGGAAAAAACGGAATTTGGGAAAAAAATCTAATGGAATTTGGGAAAAAATAAAACGGATTTCATAGGGCCCTACAGATTAACGCAAGCCACACAAACTCACAGCATATGTAGAGAATGAATGATTGCTATGGCATTAGGAGTTGCTAGGGTGTCTTGTGTGGTTGCTAGAGGGTTGATGAGGTGTTTTGAGTAGTTAACAGGCAGATACCAGTGTTCGAGAAAATTAAAATCTGGGAATGTAACGTGTAGCCTGACTACGTCAGACTTCCTACTTCCGCTAATTTCATTTCGCTCCTGTAGTCAGTCTGAGATAGCAGCCTATCTTTCTGTTTTCCACCGGCCTGAAAACAGCCTGGCCAATCAACGAACAGAGGGCGGGCTGAAAGCCGTGACGTAGTCGGTAAGCACCGTGTTTAAGATTAGGTCAGGGAAATCGAAAACGACCGCTGATATGGAGACGCGGATGCAATTCGCTCTGTTGTGGAGAATATTCCCGGCATTAGCAAACTGAAGCCCGAACACGAAGAGTGTGTATTAAACATTTTGAATGGAGGTGATGTTGTGGCCCTACTCCCTTTGGGAAAAGTTTAATTTATCAACTATTACCGATCGTCAGCGAGAAACTGGGGAGCCTTTTGACAGGTCAGTGTCTCTTTTCTTTTCCAGGTCTTAAATACCGTGAAACTTCAAATAATAGCCCGGGCTTTTATTTGCCCAAATCGTCGAACTGCACCGGCTTGTACTTGAGATAGGCGTCTAACTTATATGAGACAGGCCTTTATAGTTGAGATGTTGTTCATTGAGATGTTGTTCCTAGAGTCTATAATCTCTAAAAATCTCCAAATGCTCCACGTGAAACCGCGGTCTTCCGACCTCTTACTATCTTGTCGATTGATTTTTATGAATATGCGCGAGGGAGAGAGAGCAAGACAGCGCTCGTGTTGTTTGTAGACGTGGGAGTGCGCGCGCGCGGCCGGGGCTCGCTCTCGCTCTCTCTCTCTCTCTCTCTCTCTCTCTCTCTCTCTCTCTCTCTCTGCTCGTTTGTGCCCTGTCAAGCGCAGCAGTCATTCTATTACATCACTCACAGATCAAAAAAGTCGTTTACAGCCATTTTCATTTGGGTATTTCGCTCGCATCATCAAGTGTTTACAGTGGAAGTTCAATCATAGATTTGAGTTCGATGCATGATGTCTGTGGTTCGATGCGGCTGTGTCGGCGCAAAACATACGTCATAAACAAACTTATCTGATTGGCTTACGGGTAACCAATGATTTTAAACTTCAGTACGCGCCCCCTAGCGAGAGAGAAAACACTTCTCTATTATGCTATCCCAGACTCTGTGTACGAAGCAAAGTGAAGTAGCAGAGTCTGGTATTACCAGGCTATGTAACGTGTGCCATTTCACCAGATTTGTAACATAAATCATTTATAAACCTACACCAACACAGGAGAATACATCAATATCTTTCTAAATATGCAAACATCCTGATTTCAAAATAAAAGTTTAAACCCTCGCTCTGAGTTTGCATGTTTTGATTTCCACATGTTAATGTTCAAGAAATTACAGCGGCTGATGCATTTCTATCGTACAGAAGACGCCAAATATTAAAGATTAGGTGTACATTAAATATTGTTTGGTCGATAACAACAATCATCAGACCGTTGGCGCCCTCTGCAGGCATTTGTTATAATACATAATGGACATAAGATGATTGTTTATATTATGTATATTACAATATGTATTTTAACAGTGTTGTTCAATAAATCCATATGATTACTTGCTTTTTACACTTTATTTGAACCAATTATTATTGCCTTGTTGTTATTATATATGTATTTTAAGTCATTTTGAAGGCAATTGTTCATTTTTGTCCATTTTTATTACCACAAAATACTATCCAAGTTAAAACTACATGATTGTCAAAATAATAAAAACAATTACCGTTAACAAATCAATCATTAGTGACAGCCCTAAATGAGTTACAGGGGACCTATTATGCAAAATTGACTTTTATAAGGTGTTTGAACACAGTGTTAACTATTGCCTCATCTCATGAGCTAAGTGTATAGTCACACCCCTAATTTGACAGTTTTTGTTAATATTTTGAATTGGATTTTATTTACTTTTTAACAATCTCTTTATTAAGGTTTCCAAATTGGCACAAAAATTAACAAAGTACACTTCTTGTGTGCATTATGTACAATAATGCCTAACAAAAAAAAATCTAGTGAGTGATGCTATAGATAATTTCTGGGCTCATTTTATAAGGATCATCTGGTTTAAATAAAGATATGCCATTTGTTTAAGCATCAGAACGCAACAAGATGCAAAGAGCTAATTCTGAAAGAGCGACACGAGATGCTAAACAACATTGTATTTTAAACACAAACACTCACTATAGAGAGTGAAACAAATGTGATTATTAGAAATTGAAAGAAAAATGCTCCTGTGATTTTAATCACTCATAATGAAGAGTGAATGATCACCTCTCTGTTGCTCAGTTTCTTCATCTTTCTGTCTGCATGTTTCTGCATCACTCGTGTCTCCACTCTCCTCTTTAATAAAGTCCATCTTTACAATAGTGTCACTCGTTCTTTTACACCTGGAAACTGTTGGAGCAGAAAGTCATTATTAGTATTCAGCGCTGAATTCATCATACGGTGGTCACATCATGTCACTCATGAATATTAAAAGGTGTGTGATGTGAGAGGATATGAACCATAAACTCACAGCTAATTGTGTGAAATAACACTGAACCTTTTCTCTGATCGTGTTTCTGTGAAAACCTTTAGAAAGCTGTTCAAATCATGGATGCCACTGTATACTTTCAGTGTTTCTATTATAACATGAAGTTCCATATTCAGTATTGTTAGTTTTTTTTATGAATGATTAAACTCTTCTCACGTTTTTTATGATTCATCTAAGATATACAAAAATATCCTATAAAAAAATCATCTACTATCACTGTAACTGTTTATGTTTCTCTCTTGATTTCCAATATTGTCAGCGTTACCTATGTATAGTTGGAATTAATAATAACAAAGATATATTACATTTATAGAACAAATACAATGACTGAATGCATTTTAAATGATGGAATAAACCGAAACCTTATTTCTAAACTCAGTATTGTGTGTACAGCGCTCTCTCGTGTTTATGGGCGATTTTATTTATGGTGAAAATAATCTTTCCGATATCAGATAGCACGGTTCAGTATTTGACACGTTCTATATTACGACTCTATATTCAGCACACTGGCGCCATAAACAGATATTTTAGCGGAGAAAACACGAGAATCAGATCAGGCTAGCGCTCACTGGCTTTACCAGAGCTGTCATAACTACTGCCTGATCATTAGCAGAATGCTAACTAAATCATATACAGTTACCGTTACTCCCGCTTTCCTCTCGCAGTCTATAATAATATCTGCAGAGTCTGAGCTCATTCATCAATGGCCGTTGCTCCGCTGGCGCGTGACACCCGGAAGTGCACGATCTGCTCACAGGCGCGCGCTTCTTCTACTGTCATGTTGATTTGAGCCAATCAGACAAACCCGTTTTGTTTAAGATGCTCTAAGACTTAAGTGATACTTTCTACTTTAAAAGGTTTCATTTTTACATTAAAACATTTAATCACATGGAAGAACTCTACAGACACTTTAGTTTTATAGACATAATTGTATTCTACATGAGTGCTGCAGTCATAATGACAAAATGACCAGTGAGTGACTGATAATAGCGATGGGAACTACTGTACATACACTATCTGGAAAGAAAAAGATTTTTATGTTCAGGAGGCTGCATTTAGTTATTCAAAAAGCAGCAAAAACAGTATTCGTACATTATGAAATGGTGGTTTTCTATTGTAATTTATTGTAAACTGTAATTTATTTATTCCTGTGATGAAAGCTGAATGTTCAGCATCATTACTCCAGTCTTCAATGTCACTTGTATGCCAAAAAAATATATCTATACAGGTTTCCATGTGGAAATCGTGATGCTACATTCAAAAGTTTGGATTTATTTTTTAAAGGAGCACCTCTCTGAGTTTTTGCAGAACTACGCCCCCCTCTGGCGACAAGCGAAACTGCCTTACTGTCTTTGTCTTGCGTGGAGTTTGCGTTGGGGTTTATGAACTACAAGCCGGTCTCTTTGAATCCATCTTCTACTTTTGTCGAAAGTTGACTGAAGTTTTGTCGCTCGAGTTGTCTTCGCTAATACGGAGAATGGCGGCGAATACACAAACCTGCCAGACATAGCCAGGGGAGCGTGAACGCCGTGCATGACGTCACGCCCAGTCTCACGTTCCGACCCGAATCGATCTTATTTATTTTACTGTACAGGATTATAGAGGCAATGGCAGTGATCAGAGAAGGGCTCATTCAGCCCATCAGGCAATTGTTTAAGCATGTATGGGTTAGAAAAACAGGTATTTTTAACATGAAATGTTGCGCAATGCACCTTTAAAATACTTTTAATCAGTAAGGAGTCATTAATAATCGCATGTGAGAGTAAAGACATGCATAATCTTACAAAAGTTTTCTATTTCAAGCTTAAATAATAACTGAGCACCAAATCATCATATTAGAATGATTGTTAACACTTTACAATAAGGTTAATCAGTTAACATTAGTTAATGTATTTACTAACATGAACTAACAATGCTATTATTCTTTTTTTACTGTGCTCTATATCATTCTCATTATTCATCTAAAAAAATGTAGTCCTGTTTTTTTGATCACTTGACTCTCTCTGGGGTTTCTAAACTATACAAAGACAGTTGCTAAATATTAAAATATTAAAGGTTCAAATTAACTGATTTGTAGCCTTCTCACATTTAAATGACACATAAGGAAGTAACAATAATGTTATAATAATTTATAATGACATAATTATTCTTTAATGACATAATAAATGTCAATAAAAATGTAAAAAAATGACCATTTAAAAAAAATGAAACCTTTAAATGGTGTGTGGCGAGCAGGACGAGGCCTAGGGCCGTGAGGGAATGACGTGAGGCCGGTGGCGGGACTGATGATGAGCGACACCTGCGCGCGCACCGGTCCCGTATCTCACGGACGAGCAGAACCAGAAAAGGAGGAGCGACGACCATGGGTGTAATTTGCGGGTGCGACATGTCCCCACCACTTTTGAAACATCTCGCGGCACAGATGTAACTAATACAAATAAATAAAACATCTCCAGTTAGCGCACAGTCTTCACAAGGACGCGCGCTTTAACCCGTTGCGGAGACTCTATTCGTTCCGGTGAAATCACAAAGTAAAGTGCACACAAACGTGTCCCTTCTTGATATACAGTACAACCACTGATAAACATAATCGGTTTTAATGAGAAAACAAAAAATATATATACGAGTGCGGATTAGAACCCAGAACCTCTGACACGCGTGGCAAAAGTTCTGCCACTGGACCATTCGCCACCAACACATATTAGATCTCATTAAACGACAAATTAAACACAATGTACTATTTAAATCGATTGCTGGACATCGGTATGTTATTGTACATAGGTGTACATATGATTTAGCATTGTATTAGCTGCATGCAACACAGCACAAAACATGACATAAAAACACATAAAACAAGGCACACAAAACAGGAGTGTCAGGGTTCTGTCACAAAACCAAGAAATAGACTAGACAGAAGTGACAGAACCCTGACAGAGAGAGGACCAGGCCTGGACTTTACATTTTCTCCAAAAATTTAGACAGTGACTTGTTGCCTCACTTGTTGCTATCAGACAATTGTTGTGTTTGTGAATGAGCCGAGACAGCGATCACACAGCCTAGCAGGTACATAACTGAACTTTATTGAACACTCGCAGAGTACAAACCCCCCTGCTTGGGGCTTGGCTCACTCAGTAGCGATCTCATCCATCTGATATCACTATATCTCCCCTTCCCCAAACAATGAACTTGGTGAAGCCCAGAATGTTACTGTTCTGGCATAATAAACATACTCTAACCATTTTAACCAATACTATGCCATATATCTATAACATAGAAGAAAATTATTTCTTTAATAAACATCCTTTATCATGACATTTTGTCTTGCTTTCTTTCCCTTTACAATACTTTTCCTCAATTTTATTACAATATGTATTGTTTTTCACAATAACATTGTGTTCACCCCTCTTTTTTTTTCTAAGGAGGTCAGGGTGGACTACCTGAGCACTCCTGGCACAGTGAGAGGATTATTCTGCCTCTGTGGTCACCGGCCATGAACAAAAGGTTCATTCGTCTTGGTGAAACAGACAAACGTCCCGACCTTGTGTAAGGGTGTATTCACACCAGGAGAGTCCGATAGTTCACTTGCTTTGGTCCGGACCAAATAATTATTTTTTTTATTTTATTTTTTTGGTACGGTTCGCTTTCACACTGCTCTTTTTGCAAGTGAACCAAAATTTGTAAACAAAACCACACGTGTGCTAAGGTCGTCCATTCATTGGACAAGGATTCTCAAGTAGGGAAATCAGGAAGTGCAAAAAAGGCTCAGCATGGAGATATTTCGTACTGCAATATTTGTTCTTTTACTAATTTTGTGTTATTCTGTACAAACGCAATATGAAGAAACTGCGCAGAAGACGGATAAGGTATAAAGTTTTCATTCATAGAGAGGGGCTATGTTCACACATTCAAATAATGAGATTTTTATTGTATATAGGCTACTGCTAACAAGTGCTGTCAATGTTAATGCTTGCGATTAAGTTTGTCCAGTTTAACGCAGCATCATCCTTGTATTGTAAGTTGTAACTATCGTTACATTATATGAACTGCAAAAGCTTTTTTTGCATCTATGCGCGATTAGACTAAAGAGAACGCTCTGTGTGTGAATGTCCTGATGCACACACTCATTCATTCATTCCATTCCAATGATGCACACACGACGCGCAGAAAGACGCGCTACAGTATCGTGTGGCCAGACAGCGCGCCGGAATGGAATTCTCTTTCGCACTTGAACAACAATAACACAAACCATTATGCCAAAATCTCCGACTACGGAAGCCTGTTAACTCAAAGGCGCAGTGCTTTCTTGCAATGGGGTCGGTTCATGTTCACACCGTAAACGAACCGTACCAGAGTTCGTTTGGAACCGTACCGAGACCACCAATTCAGCTGGGTCTCGGTTCGGTTGTTTGGTCTGCACCCGAGTTCGATTGCTGTATTCACACCTGCCCAAAAGGTCCGCACCAAAGGGGGAAACGAACTAGAGTTCGATTCAATCGAACCAAACAAGGCAGGTGTGAATACACCCTAAGTTCCCAGTCGAGTAGGTATTGCAGGCTGCTGAATTGGAGCTGGTTGAGGAACTGTTGCTGCTTGACAGTCAGGTACATGATCATCCTCACACAAGTCTGACAAATCAACTGTTTGTTCTTTTTCTTTTTCAGGGTGGTGGAGTCGCACCAACACCCGTCTGTTGCGTTGAATATTTCCATGTGAGGTTTTCAAAACAAAAGACCTTGGGGCCTGCTGTCGGATCACTTTCGCAGTGATGGCTTGGTCTTTAATCCAAACAGTCTGTCCAGGCTTCAGTGGTGACAAAGATATTGCTCTATGTCTCTTATTGTACGAATTTCTTGTTCGAGCACGTAAGCTGGATTCAAACTGTTTCAGTTTGTCTGCATCTGGAAGTTTAGGTGTGAGAAGAGACGGCAAAGTTGGTAAGCCTGTTCTCAGTCTTCTGCCCATTGACAATTCCGCTGGACTATAGCCGTTTGCTATTGGTGTAGAGCGGTATACAAGCAAGGCTTTGAACGGATCTGATATTTTCCCCAGGAGTTTTTTGACAGTTTGCACCGCTCGTTCAGCTTCACCATTCCCTTGTGGATACCATGGGCTGCTTTTTATGTGCTTAAAGTCATATTCCTTCAAAAACTCCCGGAAGTCAGCGCTGCTATACTGTGGCCCATTGTCAGATATTAGCATATCAGGCAGCCCATTTTGTGCAAACACTGCTTTAAGATGTTCTATTATGGTTGCAGAATAAGTTGATGCCAATTTGACTACATCCACATCTCTTGAATAGTAATCAACAGTTAAAAGGTACTTTTGTCCCTTTAGTTCAAACAGGTCTGTAGCTGCTCTCTGCCATGGATATGGTGGAAAGTCTGTAGGTTGTAGCGGTTCTACAACTGTCATGGAAGCCTTTCTACACTGTTGAAAGCCTTTCTATCACATTGTTGCACCATAATTCACAATTGTGAACTCAGACCGGGCCACCACACAGACTGTCTTGCCCTTTGACGACATTTTTCTATTCCTTGGTGTGCCTGATGAATCTGGAGGAGAACTGAACTTTGGAGTGAGGCAGGGAATATCAACCTTGTCCCATGTAGAAGCAGTCCGTCGAGGATGTAAATCATTTCTCTTTCCAGCCAGTAAGGTCTGAGTTTGTCATTAGCCTGCACAGTTCTCGGTCATCCATGCTCATGGAACCTGTTACGAAGTAGCAGGAATGAAGCAGAGAGGGAATCCAAACGCAAGCACTTTAATAATCCAACAAACAGGTAAACTCAGAACTAGGAACAAATAACTCCGGACACACTACAAGTAACATTAAACAACAACCGACAGCCAACAACTGAAACACAGGGGTTTAAATACACAGACAAACAAGCTAAACAAGATAACAAGGGGGCGTGGTTAATTAGAGACACCTGGGGAGACTAATAGACATAGACGAGGAACACCTGTGGACACTGAGCAACAACATGACAAAAGACAAGACACATGGCAGGATAACATGACCAACAGGGAATCACATGACAGACAAGAACAAGGAACAAAACACAAAACCCACACCGTGACATAGCCCCTCCCCTATGGGCGGCTCCCGACGCCCATAAAAACAAAAAACAATAGTTCAGGAGGGTGGTGAAGCGGAGGCGGTCAGGGGGAGGGATGGAGGGCCAGGCCCGCACAGGGGAACGGGACCAGGACATAGTCATGGTGGACCTGGGCCATGAAGCGTGGGCGGACCAGGTTGTGCAGGCGACCAGGGTGGAGCAGGCAGTTCAGGTGGCCACGGTGGAGAAGACCCTTCGGGCGGCCAGGGCGGCGAAGACCCCTCGGGCGGCCACGGCGGTGAAGACCCCTCGGGCGACCACGGCGGTGAAGACCCCTCGGGCGGCCACGGCGGTGAAGACCCCTCGGGCGGCCACGGCGGTGAAGACCCCTCGGGCGGCCACGGCGGTGCAGGATCAGTGGGCTCCGGTGCAGGATCAGCGGGCTCCGGTGCAGGATCAGTGGGCTCCGGCGCAGGATCAGTGGGCTCCGGCGCAGGATCAGCGGGCTCCGGTGCAGGATCAGCGGGCTCCGGCGCAGGATCAGTGGGCTCCGGTGCAGGATCAGTGGGCTCCGGCGCAGGATCAGTGGGCTCCGGTGCAGGATCAGTGGGCTCCGGTGCAAGTGTGTGCGTAGCCCACACACACCACATGGCTGTGGCCATAATGGCCAGTGTTGCGGTCACTGAGGGTTCAGGCGGCGCATGCGTGGCGTGATCAGTCTCTGGCTGGGCAGACGTGACGTGAACGGTCTCTGGCTGGGCAGACGTGACGTGAACGGTCTCTGGCTGGGCAGACGTGACGTGAACGGTCTCTGGCTGGGCAGACGTGACGTGAACGGTCTCTGGCTGGGCAGACGTGACGTGAACAGTCTCTGGCTGGGCAGATGTGACGTGAACAGTCTCTGGCTGGGCCGACGTGACGTGAACAGTCTCTGGGTGGGCAGACGTGACGTGAACAGTCTCTGGGTGGGCAGACGTGACGTGAACAGTCTCTGGCAGGGCAGACGTGACGTGAAGCTCAGTCTCTGGATCGGCAGAAGTGACGTGAAGCTCAGTCTCTGGATCGGCAGAAGTGACGTGAAGCTCAGTCTCTGGATCGGCAGAGGTGACGTGAAGCTCAGTCTCTGGATCGGCAGAAGTGACGTGAAGCTCAGTCTCTGGATCGGCAGAAGTGACGTGAAGCTCAGTCTCTGGATGGACGGTCTCTGGCTGGACGTGAAGCTCTGGCTGGACGTGGCTGACGTGAAGCTCTGGCTGGACGTGGCTGACGTGAAGCTCTGGCTGGACGTGGCTGACGTGAAGCTCTGGCTGGACGTGGCTGACGTGAAGCTCTGGCTGGACGGTCTCTGGCTGGACGTGGAGATCAGGTGATGACCTGGCGTACCACGGAAGGAAGCTCTCCTCACAAATGGAGAGGGCCTCTCTCCAGTTCAGACCGGCTAAATCGGGGAGTTCCCTCGGGCTGACCTCCTTAGCTCCCAGCCGGTAACAAAGTTTTATCTCCTCGTCCCCCAGGGAGCAAGAGGCAGCAACTGAAGCAAACCCCCAGGTGAACTGAAACAGGTCTTGGCTATCTAGGGCCAAGGCCGCGACCTGTCCAGCGAACTCACGGATCTGTGCTGCTGGGTTCATCTTTGGTCGGTTGTTCTGTTACGAAGTAGCAGGAATGAAGCAGAGAGGGAATCCAAACGCAAGCACTTTAATAATCCAACAAACAGGTAAACTCAGAACTAGGAACAAATAACTCCGGACACACTACAAGTAACATTAAACAACAACCGACAGCCAACAACTGAAACACAGGGGTTTAAATACACAGACAAACAAGCTAAACAAGATAACAAGGGGGCGTGGTTAATTAGAGACACCTGGGGAGACTAATAGACATAGACGAGGAACACCTGTGGACACTGAGCAACAACATGACAAAAGACAAGACACATGGCAGGATAACATGACCAACAGGGAATCACATGACAGACAAGAACAAGGAACAAAACACAAAACCCACACCGTGACAGAACCTCATTACTTGGCTGCATACAGGGTCTTTCTTTAAAGGGCCCCTATTATGCTATTTTAAAGTTTCCTAATGTTGTTGTGGAGTCTCCAACATGTTTACATGCATCAAAGTTAAAAAAAAAATGTTTAATTTCCTCATAATATACATTTGCACATCATCACACTTTCAATGATTCTCAAACGGCTCGTCAAATGAATCAATCCCTCTTAATCCCTCCTTTCTGCGAGCTACTCTGTTCTGATTGGCCAGACAGCTCAGTCTGTTGTGATTGGAGTACCGTGTACAGCACCTCGAGAAAAAAAACGCCCATTGTCATAACAACGTCAACTCTGCTTGTCCTCAGGCTTCCTACACTGTAAACTAAACACAGTAACGAACAATGACGTCGATTTGACCATATCAATGCGAGCGTGAGTCTGATGAAGAAACACTGGAAGAGCTCGTTATTCAAGCCGAACCTCCATCGCAAGGACGACTCGAGCAGGACGTTTCTCAGTGATACACTACTACTCAGTCAGTTTGAGGTACATTATAAGATGTTGCAACTGTAATTCCTCACCATCAGCATTAACAAATGCATGTCCATCAACAAACCGATTATTTTACTTGTACTAATTTATTTACAGAGTATTTTTCTAATATATTGCGGTGCACATGTGGAAACTGTATCAATAACAGAGCATGTATGCAATGTACATTAGCCGAGCTCTGAATGATCTGATGTGACATAAACATTAATAAAACAAATATTTCCTCAAAGTAGTGAGATCGACAGACAATCTGCATTAATTTATAGGTAACAGTGGCCCACAGCTGATCAGCAGAAATATTTCAGTAAGACGGTAATAATGTGAGTTAGCAGGAGACCTAACTACACAATATAAAACTCAAAACTAAGTTTTTTGAACACCATCTTTCAAGAGCAAGCGGTTTGCGAATCCTGCAATAAACTGGCTATACCTTCACATTATAGAGCACAGCGCCGTCTTCTCGAAATGATGCTGTCCAATACCCACAGGAATCAGCTCCCGGTTTGAGGTTCGAGGTTCAAGTTTTTTCCTGGTGTCTGCGCGTGCATGGGCGGGCTAATGTTTCATCTTTTTGACGTCACGACGAAACGGTTTATGACTTGTTTGAAAAAACGATTCATTTAATTGACTCAGAGTCGACTCTTACTTTTGCGAGACAATAACTTAATATACATTGCACTTTCAGATTTAAAACTTTGCAGGATGTTTTCATTAACTTAGAGCTAGGACTTTTGAAAAATCACTCCTCCCAGACCAAAGGATGATGGATCTGTTGCGACTTTAGTTTCCTTGCTTGGATCAAAGAGTGCTAAAGTTGGCATTGTGATTAGCTCTTTTTTCAGCAATGTGAATGACTCCTGCTGTGGTGTGTCCCAGGACCACAGACTTCTCTGTCTCGCAAAGGCTTTGTTTTCTCGGCCAGGTCTGGAATAAACTTCCCCAATTCATCATTCCCAGAAAGCTGTGTACCTTAGCCACATTGTTAGGCTCACGCATATTTTGAACCGCAGCCAGTTTGTCTGGATCGGGCTGTAATCCAGCTGAGGACAGCTTGTGGCTTAGGAACTTGACTTTACAAGTCTTTGCAAATTCACACTTCTTTCTGTTAAGCGTCAGGCCAGCTCTCTGCACCCTCTTTAATGCTGCGTCGAGTCTGATGTCATGTTCCTCTGGAGACCTTCCATATATGAGGATGTCATCCATGTGGCATGTTACTCCTTCCAGTCCCTCCAAAATCTGAAACATTCTCATCTGAAACAGCTCTGGAGCACTGGAAATCCCAAATGGAAGTCTCTTAAAAGAATAGTGCCCAAATGGCATAATGAAGGTAGTCAATTGTTGAGACTCTTCAGCCAAACGGATCTGCCAAAATCCAGAATTGGCATCTAATTTGGTGAAGATTTTTGCTCCCCCTAACTGGCCTAGTGTGTGGTCTACTGAGGGCAAAATAAACTTCTCTCGTCTAATCGCACTGTTTAATTTAGTCAGGTCAACACAAATTATCACTGTGTCATCAGGCTTCAGAACCGGAACAATACCAGAACACCAGTCACTAGGTCCTACGACTTTCTCGATGATGTCCTGCGTCACCATCCTGGATAACTCCTCTTTGACCTTCTCCATTAAGGGCACTGGGATCCTTCTGGCTACATTTACAGAAAAAGGTGTTGCATTGGGCTTTAACTTAATACAGTATTCCTCTTTCAGCTTACCTAAGCCTGTGAAAAGTTCTGGATATTTCTCTTGCCACTTGCATTCTGTGATGTTATCCAGTCTTGTGATAAGGTTAAGTTTTTCAATGGCATGTCTGCCCAGAAGTGGTGTGAAGAGATTTTTGACCACATAGATGTCTTCCTCTATATTTTTCGAGATGGTGATAGAAAATACTCCTTTCACATCCAAGACATTCTTTCCTGGTCCCATCAGTACTTTGCGCGTTTTCTTAACCCCCAATTTCCACCAACTGCGGAACGGCTGCCGATCCGCTCAGGAACGGCGGCAGAGTCAATAGGTTTCCATTAAAGTCAATGTGTGCATTTTCACTGACTGCGGAACGGCTGCGTTCCGACTCCGTCCCAGCTCCGGCGACCGCAGCCCTCCGGAGAAGATACGCAGAGTTTCTATTTTTGCCGGATGCCGGAGAGCGCCGCAGGAAGTCGAGCACAGAAACTAAATAAAACATCCGGTAATTTCCAAAATAAAAATATAGTTTTCCCTTTTCCAACAAGAACAATAGTTAACTTTATTTACACAGCCTACTACTTTCCCAATACATTCAAAAAGGAACCCAAATAAACATTTAGCATTTTATAAGTTGATTATATTTAATTATAAATATTGTACTAGAATCACAATAATCTCCACAAAAAAGGGAGATCAGCAGGACAGCACATGGTTGTTTCCCCTGTACACCTCTGGATGGAAACAAACTGTTGCTGGTTTTGTGGTTCTATTTATAGAAACTACATCCTGTTATATTGCGCGATCAAACGTAAATTCGCGAGATATCGTGTGTCCTCGTGACTTCAGCTGTCAGTCATGGCCGCAGCCGTTCCGCAACAAATCCGTATCTGGTAGGTATTGAAGGACGGCGGAGCACGGATCCGACACGCAGCAGAGCCTATCCGCAGCCGTTCTGCAGTTGGTGGAAATCAGGGGTGATACCTGTGTTTTTATTTGAGGCCAACAGCACAAAGATGGATTCAGGTATTGCTGTGACGTCGGCCCCAGTGTCCATTTTCATTTTCAACAGTCGCTCCAAGATGTGAATGGTTGTGTACCAGCCTTGAGTATTTGAATCTACGGCTCAGAGGAATGCTTGCCCTTCATCTGAATCACAGTCCTCTTTAACCTCATGAAGCACAGTCTTTGAATGGCATTGGCTCATATATTGCCCTGTCCTATTGCACTGATGAGAGACAGCTTCTTTGGCTGGGCAGAGATCCTTTACCTGGTATGGTGATTTTCCACATCTCATGCAGCTTGATTTCTTTGTTTTTTTATTTACGATTTTTCTGGAAATTCCTCCAATTCCCACCTTTTCCTGACTTTGGCTTTTTGTTTGAATCCTGCCTGTACATCTCTTTGTGTACAGCATCTAGCTTTAGGTCTTCGTCTTCTTCCTACCTAAGACCAGTGATCAAAGGTGTTTAGCAGTTGGAGCGAACCTTCCTAAAAAGTTTGTATCAGTAAACTCTTCTGAACTCAAGAAACTCCAAATGAACTTAGTTTTGGCCTGATTTTGTTCAAAATTACATCACACCAGTTTGTTCTTCGATTTCACCTGAAGTATATCGGGGTATTGCATATTTAATCAGATCATCTTGGCTTAAATTCAGAGTGGGAATGTTAATATTTTTAAAACTATTTGCAGGTAAATAAGGTTTTTTTGTCCTGCATCTCAATAATCAGTGTTATTCAGATTATACAACAGCTGTTGCTCCATTCCAGTTATCACAAAACATAACACTAAATAACACTAAACATTTATACGCCGTACATTTTACGTTCTATTAAAACATTTTACGTTCTGTAAAAATGTTTTTTTACAGAACAGTCCTGTGCAATCTGTACAATCTCTGACATTTTATTGAACGAAACTTTTGAGGAAATATACAGTATATTACATGTATATACACAATAAAACAATAGTTTCAGAATAAATACAGCAGCACATTAAATATTCAGGGAGTCCATAAAGACGTTGTGTCTAATGTGAGGTAGACATCTGTTTTAAATACATAGTGAAATGAAATAAAACAATTAAGCTTACATAATATAAACAGTTGTACAGGCTAAAACAGTTTACAGACTATACGTTTACAATGTCCAAACAAGATAATACTGGATACTTGCTGTGCAAACATGGTTATAATGAATTAAACCACAATGGCAGAATTACAGACTTGTCATATGACCAACTTATAATACTAGTTAATATAAAACTAGCTAATAAATATTAAGACCATGTAAGAGCCATATACATAAGAATAAATAGGTGTTGATATGGTATGGAAGGAAATATAAGTTACGGGTATGGTCCTCTAGTAGCGTGTGTGTGCCGAGTGAAGGCTTCAGAGCATGAGCTCCTGATGACACTGGGAATCAGCCGATAAATCAGTGTTTGGGATTCTCTTTCCACTCCAAGACGACACACACCAACAGTTTGGAGGCTGGCCAACGAGAGATGTCTCACACTGATATAGAGAGAGAGGGAGAAAACAAGAGCATTTTAGGGCTAGTGTGCCTCTATCGGGTCAGATTTCATTAGGATAGAGAAGAAAAGCACCTGTTTGGCCTTGTAGAATCCGTGCTTGTCACAGTTGGGGAGGTAAAAGCTCGTGAACTTCTCGCCTAACGTCTGCTGTGATTGTGCGATGACGTCCAGAGAGGTGTGAAGCTCAGTGTGACACGGACCCTACACCAGCGAAAGAAGCATCACAGAAACATTCAAGAGTAAACATCCAAAAATACAAGCTTGGGAACGACAAACCATATCAGGCCTAAATGTAAGATTTATGTTTTTAAATTGCATGTGAAATTTCCACTCATTTGGATTACAACGTTTTAACAAACTAATAAGAATTTCATAAATGAAACGGGTAAGATTTCTGGTAACCAGGTTTATATATGTATCATTAATAAATCAAATTTGTTTAAATCTCATACGCTTGGTCCACAGCTAGCCATATTTAAACCATGTTCATACTTTTTAACTGAATACATTTGTTTAGTCAATTAAGAGAATGATCTGATTCGAAGCCATTTGAATAAATGCATTTTGAAAATATGATTACTTTAAATAAATATGCAAATTCTTACCCATTTCATTTAATTATTTTGTAAACATTTTATTAGTTGGTTTATGTTAAAATGGTGTAAAGAAAATTGATGGAAAGTTTATATACAATTCAAAGGGTAACACTTTAGAATACGGTTCCTTCGTTAATGAATAACTACACAGGAACAAATGAGTAACACAACATTAACAATCTAGTAACTACTATTAACTAACAAGAAATTCTGATTAACGAATTAGTAAGAAACAGCGCACCGATGAAAGTGGTAGTTCACTATTAACTAATCAATAACTACTTTTTTTTATGCTTCCCAGAGAACTACTGTAAGAATCATGGTAACTAACTAGTAATGACTCGAGTGTTACTACATACTTCTAAAGGAATTTCTAATTATTTTAAGCTTTTGAGGTTTTTGGTGAAGTTTTAGATAGTAATTCCCATAGAAGTATGTAGTATCACTTGAGTCATTACTAGTTAGTTATCATGATTCTTACATGAAAAGCCAATCCTAAAGTGTAGAATCTTCTAATCCTTCACAAGATATTTGCACACACATATGAGGTAGGAGACATTAATAAAATCTTTTTTTTTTTTTTTTGAGGTATAGGTTAAATAATAAAATCCCTGTATATGGTATTTGGATGGCCGATAACTCAATATGTTCCAGCCGTCACCGTGACTCTGGCCAATTTTCTGGCATTCCTCTGGACTGGCATTGAATCACTACAGGACAAGCAAGGTCCCGACAACTGCATTTAAAAAGCCATTTCTTTAAAATTATTCAGTTGATAAATAGTTCTCTAGGAGAGAGCATAGGCTAATTATTTCCCAAATCATAAGTCTGCTATGCTATTACATATTGATAAACCTTGTGTATTTGTTTACAGTAGCAGTTATTAATGTTAATGTAGTGCTAGTCATTTGTCCTGCATTAGTTATTGATTAGTTTTGCATGAACTATTAATCTTCTTCAGTAGTTCTCTGGGAAGCATTAAAAAAAAAGTAGTTATCAATTAGTTAATAGTCATCGGTGCGCTGTTACTTACTAATTCGTTGATCAGAATTTCTTGTTAGTTAATATTAGTTACTAGATTGTTAATATTGTGTTACTCATTTGTTCCTGTGTAGTTATTCATTAACGAAGGAACCGTATTCTAAAGTGTTACCATTCAAAGACACAGATCTTAGAGTGAATCAAACTGCTTCAGCCAGTAAAACGGCTTGTAAATGTAAGGCTCAGTACCTGTTGGATCAGTTTCTGTCGGATGGCGTTGACTCTGGCCTTGATGCTCTCCTGTGCCTCGGCCGCGTCCTGCGGGTCGAGTGGCCTGTTGAGTCCCAGCAGGTAATGCAGCGAGCCCTGATCAGACGTGATGTCCGTGTCCTCTAGAAAGGCAATGTAGACACAAACATGAGTCGTTTCTCTCCAGTGAAACATGACCTGGGCTCTTGAAAGCAGAAACGTACCTTCCGTCTGGTCGTACCCTGCGCAGACGGCTTGACCGCGGGTCAAAGCGTGGAGCGGCCGCGGGTCGCCGGGCCTCGGGACGCAGCGCAAGCCGGTGCCGCAGTGAGCCGTGTAGACGCCACAGGAGTCTCCGTTCTTCAGCGCGCAGGACGAGCAGCATCCACAGCCCGGCTCTCGCAGGACCTCGGGACAGTCCGAGGACACGGCGGGACAGGCGGCGAGCTGCTCCGGGGAGCATGGAGCGCAGCGGATGGGTTCAGGCCCGACCACGGGGGAAAGATCCGCCGGATGGAGGAGGACGCTCACCAACATTACAAACACACACGGACCTCTCATAGCAGAACAACGAGCTGCGTGTCGCATTGAAACTAATATCTGCTGCTGTGTGTGTCAGATCTGGTTCTCTGTGGATGTGCGCCGTGTTTTTATGCTGTGACATGATGACCTCAGAGTGGTTAATCATTGACACACTCGTCATCTGTATTAACGCTGCTGTTTATTTTTTTCAGCGCATAGGTTTACTCGGTTGCGTAGATGTCAATATTTACTCTAGAACGAAGTGTGCTAAACCGATTCCTCCGCAATATGGATTGACACAATTTTGTGCCCCACTCCACCAATTACAGGCTCATTACGCTGCCTTTTAGTATACATTATTTATATAACAGATTCCAGAATCCACTACTTTGCCCATCACACAATAACACTTATGTGAGCACATCTCAAAGATGTGTTTTTGACCACCTCACTTTGAGTTAGGTCACGAAAACAAGGTCATGAGGCCGTTGCATAACAGGACGGGTTACGGTGAGGTCTTCAGCAATCATAACATGTTTGTCAGGAGGTGCCGCACAGTAATAACCACATCCTAGTGTAGTATTAGTCCAACTAGGACACATCACAAGATCTCTTGCAGGAGGTCAACCAATAGGTCAAACTTTGAAGACAACAGACACTACAGGTTTAAAAAATTGCTTGAAGATTTTAGTTTATTCCAGTTTACTCCAGTAAGCCTCAAATGACGAGCACATGAGTTCAAGCATTGTTTGTCAGGTTGATGTTCTTCAGGATCACTGTAGGCTCATTGGTGCCTATACACACACACAAACACACACCATGAGCAAATCATTTACATCCCACCCACACACACACATTTCACCAATAGATTGTGCAAGAAGAACGAAAACAGTGGACTGGAGAAGGAAAATTAAACTTCTGCCTTTCATCTTTGCTAACTAGCAAGAAAAATACCTGAAGAATGACAAATAGAAATGATAACCTCCATTCCTCTATTGTAAAGCACGGCGTCTCTTTATTCGACGGTGAGCTCGTGTGTCGTGGCCTCCTCGATGTCACGCATCAAATTCACCAGCCATTGCGGCAGATTGACCTACAGACACACACACTTCAGTCTGAACACATCGTACTTCTTTCTTCTTGCTCAACAGAATCTGCAATATTCCCTCAATAGAATTTAAGCTTTCACTTATTAATTGGCTGAATTCAGATATCTTAGATTACATCTCTACTTAATTGTGATCGCACAATCTCATGGCAATTTGCTATATTTTATGTTGTGCCTAAACTAGGGCTGTTTCATGCCAACTTCAAGGAGAATGTAGTACACAATCACTAAATGACTAACTATGGCAATTTTAATCCTGTCTTTTCACAAGGGTGGAAAACTAAATCTCATATTTTAAACTAGGGAGTTAGCTTTAAGGTATGTTTTTTGTACATGTGTAATTATCAAGGACAGTTTGATTTACCATGACCGCTTTAACCTAGAAACCTAAGTGTTGTTAGTGTGTTGCTACATGAACACATTTGTTGGAAAGTCACCTTAGACATGTGCAGGACTGGATGATCTGCGGGGACAGACGGTGAAATGCTCGTTGGGTCTTGAGCAGTTGGTCCAGTCGTCGGTCTTTTCTGCGCCTGGTCTTTACTGGTCTGATGTTTGCGCTGAACACCAGAGTGGAGCTCCAGAGACTCGTCCGGCTCCACATGCTCGGAGATGGTGTGCAGGGAACTCATGAAGCGACTGTCCTTAGATCGTAATGAAGAAAAAAGAACGAACAAAAAATGAATTTCCTGAAAATAATGTTTCCCAGCAAACAGGGAATGTTCTCAGAACATCCTTCCCATAAAATTGATAGAGTAATCTTTAGTAAATGTTCTCAAAACATTATTATACAGTGCTTAGCATAAGTGAACACACCCATGCTAAAGTTGACTATCAAGAGGAATAAAAAAAAAATTATCTTTTGGAAATTGATCTTAATGCCTTAATTAAAAAAAAAATGAGGAAAACTCCAACCTTTAAGGATAGGACACCAAATTTTCTTTGTGAATGAATAATGTATTGTAAATAAATAAATGTTCTTCCTTGAAATACAGGGTCATAAGTCAGGACACCCCTGTGTTAAACTCCCATAGAGGGGCAGATTGTTATTTTTAAAGGCCAGTTATTTCATGGATCAGGATACTATGCATCCTGATAAAGTTCCCTTGGCCTCTGGGATTCAAATATCCCACATCATCATCACATACACTTCACCACACCTAGAGATCAGCATGGTTTTATTTCAGTTCGCCTAATAGCTGGTTTGATTTGCATTGAGAGATGATCTTATGGAAAGCACCCCATGCCGATCTCTAGGTGTGAAGTTTGTGTGATGATGATGTGGGATATTTTATTCCCAAAGGCCAAGGGAACTTCATCAGGATGCATAGTATCCTGATCCATGAAATAACTGGCCTTTAAAAATAAAATTCTGCCCCTCTATGGGGATTTAACACAGGGGTGTCCTGACTTATGCACCCCTGCATTTCAAGGAAGAACATTTATTTATGATACATTATTCATTCACAAAGAAAATTGGTGTCCTTAAAGGTTGGATTTTTCCTCATTTTTTAATTAAGGCATTAAGATCAATTTCCAAAAGATGATTTTTTCATTCCTCTTTTTAGTCAACTTTAACATGGGTGTGTTCACTTATGCTAAGCACTGTTCATGGTTCATGGAATGTTTTTTTTTTCTTCCGAAACATTTTAGGTCGTGTAACATTTTTTTAAATGTTACTACTTGTTTCAGAACAGTCAGGGAACATTCAAAAGTAACTTTACCATAATGTCTGCAACATGATTAAATGGAATGTTCCCTTAACATTGAGAACAAAGAATCATCATTTTTTTAAATGGATGTTTTGAACATTCAGAAATACTTTTTCAAAACTTATTTCTAACTTTTTCAGAAAACAATAACACAATTGCTATTAATATTTGAAAAACATTTCTGCCGATTCAAAGTCATGTGCTGCAACTGTAGAAACAACACATGAACTGCTATCATAGAGAGAATTGTGTGAGACTTAAAATATCAGATCATTTGACCTTCATGTGTCAGGGTTCACAGAGGAAACAGACTGGATGGTAAGTTATTGTCGTTTATTTGTGCAGATGAATACTCAGTCGGAGATAACAGGTAAGGATCAAATGACATGGAAACATAGAACAGGCTTAGCTAAGCTGAATGGTAATGTCCTTTTCTCTCTTGCGGTTTAGAAGCAGTCACACTGGAGATGGATGATACGGAAGGATCGGGAATCTGGTAAGTAGCAGGTCAGGTGAGTGGAAGGAGAGTCTGTGAGTCATATATCGACGAGGCCAGACAAGTGACTGCAGTGAGGGTGAGTGCTTTATAGTGCATGTGGGCGATGGGACACAGGTGACGGTGATCAGTAATCAGGTGATTGTGAACGCGGGAGTGTCCAATTGGGTGATTGGGAATGAGTGGGCGGTGATGGCGATCGTGACGTGGATGGAATCCTGACATCATGTCTGGGCAAAGTTAGTTCAGACTGTAAAATATCTTCTTCAACTCTTCAAAAAGTCACTAATGATAATCAATCAAAACTTTTCTTGAAAATAAAATATTTAAAAACACGTGAAACTATCATGACCAATGCATTTAAGAACGTGGCACAGTAAAAAGAAAAAAAATCCTTGGTTGTCTTACAAGTCATTGACCCGTTTGCTCTTCTTTTAATCTGTCTATGAGAAACAGTTGAAATAATATACAGAGAGGCTTTTCTTTCACAACAGCCTAACCTCAGTTATACTATGGTAAAGCAGCATAACCTTGTTGTATTGTGATGTTTGTGAAAACGATTAACCCTGACATATACACTTCTCAGAAAAACACAGACAATTATTCTTACCGTAACTCAGTCAGTGTGAGCCGCACAGAGCCTCAGTGTCCCGTATATGACCGGTCTCTGCCACAAACACACGGAGGTCAGCTGATGATTGAGCTCAGCTGTGCAGTTAACAAGCCATTCTCCAATGACGGAAGAAACTGCAGTGTTAATGCCTGTTCACACCAACAATGATAAATATAAAGATAACTGTAGCTTTATATTTAAATTATGGTTAATTCAAGGCTGTTAAAATGCAGATCTAATTTTTGAATCTATAGTATTCTATGCCCTCCGGTCGTGCTCACATGTATAAATGTAGTAAAACATGGTTTTAGTACAGTAATGTTGTAGTAGTAACTAAAAAAAAAAAAAAAAAAAAATATATTACAGAAGATCACTGTGAAATCTTTATATTTTTTCATGCAGAATGTAATTCATTATTTAATTCATTCCCAGGCTTAATTTATTTGATCCAAAATAAGCTAAATTAGTAATATTGTGAAATATTTCTACAATTTAAAATAACTGTTTTCTATTTGAATATATTTTAAAATGTAATTTATTTCTGTGGTCAAAGCTGAATTTTCAGCATCTTTACTCCAGGTCAGTACTCTTCAGTGTCACGCGACCCTTCAGAAATGCTTTTCACTGCAACTGTACTTTGCACACTATTTTATCATTGTTTTCATTGCTGGCTTATTTTATGGGAAGTGTAGTGAATAAGAGACCTTCAAGAGACCAACATTGGTCCTCCACAGTATCAATGTTTTTGCCATCAACTGCAACTGTGGAGAGATCCTTTTCCAAAATGAGGTTAATTAAGAACCAACTCCGAAGCCTTTGCTCAGAGGAGAGACTCTCAGACCTTCATAGCCATAGAGAGGGACATCCCAGTGGATCACAGTGAACATCTTCAACCATGGCTCACAGAAGGTTGCTGTTGTAATTAGGTTTAAAGAAGCCCTGAAACCCTGCATATCTATATTATAGGGCTGTCAAATGATTAATCGAGATTAATCACATCCAAAATAAAAGTTTTTTTTTACATAATATATGTGGGTGCACTGTGTATAATTATTTTGTATATATAAATACACACACATGCTTGTATATATTTAAGAAATATTTTCATGTATATACTGTATATAGATTTATATATAATTTATATTATATATAAATATAAATATTTTATATATAAATTAAAAAAAAATCTTAAATATACATGCATGTGTGTGTATTTATATATACAAAATAATTATACACAGTGCACCCACATATATTATGTAAAAAAAAAACTTTTATTTTGGATGTGATTAATCGTGATTAATCATTTGACAGCCCTACTATATTATTATTATTATTACGGTTATTAATAGTGAAAATTTGAAAGAACAATGCCGGCTTGGGGACCTAGTAACATTGCCGGGATCAGTCCCGGAACGCACGCTGTGTGAACAAAAGCCGTAACCAATGCCGTGTCGTAATGATGATGAAAAAAAAGTTTTTTTTTTTTTCAGTTTGTTTAGCATTTGCCAAGCCAGGTGAAACAAATCCCTTCATAAGTGGAACGCAGGATTGGAAGCATGTCAGTCAACGAGTAGAGGATCATGAAAGGACAACATGCATAGGCTGTGTGCTGAAGCTTATTTTTTACGGACATCAAAAGCTGATATAGCCAGTCTGCTTCATGGTCCCCAAGTAGTGGCGCACATAGATCAAGTGCGGCAGAGACGGCAGGTGTTGGAACGTGTTGTAGACATAGTTAAGGTCATTGGCAAGAGAGGACTTGGCTACAGAGGGACACAGTCTGAAGCAGCGTACACTCTGGATGACATGAGGATTGACCATGGGAATTTTTTAGGGATTATCATTCTTCTTGGGAAATATGATGTATGCATGAAGGAACATCTCACAGAGTGCATAGAAGATGCATCAAACCCAGGCTAAAGGTCGAGGTTCTGTTGTGACATTTCTGTCAAAAACAACTGCAATCAAAGTCATATCTACAGTGCAGCAGTTAATTCAGGAGACTTTTGCAAAAGAGGTTACTGAAGCTGGGATGTTTTCTGCGCAGATTGACACTACACAAGACATCACATCCCAAGAGCAGTGCTCTATAGTTCTGAGGTATGTCAAAGACACAGTACAGGAAAGGCTTTTTGCAGTGGTGAAATGTGAAGCATCTACTGGACAATATTTTGTTCAGATGCTTGCAGATGTGATTGAAAAATGTAACTTGGAAATCAGCAACTGCGTCAGTAATGCCACTGATGGTGCATCAAATATGCAAAAAAATACACAGTTTTTCCACACTGTTGTCCTCTAAAGTGCCAAACCAAGTGCATGTATGGTGTTATGCACATGTGCTAAACTTGGTTCTGGCTGACACAACTGAAGTGTCCCTCTCCAGTGGATCCTTGTTCTCACTATTGAATGATATTGCTGTCACAAATCAAGCCTCTGTGGCTCCCTGTGATCACCACCAGAGGGCTCCCTCACCGGAGTACTAACTTTGACTCGGACTACGTTTCCCATCATTCCATGCCTGGTGCTGATTACCGTCACACCTGATCCCCATCCCATGGACTATTTATGTCACACACACACACACATGTCTGGTCCACTATCTTTGTGGGGACTAGACGTAATGGTTTTTATACTGTACAAACTGTATATTCTATCCCCTTACACTAACCCTACCCCTAAACCTACCCATCACAGAAAACTTTCTGCTCTTTTACATTTTCCAAAAAACATCATTTAGTATGTTCATTAATCAATTTCCCTCGCGGGGACCATTGGCTAGTCCTCACAATGTAGGTGATTTCACGTTTTACTATTCTTGTGGGGACATTTGGTCCTCACAATGTAAAATAAACATGAGCAAACTCACACACACACACACACACACTCACACACTCACTCACTGCAAAGTCTTGTTCTTGCCATTGCAGACATTTCTGAGCGTTATTCTTAGTATATTGATCTCTTGTGTTCTGACATTGGACTGTTTACCTCATATTCTTGTATTGCTGCCTGGCCATCTGATCTTCTGCCTGTTTACCTGGATTTACCCTGTTTGACTGCTGCCTGCCCTGATCCATTGCCTGTTGTATCATTACGTTCATCTGCCTTGCCTTCGATATCTCTGTTGCGTGTGATTGTTCTCTGCCCATTGTTCGTATACTGTCTTCAATAAAGCTGTACATGGATCCCACTTCTGCTGACCCATCATTACAATTGCGGTCTTTTTTCGTGAGTCATGCCAAAGGATGAATGTGTGGGAGCAAGGAAGCCAGGACAGTCGACACAAGCACCTTTCCATTATCGGAGAAACAAGGTGGTGGGCCAAGGATGTTGCTTTGAAGAGGATTTTTGGGTCCTTTGGAAAGCCAGACCAGTGTGTCTACATTGACGTCCTCAGGACACTGGACAGGTGTCAGGGCCAGGAAAACCTGAAAACAACAGCGCGTGTCAAAACAAAAGGGTACTTGGAGGGTTTAAGGAGATGTGAAATTTTCCTAAGGATTTTTTAAGTCACAACACCACTCTCAAAATACCTGCAGACACATGGTGTAGACATCTTGTCTGCTCAGCGAATAGTTCTGACCACCGAAGATGCTCTGAAGAGCATGTCAAGAGATTTTGAGTCAGTGAAGAAAGCTGCTGATGTTTTTGTTCAGTGGGTAAATACCACACTGTCTGAAGAGGATTGTGACCTTGAACTGGAGGAAATGCTTCCTGAGAAAAGGAGGAGAAAAATGAAGGCAAGTGATGAGAGCTTCACAAATGCCAACAGTGCCTATGAAGCACAAGTTCATAACCAGGTGATGGACACAGTCACAGAGAGCATCCATAGGCGCTTTTTAACCCATGGTCCCCTCTATAAGGACTTGGCTCTCCTTGATCCAAGAAACCTTACAGAGGTTTCTTCAACAGGCTTGCCTGATACTGCATTTCAGGAGATGAGCAAATGCTTGCTCAGGTTTGATAGCAGGGCAACTCCTGCTAATTTGCAAAGTGAGCTAAAATGTCTGGCAGCCCAATGGCCACATCTTAAACAATCTGTTCTTGAGGAGTACCAAGTGAGGATAGCAGAGGATGACCCAGATGTTTGGGAAGAGGCAGAAATAAGAAACAGCACCTGCAAATCTTGCAAAGAATGCCCAATGTGTTGCTACCAACTTCTTACACGGTACAACCTCCTGACAGATGCCTATCACATCCTTGGCTTAGGCTACAAATTTCTTCTTACTCTGCCTGTGACACATGTAGCTTGTGAGAGAAGTTTCTCTGTACTGAAATACATTTAGAATCGCTTAAGGAGCAGAACTTCTCAGGAACACCTGGAAACATTCATGTCCACAGAGAAGGACATCCTCATGTCCCTTGACAATGACCTCATAATAGACAGAGTTGCTGAGAATAGTGCCCTTCCCCAACATTAAAGGTGCTGTAGGTAGGATTGTGATGTAGTGATAATCAGATAGGTAATCGAGCCAGCTCTGGTATGGGGAGTGAATTAACTAGATTCTAATTTAGTTAAGTTCCCCTTAACTTCCATTCGTGAAACAAAGGGGATAGTGTTTTGAATTGATTAAATCATTGACTCTGACTCGCACATGCAGCATCTTTCTCTAATGAATGAACAACGGAATGCTTTGCTTACGAGTTGAGTCAGCTCTGGACATGTGACTCGAGATGAGATCACGAGTCCGGCCGAAGACCACGCGACCCCTTAGGGTCTCCTTGGTTTGACCACCTCACAACAGAGCATTGTGCAATGAGTAAGTCAATTCACAATGCTGCCTGAGTGCTGACAGACAATTGCCCATTCCACACACACACACACACACCACGGATGGACAGATGCACGCCACACATACAGATGCACGAACACAGACGTCTTTGTGCATAACTTAGGATTAGAATGTCCTATAATGTATATAACACAGAATTGTATCCAACCTTCCTGTATGCATGCATATCTAATTAGTCTTGTCTTATTCTATAGATGTTATTTTAACTGTTCTGTAACTTCGAACCTTAAAGTTTATTTCTAAAGAAAGATTCTATAACTCTCCCTCTTGCTAGGTCATAAAACTTTATGACTCCCAAAAGGAATTCCAAGGGAAATCACAGCTCCCACTTGAATTCTGATGAAGAAAGAGGAATAGCCTCTGCAATCTTATATTGTCTATAAGTATAACCACTTAAGAAATGCATAAACATGAGTTTGATATTTCCTAGGTCACGGTAGCTGGTATTATGGCTTTATAGTCGTGTGAAGGAACATTAAATGCTTATAAAATGCATATCTTATGTAACTCTGTATTCCGATAATCTTCATGTGACGTGTCTGATATGTCTGTAATTCGCTCAATCTAACGGAGCCGAATTCCGATAGCATGATGAAGTAAGGTGCATTATTTTACACATTTCATATTTCAGGAGCCAAACGGCTCAAATACAATCTCCTCATGAAGTGGGCATCCCCCACAGGACAAAGAGAACTGTGTCCGCTTCAGATCCGCGGACGGTCATGTGTGGTTCGCGCAAACAGAGGCGTGAACCCTCCTCTCCATAAGAGACACAGAAGTTTCTTTCGGAGAACACGAGAGCTTTTTCCTGTGAGAGGTTTCTGGATCCATGGCCCCCTTAGGGGGGGCTTTCTCCGTTTTCTTTAATCTTTCTTTATTTTCGTCTTCGGACTTTTCTTACGTTTAGTTTCAGTGAAATGAACGTAATCGGCAACTTCAACCTGAAGGAGACTCTTTGAATCTGCAGCGACCACGCTCGCCCGGAAGAGCTGAGAAAGCACGCACCCGCTCTTAAGGACACACACGCAAGACACAGTTTTCCTCAGCAACACCAGGAGAACCAAAGACCTTTAAGCCTTCATTCAAACTAACGCGCTTTGCCCGCTCTGAAAGACCACGTGAACGCGTGACGCAAGGACAGAGACACAGACACATGCTTTCTTCACATCACGCCAGAGAGCGTTACCTGTGCAAGTAACCGTTTACCATTCTTTCAAGGTTTAAGATCTGTTGAGTCTTGTTCTAACTCAGAGGTTCTGTGTCTGTGATGAATTTTGCCAAACCAGAAGATCTCTCATCTTCTTTCTCTCTCTCTCCCTCCCCATCTTTCTCCCTCGCAACCTCTCTCTCTCTCACTCCTGTTTGTTACTCGTCTGTCTCGTTAGTTTTACTGTTTAACTGTACATACATGTATCCTGTGTTCAAATGTAGAATTCTGTATCCGTAGTTTCAATTATTAAAACCATATTCTTGATTGATCCTGAAGTGCTCATTTACAAGTCAATGAAATGAATATCTCATAGCTACAAAGCTTTACAAGTTGTTACTATATCAGTAACATAAATTTTATAAACACGAGAAAAATTAATGTTCACGGCCGGAACATTGAGATTTCTTGGAGTTTATAAAAAGGGACAACCTTGTTGAGAAGTTGGTAAGTTAATCTTACGGCTGTTTGCTGGACAAACCGATTGTTTGATAAACTAAATTAATTCCCTTAAAGTTGTCTCATATAATCGATCTGTAATGAGACCATTGATATATGAATGAGGAATTATAATTCGTTATGATTTACCATTCATATATACAATCGATCTATTTTCAATTTCGATAATTTAACTGTAATATGCAATATATTAATCATATTCATGATTAATTATTAAAATTCCCTATGCATAATTTGAGCTAATTAAGGCACATCTCGATGTGGCTACAGTTATATGAAGATCCAGGACTTAGCCAAAAAACTTGAAAATCGACAACTTCTCAGTCCCTCCCCCCTTTCCGCTAAAGCCCAAAACGGTTTCTTAAGCCCCTCCCCCCACAAGGGAGAATGAATGCGTGTGCATGAGCAGTAGGGTTGGGTACCGAAACTCGGTGCCAATAGGGAACCGGTTCCGACGTAAACGGTAGTAACCTGACCGAATAAGAACGACAATTTCGGTGCCTGATTTCGGTGCCTGGCTTAATTAGGCACACACACACACACACACACACACACACACACGCACAGTCTCTTCTTTCACGAGTTCACACTTACAAATGATCAGAGAATAGATGGTTATGCGTATTTGGCGTGCTGTCCGGGGGGAGGGCTCCGAGCTCGGAAATTGGGCCCGAACCCAGAGTACTCCCCCCGTATCTCTGTTTAGGAAGATAACTAGGCAAGTGTGAGGAGATGGGGTGGTGGAGGGATGCTGAAAACTGTCGAGGAATATGGGTGAGTCGACTGAGTATATTTATAGGCTTTACTCGTGCTGATTGAGTGGACCTGTTGATTACTGATTGCTGACAGCTGGCTGGAATGACTTGATTGTTTGATCATTAGAACGTGTTCCTCCCGAACCTTGTTAATAAAACATCAAGTCTCGCATGCGCGCTCTTGCTCGCAAGGTTTGGCTGCATTTCACGTGTAAAATTATGCGTCAGAACGCCCTCTGGGTGTGCCGATAGTCTGAATCCATATAGAATCAAGCCAATTCATTGGCTGATGGCGCGGGCGCCCCCTCGACGCACTTACGTCGTCATATTATGTTGGCGCGCGCGCGCCATCTGCTCCTCAGATTTCTTTGCCGAAAAAGGAAGCTGGTCGGCAGCGCGAGGAGCTTGGCAGCGTCTCGTTCCCTATTGAGAGAACATATGTAACACCAACCAGAGATGTTCTCTTTCATAGGTTCACTCAACGCTGCGTAGCTAAGAAGCAGTGGATTTGTAGGCTGCTGTATCACGTGCCGTTTGAACTGACGCGCTACAGCGATCTGTCACATTTCAAAGAGCCAAAACGTTATTTATTGTGTGAATCTCGTAAAAATATTGACAGAATCTGACAGCTGTGGATTTGTTCCATATCAAAAGTAACCTTGTCTGTCGGTGTCAGTGTCCTCTTTGTCCGCGATTTTTCTGTGCGTGAGAAAATGGATGTGTGGCGTGCGTGAGAGCGTGTGAAAAGGGTCAATTGCGTGAGTCTCACGGTCAATGCGTGAGAGTTGGCAGCTCTGCCTGCTAGTAATCTCTATTAATCTCCAGTATTATTACATTGTTTGATACAATATTGTTTTATTTGATATTATGTAAATGTGAATTTTTATTTTATATTGGTTTTATTATTATTTGTATTTATATTGTTTAAAGATTGAAGTTAATATTGTGTCCAGTTTGGCCCTGTAAATAAAAGGGTATTATTTTTTGATAAAGTGTGTGCGGTTTCGTTTTCTTAAGTACCGTTTCAAGAACCGTTTAGGCACCGGAACCGTTTAAAAAATACAGAGTAGGTACTATCGGATAAAACCCAATCGATACCCAACCCTAATGAGCAGTGATTGACACGCAGTTAGACACCCCCCTTGCCCTGATGGGTGCATCCGAACAGGGAGCATTGGATTTTGGAAAATCGTACTACAGGCTGTAGGTAGTACCAGAGGAGCCAGATTGTTTTATTGAAATTACCTGCTTCATGTAGTTCTACTTGAACACAGGGTCAGTTTCAGCAAATATGACAGAATGTTAGTTTTATAAGGCTTACCTACTGCACTTTTAAATTTGCTTACATTATATTTGAATAGTTATAAGTTGTAGTATATAGTAACTATATGTTTTATAATTACAAGATTGTGTAATTTGGGGTTTCTCTAGCCAGTGACATTTCATTATTTGTATTTTATTTTTAATGCAGATGGCATTGTACATTTTTTGTTTTTATTTGAAGGCTGAGGCTTCATTAATAAACACAACCCCAATTGTCATCATTGGTTTTGAGATGTTAATTGCTGTGAATACCTTGTCTGATAGGCTACAGTATTGTGGCATAGTATCAGGACATCCTGGCTAGTGTCTGTCGCGCACGGCTAGGGGTGAAATGCCGGATGATGGGCCTATTTGGGAGAAAGTCCAGGGGTGTCTTTTAGCCCCAGTTCGTCCCTGTTCCTCTGTATTGTTTTTTATTTGTTGAACATGAATTACATATTTACCCTTAAATGAGTTTGAGAGTTTTTTGTATGTCCTAATTCAGGGAACAGACACAGTCTCTATATGATGATATTTAGGTGAGAGTCTCTATGTGTTGGGATTTATCTGACTCCTATGATGTGAGGCCGCTAGCAGACGGCCGGTTTAGCCAGTCTGTCTGCTTTCTGACCTGAGCCCCAGTTTGTCAAGGTTCAACTAAGCTAGGTTTATACTCGCCAAGTCCCCACGAGCGTGAAGCTGCGCCCGGCAAAAATGACGTCATCGCCGTGTGGGCCGGTCGTGCACAAGGCCCCATTTCGCTTGGCGCTGTGCACGGCATATTATGTAACAGCGCGCATGGCTCCGCATCCAAAGATGAATGACTTGGAGGTGAATCTAGCCAAGCATGTACGTCTCGTCACACCGGCACCCAGTTTGCACGTCTAAATGATTTGCTTATATTTACAAAATGAGCATACAATAGCATAAGAAGCCTTTTTAATGAACATAAAGGTCCATGTTTAATAAAAATGTTCACAGAACTTAATGAAATAATTAATGAAATTAGAAAATATTTAAGAGGTTGTTAATTTAGTTGTATACATACATGTTCTCATATCGATATATTTTGTTCTAATGTCTCAAGTAATAATCTCAGGGTTTACTGGATTTTACACGATTCTTTTGTAGTGTGGTATTGGTTGTGGTGTACTAAAATAAATTTAGATTAGATTAGATTTAGCGTCCCGAGGTAAATAGCGTTCGTCAGCTCCAGTTTGTATCCAGCCTCTCACGGAGACTTCAGATGCCCCAACACCTGCGATAAGACGACTAAACGCCTGTGAAGAGCCTGTGAAGAGACGACTCGACGCCTGTGAAGAGACGACTCGACGCCTGTGAAGAGACGACTCGACGCCTGTGAAGAGCCTGTGAAGAGACGACTCGATGCCTGTGAAGAGACGACTCGACGCCTGTGAAGAGACGACTCGATGCCTGTGAAGAGACGACTCGACGCCTGTGAAGAGACGACTCCAAGCCTGTGAAGAGACGACTCCACGCCTGTGAAGAGCCTGTGAAGAGACGACTCGACGCCTGTGAAGAGACGACTCGACGCCTGTGAAGAGACGACTCGACGCCTGTGAAGAGCCTGTGAAGAGACGACTCGATGCCTGTGAAGAGACGACTCGACGCCTGTGAAGAGACGACTCGACGCCTGTGAAGAGACGACTCGACGCCTGTGAAGAGACGACTAAACGCCTGTGAAGAGACGACTAAACGCCTGTGAAGAGACGACTAAACGCCTGTGAAGAGACGACTCGACGCCTGTGAAGAGACGACTCCAAGCCTGTGAAGAGACGACTCGACGCCTGTGAAGAGACGACTAAACGCCTGTGAAGAGACGACTCGACGCCTGTGAAGAGACGACTCGACGCCTGTGAAGAGACGACTAAACGCCTGTGAAGAGACGTCTAAACGCCTGTGAAGAGACGACTAAACGGCTGTGAAGAGACGACTAAACGCCTGTGAAGAGACGACTAAACGCCTGTGAAGAGACGACTCCACGCCTGTGAAGAGACGACTAAACGCCTGTGAAGAGACGACTCCACGCCTGTGAAGAGACGACTCCAAGCCTGTGAAGAGACGACTCCACGCCTGTGAAGAGACGACTCGACGCCTGTGAAGAGACGACTCCACGCCTGTGAAGAGACGACTCGACGCCTGTGAAGAGACGACTCGACGCCTGTGAAGAGACGACTCGACGCCTGTGAAGAGACGACTCCACGCCTGTGAAGAGACGACTAAACGCCTGTGAAGAGACGACTCGACGCCTGTGAAGAGACGACTCGACGCCTGTGAAGAGACGACTCCACGCCTGTGAAGAGACGACTCGACGCCTATGAAGAGACGACTCGACGCCTGTGAAGAGACGACTCCACGCCTGTGAAGAGACGACTACACGCCTGTGAAGAGACGACTCCACGCCTGTGAAGAGACGACTAAACGCCTGTGAAGAGACGACTCCACGCCTGTGAAGAGACGACTCCACGCCTGTGAAGAGACGACTAAACGCCTGTGAAGAGACGACTCGACGCCTGTGAAGAGACGACTCCACGCCTGTGAAGAGACGACTCCACGCCTGTGAAGAGACGACTAAACGCCTGTGAAGAGACGACTCGACGCCTATGAAGAGACGACTCGACGCCTGTGAAGAGACGACTCCACGCCTGTGAAGAGACGACTACACGCCTGTGAAGAGACGACTCGACGCCTGTGAAGAGACGACTCGACGCCTGTGAAGAGACGACTCGACGCCTGTGAAGAGACGACTCGACGCCTGTGAAGAGACGACTCGACGCCTGTGAAGAGACGACTCGACGCCTGTGAAGAGACGACTCCACGCCTGTGAAGAGACGACTCCACGCCTGTGAAGAGACGACTCGACGCCTGTGAAGAGACAGCGACGCCTGTAAAGAGACGACTAGACGCCTGTGAAGAGACAGCGACGCCTGTGAAGAGACGACTCGACGCCTGTGAAGAGACGACTCGACGCCTGTGAAGAGACGACTCCAAGCCTGTGAAGAGACGACTCCACGCCTGTGAAGAGACGACTCGACGCCTGTGAAGAGACGACTCGACGCCTGTGAAGAGACGACTCGACGCCTGTGAAGAGACGACTACACGCCTGTGAAGAGACGACTCGACGCCTGTGAAGAGACGACTCGACGCCTGTGAAGAGACGACTCGACGCCTGTGAAGAGACGACTCGACGCCTGTGAAGAGACGACTAAACGCCTGTGAAGAGACGTCTAAACGCCTGTGAAGAGACGACTAAACGGCTGTGAAGAGACGACTAAACGCCTGTGAAGAGACGACTAAACGCCTGTGAAGAGACGACTCCACGCCTGTGAAGAGACGACTAAACGCCTGTGAAGAGACGACTCCACGCCTGTGAAGAGACGACTCCAAGCCTGTGAAGAGACGACTCCACGCCTGTGAAGAGACGACTCGACGCCTGTGAAGAGACGACTCCACGCCTGTGAAGAGACGACTCGACGCCTGTGAAGAGACGACTCGACGCCTGTGAAGAGACGACTCGACGCCTGTGAAGAGACGACTCCACGCCTGTGAAGAGACGACTAAACGCCTGTGAAGAGACGACTCGACGCCTGTGAAGAGACGACTCGACGCCTGTGAAGAGACGACTCCACGCCTGTGAAGAGACGACTCGACGCCTATGAAGAGACGACTAAACGCCTGTGAAGAGACGACTCGACGCCTGTGAAGAGACGACTCCACGCCTGTGAAGAGACGACTCCACGCCTGTGAAGAGACGACTAAACGCCTGTGAAGAGACGACTCGACGCCTATGAAGAGACGACTCGACGCCTGTGAAGAGACGACTCCACGCCTGTGAAGAGACGACTCGACGCCTGTGAAGAGACGACTCGACGCCTGTGAAGAGACGACTCGACGCCTGTGAAGAGACGACTCGACGCCTGTGAAGAGACGACTCGACGCCTGTGAAGAGACGACTCGACGCCTGTGAAGAGACGACTCCACGCCTGTGAAGAGACGACTCCACGCCTGTGAAGAGACGACTCCACGCCTGTGAAGAGACGACTCGACGCCTGTGAAGAGACAGCGACGCCTGTGAAGAGACGACTAGACGCCTGTGAAGAGACAGCGACGCCTGTGAAGAGACGACTCGACGCCTGTGAAGAGACGACTCGACGCCTGTGAAGAGACAGCGACGCCTGTGAAGAGACGACTCGACGCCTGTGAAGAGCCTGTGAAGAGACGACTCGACGCCTGTGAAGAGACGACTAGACGCCTGTGAAGAGACGACTCGACGCCTGTGAAGAGACGACTCGACGCCTGTGAAGAGACGACTACACGCCTGTGAAGAGACGACTCGACGCCTGTGAAGAGACAGCGACGCCTGTGAAGAGACGACTCGACGCCTGTGAAGAGACGACTAGACGCCTGTGAAGAGACGACTCGACGCCTGTGAAGAGACGACTCGACGCCTGTGAAGAGACGACTCGACGCCTGTGAAGAGACGACTCCACACCTGTGAAGACACGACTCGACACCTGTGAAGAGACGACTCGACGCCTGTGAAGAGACGACTCGACGCCTGTGAAGAGACGACTCGACGCCTGTGAAGAGACGACTCGACGCCTGTGAAGAGACGACTCGACGCCTGTGAAGAGACGACTCCACACCTGTGAAGACACGACTCGACACCTGTGAAGAGACGACTCGACACCTGTGAAGAGACGACTCGACACCTGTGAAGAGACGACTCGACACCTGTGAAGAGACGACTCGACGCCTGTGAAGAGACGACTCGACGCCTGTGAAGAGACGACTCGACGCCTGTGAAGAGACGACTCCACGCCTGTGAAGAGACGACTCCACGCCTGTGAAGAGACGACTCCACGCCTGTGAAGAGACGACTCGACGCCTGTGAAGAGACAGCGACGCCTGTGAAGAGACGACTCGACGCCTGTGAAGAGACGACTACACGCCTGTGAAGAGACGACTCGACGCCTGTGAAGAGACAGCGACGCCTGTGAAGAGACGACTCGACGCCTGTGAAGAGACGACTCCACGCCTGTGAAGAGACGACTCCACGCCTGTGAAGAGACGACTCGACGCCTGTGAAGAGACGACTAAACGCCTGTGAAGAGACGACTAGACGCCTGTGAAGAGACGACTCCACGCCTGTGAAGAGACGACTCAACGCCTGTGAAGAGACGACTAGACGCCTGTGAAGAGACGACTCGACGCCTGTGAAGAGACGACTCGACGCCTGTGAAGAGACGGCTACACGCCTGTGAAGAGACGACTCAACGCCGGCGATATGTTATGCCCTAAATTAATACATGATTAACTAACTGTATTTTTCTATGTACATTTCTGAAATGCACTGTCTGTAAAGCTGCTTTGAAACAATATGTATTGTGAAAAGCGCTATACAAATAAATTTGAATTGAATTGAATTTAGATTAAAGCTAGCGATGTCAGGTTAATGTGACAGACAATATTAGATAAAATCAGATATATTGTTATGATTAAGTTATACTAAGCAATATAAACAGCAAGGAAAGATAGGGAATAGAGATTAAAACGGAGCAACAAACGCAATCCACTCAGGCAGACAGGAAAACTGTACGGTTTGTGCCAAATGTAATAATGCTTCTAGAATCTAATTAAATGTCTGCAACATCCCAGTGAATCCACTTACTGTGATTATGTTCTCATTATGAATGTGGACGGATGAGTCACAGTGACTTGAGTCAGAAGAAGAGCCCATTATGAATCACTGCATCTGATTAGAAATCATGCAAATAAAGGCCATGTAAATGTAAGGCATGTACGACATCGAGTATGAATTTATATGACAGCTGGAGTGTGTAAAGGGGTTTGAACTTGTAATGCTTATGTGAACTCAGACAACAAGGAAGAGAGGATACAAATGCAGATATATATATTTTTATAATAATGACCAAAAGATATCAAACATGGAAAACAGAACTAAACACACCATCACAGAAGGAGAAACACAGAAGAAACACGAGGGCTTATACACGAGTAATAAGACTGACAAGACACACCAAACAAAGCAAAACTACAAACTAAAAGACTACAACACAAAAGCACAAAGAACACGAACAGGAGATACACAACAGATCTATGACATGTCACGTCTCATGGCCTTCAAACAGGAAAACACAGTCGTTGTACTTCAATACTCTCTTTATTACAAAATCTTATATTGCTGTGGTTTACACTGTACAAAGGACAGTATATCATACATCGCTGTATTTACAAAATACACTTCTGTATATCAGAGCTAAAAGGCAAATGACTTCAACCACCGCAAGCATCAAATAAGGCAAGAATACTGTATCGACAGTACAGAGATGCATTTGAAAGAGCGATTCATACCCTGAAGAAAAGCGTCATGACTCAAAAACATCAGCATGAAAATAGACATTTGCCATAGAAATATTGACAGAATCATTGTTTCCCCTTCTTCAATGACTCACAAACAGTCTCGTAAATGTACAGAATCTGAGAATGGGCTTTGTGCTTGTAAACACGCACCAGTCGCGAGGGATCTATAGTGTGTGTGTGTGTGTGTGTGAGACAGCGCTCGTCATGGACAGGTTGTTGACCTCCATGTCAACAGATGTTCACTGCACCCGTGTGTCCCCATAGACCTCTCCATCTGACCTCATTACCATCAAAGCGGCGCCGCACTCAGTAAACACCACGCTAACATCTCAATACTGTAGAAAACACATAGTATCTAATAGCTTCAGTCTTTTAACAGAGCTGTTGACATTATTAAAGTGAATGCTGATGACAGAATCGTGTCCAATCATTACACTTCAGATTAAGATTTTATAAAATTGGCACATATTCAGCATGTTGAGGTTTGTCCCTGCTAAACACACACTATATCACTATTTACTGTATACAGTGGGGTCCAAACGTCTGACGATCTGGGATTCAAAATGCAATTTCAAACGTGGAAAGAAAAGGAACGTTTTATTGATTTAAAAAGCTATGACATTAAATGAATAAGTATTTCCGATTGTGCTCTATTTCTGTGTGACGAATCCAGTCAGATGCTCTTTGGATCGATCCCGAGCTGCTGAGACACTGACACATTCATCTTCATTTCTACATTGATAAGAGAATGTGTAATGAAGAAGTCTTTGCGGTAACACTTTACTTGAAGGGGTGTGCATAAGACTGACATGACACCTTCATAATCATGACATGACACATGTTATGAATATGAAGGAAGTTTTATGCATGTTTATGACAACTGTCATTAAGTGTCATTCGCTCAATTATGACATTTTTAATGCAAATATGACATTGTTTGAGATGTCTTTGTTATGACACCTTGACATAAACCAATACATCATAACCTGTCAGTGTCTTTGTCATGACAACTTGACATTACTAAGACAACACAATCTGTCATAAACATGACATAGCAGATTAATTATCAAATTTAAGAAACCACTTAGCTTTATGGGTTAACATTACATTAAAATGTCATGTGGTTGGTTTTGACATTGGCTGTCATGAGGCATTATAACTGTTTAATGACAAATTCAATGTGTACCACTGTAGTTGAGGTCAAGAAAAATATTCATGACACAGTTATAATGCCTCATGACAGCCAATGTCAAAACCAACCACATGACATTTTAACTTAATTTAATGTCAAGTTGTCATGACAAAGACACTGACAGGTTATGATGTATTGGTTTATGTCAAGATGTCATAACAAAGACATCTTAAACAATGTCATATTTGCATTCAAAATGTCATTATTGAGCGAAAGACACTTAATGACAGTTGTCATAAACATGCATAAACCCTACTTCATATGTCATGTCATGGTTATAAAGGTGTCATATCAGTCTTATGTACACCCCTTCAAGTAAAGTGTTACCGTCTTTGCAATATAGCATCAGACTTGTTGGACCCAACTGTATGAATATAAATGTCATATTGCAGTTTACAGTGTGCGAACAGTCTGTCAGTGTGACTGCAGCCGATGATGATGATGATGAACTTTCTTTAGACTGCTATTAAACTCCCTGATTTCTCTTGTTCTGTAAACACACACTGCTTTGAAACAATGCGTACTTTACATATAAACTCTCTGTATCCTGATGTAAGGCTTTGGAAGCATCAGATATATTGTTATTGTATTATTATTAAATCAGAGTGCAGCTGTAAATGTGTTATCAACATTGGAGAGCTGATTGTTATTTCTCCAGTGTTGTTAGAAATGTGATGAAGATGAAGACTGTGAGAAAATGTATTTAAAAATCCCAGTGCACTGTTAGTTTCGCTGCAGAGCATGTGCTTGTTCTATTGCCGTCTATCTGTTATAAATGTGTCATTCTATCACATTCATTCAAATGCACTGGAGAGCTTCGTACAAAATAATGCACAAACTCTAATTGTAAGAACATCTAGTATGTACAGTTCATATAAGATGTTGGCTTAGGATGCATAAAAAAATGATGCCTTGCAAAAGATCACTTGAGGCTTTGAACGTTTCCGCAGCGCCACAGAATCCGTCGTGTTTCCACTCGCGTCTCTGTGAACGTGGACATTCACAACCCATTTACTTCAATGCCTTGAGTGGGGACGGCGCCTGAAATTATCCAGGAGGAACTGATGTGATGGTGAAACGTCTTTAAGAGCGGGGATGTGTAATGAACAGGTAAATCAGTTTGTCAGATGAGAATCCTAATGCTTACTCGCCGAACAGGGAACGTTCTGTCAAGGTTCTCTCAGAGTTACGAACAAACGTTCTTCCAGGAACGTTTACAGGTCTTTAATAACGTTCTCAAAACGTCAGCACAAATACATTATTTATACATCGTTCATGGAACGTTTTTACCTGAAACGTTTAGTTGGACGTTTTTTTAGAAATGTTACTACTTTTTTCAGAACGTTCAGAGAACATTTAAAAGTAACGTTCCCATAATGTCTGCAAAATGATAAAACGGAACGACCCATTAACATTCGCATGCCCACGAAAAAAAATCTTTTTTTAAAACAAATGGAGATTTTGAACTACAAGGGAAATACATCTTAGAATGTCTTATTGGCTAGAAAGGGAAGACACAGCTGATTCTGTGCACCTGCGGCTCCTACACCTCCTCCTCTTTGGTCTCCTCCTCTTCTCCGACTGAAGGCACATTGGAGCTGGGCGCGTGTGTCCCTGCAGTGCTGCTCATGCCGAGCCTGGCGGCGAAGCCCGAGGCCACGGACGAGTTGCTGCCGGCCTTGGTCTGCGTGCTGCTGGTGCGGGCGATGGCGTGGACCCTGCGCTCCAGGCCGCCGGTGTGATGGGGCGCTCGGATGCCCGCGTCCTGCGCTTTGCCCTCCAGGAAGTACGTGAGCATCTGACCTTTGCCCTTCACGCTGACATTGCCACGACACACCAGATCATAGTCGTTCTGAAGCTGCCGGTAGACGTCATCCGTCACCTGGAGAGGCATTTGTGTTCAAATCAATATACGTACGTACATATTCATTTCTGCATGCGTGGGGAACACTTTACAATGAGGTTCATTAGTTAGCATGGACTAATAATGAACTGCACTTACAGCATTTATTAATCTTTGTTAATTTCAACATTTACTAATATTTAAAATCACTTAATATTAAAATCTTGTTAACATTAGTTAATGCACTGTGAACTAACATGAACAAACAATGAACAGCTGGATTTGAATGAACTAACATTAACAAAGATGAACAAATACAGTAACAAATCTATTGCTCATGCTTAGTTCATGTTAGTTAATACATTAACTAATGTTAACTAATGAACCTTATTGTAAAGTAGGGGTGGAACGGTACACAGAAGTCACGGTTCGGTTCAGACATCACGGTTCGGTACGATGGAGGGAAAAGCAAAACGAAAATGCAGAAGGCGTTGTATTTTTTAAATAAGTTGTATTAATAAAGGCATAGAACCAGTTTATTTGTAGTGCACTGACAATAGTTTTATATAATTAGTTAATTAATTAAATTAATAAAGAAGACAAAAAGACCTTGCGATATGTTTGGTTATTGTACCTGAATTAATTTAAAATTATTTTGCTATATTTCAGATCAATATATTTGTTTTCCTTAATTTTAATTAACATTATTAATTAACAATGTAACATTATTCTCATCTGAATTATAAATAATTGATTTCTGTATAAAATAATACTACCATTAAAAACAATGTAATTTAATCAATGTAGAATGTGTAAGATTAGTGCTCCGAGGACAAGAAATGAAAACCAATGCGATATGATGAATGTCCAAAAGATGGAGTTGGATAAATATGTTTTGCTTTTAAAACAGTGTGTGTGTGTGTGTGATTTTGGTTGGGTGACAGTTGTAGGTTACAGTTTGACAAGAGTTTACAGTGTGACAAAAGCACAATGTTGTGTTTTATTGCGAGTGTACACAAATATAAAAGTAAACACTTTGCAGGTTTAATGATCTGTATGAACAAAATGATGGAGTTTGTTTTTTATGTTTCCACTGTTCGATCGCGCCCGCGCCTTTCTCTCTCGCGCACACACACACACACACACACACACACACACACTCCAGCATTGCAATCTTGACATCGCAGCCATTATGCGGTCACACCAAACGCGAATAGAGCGTCAAATTTGCGTAATAGCGAATAGGACGCGCGTATAAAGCCAACGTTTGAAGTGAACGCGCGTTCAGAGCTAAACCGATGGTACAGATTATGTGTCCCTAAAGAACCCGCGTATCTAACAGTAGTTCCGCATTACATTAATTCATTTGCAATAAAAGTTTTATTTATTTTTATACCGTGTATTCTCCGTGTAAATTCCTGCACCGAACCGTGACGCCCGTACCGTTTCGGTTCAATACGAATACATGTACCGGTCCACCCCTATTGTAAAGTGTTACCCGTACATGTGTAAATATTAGGCCTGCCCTCAACTAAAGATTTCTCTAGTCGACTAGTAGTCGTTCGTTTAAGCCATTAGTCGAATTTTTGACATGTTTTTTGTGAAATTCCCCCATGAAGACATAAATCACATGCATCCCGGTGTCTGGCATATAGCAGTACCTGGATCTTCCCCGGGACGCCAGTGCTGTCCATTCGGCTGGCCACGTTCACCGTGTTCCCCCAGATGTCGTACTGTGGCCGTCGAGCCCCGATCACCCCCGCTACCACTGGACCCACGTTAATACCTACACACACACACACACACACATCAGAGCACATCCTCGACAGCGTCTACATGTACCTGAGAACGGGGACATGGGGCACGTCAACAAATGATTGATCAATAAATAATGTCCCAAAATATGATTCCAGAAATTAGGTTTTGATTTTGAGGTTATTGTATTTGGTCACTGCCGTGTCTTGTAGAAGAAGTATAGTAAAACTTGTATGAAATCATTTTAATAGTTTTATATAATTTACATATTTAGTTCACCCACAAATTAACATTCTGTCATTATTTCCTTATTTATGCAAACCCAAGATACTTTTATCCAGAGCAACATATATTGCATTGAAGTTATACTGTACATTTGACATGTTTTACATGTACTGTACATCAGTTCATGATAGGAATGTCATTCCAAACCTCGTTTTATTAAATGTTTCTACAGTTTTGCTCGTACAATGAAAGTCAGTGGTGTCCAGAACAGCAAAAAACAAACCACAATGACTTTCACTGAACGGGAAATAAAGCACTGAAAGCTTTTTCAAAATACTGCTAGAAAGTCATACAGGTTTGTACATACACAAGTAAATGATGAACTGAATAAATATATGATTTGTAATTTTTTCTCAAATATTTAATAAAAAGGTTCTAAAGTATAATTCTTGCTTCTCTTTACAAATGCTAGAAAGCGTGGAGATTTGGAGGAGGGATTGAGGCGAACACCCCAGGTTTATCAAAGCTTACCCACTCTCAAGACAAAATCATTATATGACTGATAGTTGATTTCATCCAGAACGTCAAACATTTCAATGGCATAGTCTGCTATGGTGCTCAAGTGGGCAGCAGTGGATTTCTTCGCCTATAAAGGAGAAACAAATCATGTTCACAGATGTTCTGAGGGTATTTCTGCATTTTTGAATATGTAGCTGATTTAGGGACCTTGGTGCCAATGGTGGGCACCAGCCCCACCGCTGCCATGTATGTGCTGCCGATGGTCTTGATCTTCTCGATGTCCTTGTAGCACTCTTTGTCCATGAGCTGCAAAACAGGTGAAACAGGACTTAAATAGATCAGGAGTGCCAGCATGACCACAGGAATGTTTCCCGATGTCCTGTAAAAGTAGGAAAATGACCTCGTCGAAGTCCGCGATGATCTCGTTGAGCAGTCGCAGACACTCGACGCCCATGTTGTTTCCATCCAGCTCGATATAGAAGTCATTGAAGTTGGGAATGGAGGCAAACAGCACTCCCACCTGAGCATAGGACTGGTAATAAAGATCCTGCCACACGAGAACCAGACAGTCAGCTCAACCATTCTCCTGCATTAATGTGCGCATGACACTGCTGTGTCCTCTCACCATGTTTCTGGGGTTGGACAGTAGGAAGTGTTGAGCCACGTGAGCCGGCAGCAGGTTGAAGAGAATCCTCTTGTTGTCCAGTTTGACTTTCTCCATGCCGTCTCTCTCCTCCTCGGCCTGAACACACACACACACAGAGAGAAAGACACGTTCAGTGGGATAATCCCAGCGGACAGGGAACGTTCGGTCAAAGATATGAACAAACGTTCTTCCTGTAACATAAAAGAATGTTTAAAGCTATCTGGTCTTTAATAATGTTCTCTAAACGTTAGCACAAAAACATTATTTAGAAACATTATAGTTCGTCTAACGTTTTTCCCAGGGAAAGCAAGAAGATCTTGAAATGCAATGTTAGTCGCTTTGGATAAAAGTGTCTGCCAAATGCATAAATGTAAATGTTTAAATGTTACTTATTTCAGATCGTGCAGAGAACATTATATTTACATGATGGGGGTTGAAACAGAAGCTTTTCGTTCACTTGCATGACGCTTGTGATGGAAATAATATGAGGTGGGAGGAAAAACTACATTTCAGTGCTTTTGCAAGTAAACACAAAAAGTTTCTCGGTGGAACATAATACGATTACGCTTCACTTCGATAGTCCACTTTAGACATTCTACTTAAGTGTGACGCGAAGGCTTGAGCATTAGGGTCCATGTGCAGTTTATTGGTTGCAGATATCAGCATGACGACGAATGCAGGGCACACAGCGAGATACACAAATACCCGCTCTAAAGAGAGGGGAAGTCCAGGCACTGGTGATGGGCCTTTCGAAACACGCTTCAAGCTTCGAAACCTTTACAAATCTTTTGTTTTGAATCAGTCACGCCAAAGTCACGTGTTTTCAGTAAACGAGGCTTCGTTACGTTATAACCGTTTCGAAAGGTTTGGAAATGTCAATGGTTCCCCGCTGGAGGCGATGATCTCTGTGAACCCATGATTTACAGATCACCCCCCACATCTCTATGTCTATTACCTGAGTATGAAGGGTCTCGGTGTCTATTTTCTGATCTCTGGTGAATTTTATACATTTGTAGACGTTTTACTGAGGTATTTGTATAATTAAAAGGAATAATAGTAGTTAATAGTCTCGGTAACACTTTACAATAAGGTTCCATTAGTTAACATTAGTTAATGCATTAGTTAACATGAACTAACCATGAACAGTGCCTGTAAATAGCTTTACTGTTTTGTAAGGTTAACTTACTGTACATATTTACATTAGTTTACGTAGCAGTTGACACACACTAAGAATGAACATTTCTAACTCACCATGTTACCCTAAAATGTAAAAATACTGTTGTGTACCTTATCAACACTCTTTCATATATATAAGGCATTGATTTGTTGGTAAACATAATTCTACAGCGGAAAACAAATATTGTTCATGTTTATACGCACTTTACTACCATTACTGACATTCAAATACGTATATTTAGTGTAAAGTGTACACTATTTCAACATTAACTGATGTGTTACTAACATTTGTAGACTCTTTATTGACATGACTTAACATTAATAAAGTATTTTTTACACTATTTCAACATTAACTGATGTGTTACTTACGTTTGTTTTCTGCTGTAGAATTATGTTTACCAACAAATCAATGCCTTATATATATATATGAAAGAGTGTTGATAAGGTACACAACAGTATTTTTACATTTAGGGTAACATGGTGAGTTAGAAATGTTCATTCTTAGTGTGTGTCAACTGCTACGTAAACTAATGTATATGTACAGTAAGTTAACCTTACAAAACAGTAAAGCTGTTTACAGGCACTGTTCATGGTTAGTTCATGTTAACTAATGCATTAACTAATGCTAACTAACCGTTCTGTTAATGTGAATTGATGCATTAGTACATGTGTGAGTTAACATTAACAAATATTAACTAATGCTGAACAGAGATGTTGTTCATGGCTAGTTCATGTTAACTAATGCATTAACTAATGTTAACTAATGGAACCTTACTGTAAAGTGTTACCATAGTCTCTTATTGGCCTGTTTAGCTGAGCCATCCATAGAACAAACAAAACAAGCCATGAAAATCGATAAAATAATACATATTATTCAGACACTTAATATTTAATGGAATTAGATAAATAACTAATTGCATCTAATAGATTATACTTTCAATAAAACATTTACAATGGGTTTGTAAAAGCTGTTTTATGCATGTTTGGCCTGAGTTTTCACTGCATTTACACTGTTCTGAACAGAAGGGTTCACCAGCGTTTGTCGCTTCAAACGTTTTGAAACAGTAAATCATTTTGCAAAGCAATTGGTTTAATTGATTTGAAGCTTTGAAAAAGCTTTCTCCCATCACTACCAGACATCAGACATCAGTCTAAGGGGAATCATTAAGAGCAGACGTGAAAACAGGCCAAATAAGCGGAAAAGGCTTAAATTAAGTCAAAAAATCATGTAAGGTCAAGCACAGGTAAATCCAGTCCAAAAAATAATCCAAAACACTCAGAGATGTTTGGAAGGAAAGACAAACTTTGCACTGAGGTGCTTAAATAGGTCACCAGTCATTAGCCTGATGAAATACAGGTGCAATAATGTCCGAGCACAGTAGGGTGTTCTCCGCATACCTGAGTGGCCCAGAGGAAGTCGAGCCGCAGTTTGAGGTCCATCTGTCTGGAGTGAAGGGCCAGAGCGGTGGAGAAGAGCAGCAGAGAGACGATGGGCTCCAGACCACGAACACTCAGCCAGCCCCAACTGCAGCCCAAACACACATCAGCAGAGAGTCAACACACTGATTCAGCCCAGCTAACAAAATACAGTCAACTACACCCCAAACACACATCAGCAGAGAGTCAACACACTGATTCAGCCCAGCTAACAAAATACAGTCAACTACACCCCAAACACACATCAGCAGAGTCAACAACACACTGATTCAGCCCAGCTAACAAAATACAGTCAACTACACCCCAAACACACATCAGCAGAGTCAACACACTGATTCAGCCCAGCTAACAAAATACAGTCAACTACACCCCAAACACACATCAGCAGAGTCAACACACTGATTCAGCCCAGCTAACAAAATACAGTCAACTACACCCCAAACACACATCAGCAGAGTCAACACACTGATTCAGCCCAGCTAACAAAATACAGTCAACTACACCCCAAACACACATCAGCAGAGTCAACACACTGATTCAGCCCAGCTAACAAAATACAGTCAACTACACCCCAAACACACATCAGCAGAGTCAACACACTGATTCAGCCCAGCTAACAAAATACAGTCAACTACACCCCAAACACACATCAGCAGAGTCAACACAGTGATTCAGCCCAGCTAACAAAATACAGTCAACTACACCCCAAACACACATCAGCAGAGAGTCAACACACTGATTCAGCCCAGCTAACAAAATACAGTCAACTACACCCCAAACACACATCAGCAGAGTCAACACACTGATTCAGCCCAGCTAACAAAATACAGTCAACTACACCCCAAACACACATCAGCAGAGTCAACACACTGATTCAGCCCAGCTAACAAAATACAGTCAACTACACCCCAAACACACATCAGCAGAGAGTCAACACACTGATTCAGCCCAGCTAACAAAATACAGTCAACTACACCCCAAACACACATCAGCAGAGTCAACAACACACTGATTCAGCCCAGCTAACAAAATACAGTCAACTACACCCCAAACACACATCAGCAGAGTCAACACACTGATTCAGCCCAGCTAACAAAATACAGTCAACTACACCCCAAACACACATCAGCAGAGTCAACAACACACTGATTCAGCCCAGCTAACAAAATACAGTCAACTACACCCCAAACACACATCAGCAGAGTCAACACAGTGATTCAGCCCAGCTAACAAAATACAGTCAACTACACCCCAAACACACATCAGCAGAGAGTCAACACACTGATTCAGCCCAGCTAACAAAATACAGTCAACTACACCCCAAACACACATCAGCAGAGTCAACACACTGATTCAGCCCAGCTAACAAAATACAGTCAACTACACCCCAAACACACATCAGCAGAGAGTCAACACACTGATTCAGCCCAGCTAACAAAATACAGTCAACTACACCCCAAACACACATCAGCAGAGTCAACACACTGATTCAGCCCAGCTAACAAAATACAGTCAACTACACCCCAAACACACATCAGCAGTCAACACACTGATTCAACCCAGCTAACAAAATACAGTCAACTACACCCCAAACACACATCAGCAGAGAGTCAACACACTGATTCAGCCCAGCTAACAAAATACAGTCGACTACACCCCAAACACACATCAGCAGAGTCAACACACTGATTCAGCCCAGCTAACAAAATACAGTCAACTACACCCCAAACACACATCAGCAGAGAGTCAACACACTGATTCAGCCCAGCTAACAAAATACAGTCAACTACACCCCAAACACACATCAGCAGAGAGTCAACACACTGATTCAGCCCAGCTAACAAAATACAGTCAACTACACCCCAAACACACATCAGCAGAGAGTCAACACACTGATTCAGCCCAGCTAACAAAATACAGTCAACTACACCCCAAACACACATCAGCAGAGTCAACACACTGATTCAGCCCAGCTAACAAAATACAGTCAACTAGGCTACACCCCAAACACACATCAGCAGAGTCAACACACTGATTCAGCCCAGCTAACAAAATACAGTCAACTACACCCCAAACACACATCAGCAGAGAGTCAACACACTGATTCAGCCCAGCTAACAAAATACAGTCAACTACACCCCAAACACACATCAGCAGAGTCAACACACTGATTCAGCCCAGCTAACAAATTACAGTCAACTACACCCCAAACACACATCAGCAGAGAGTCAACACACTGATTCAGCCCAGCTAACAAAATACAGTCAACTACACCCCAAACACACATCAGCAGAGTCAACACACTGATTCAGCCCAGCTAACAAAATACAGTCAACTACACCCCAAACACACATCAGCAGAGTCAACACACTGATTCAGCCCAGCTAACAAAATACAGTCAACTACATCCCAAACACACATCAGCAGAGAGTCAACACACTGATTCAGCCCAGCTAACAAAATACAGTCAACTACACCCCAAACACACATCAGCAGAGAGTCAACACACTGATTTAGCCCAGCTAACAAAATACAGTCAACTACACCCCAAACACACATCAGCAGAGAGTCAACACACTGATTCAGCCCAGCTAACAAAATACAGTCAACTACACCCCAAACACACATCAGCAGAGAGTCAACACACTGATTCAGCCCAGCTAACAAAATACAGTCAACTACACCCCAAACAGACATCAGCAGAGAGTCAACACACTGATTCAGTCCAGCTAACAAAATACAGTCAACTACACCCCAAACAGACATCAGCAGAGAGTCAACACACTGATTCAGCCCAGCTAACAAAATACAGTCAACTACACCCCAAACACACATCAGCAGAGTCAACACACTGATTCAGCCCAGCTAACAAAATACAGTCAACTACACCCCAAACACACATCAGCAGAGTCAAAACACTGATTCAGCCCAGCTAACAAAATACAGTCAACTACACCCCAAACAGACATCAGCAGAGAGTCAACACACTGATTCAGCCCAGCTAACAAAATACAGTCAACTACACCCCAAACACACATCAGCAGAGTCAACACACTGATTCAGCCCAGCTAACAAAATACAGTCAACTACACCCCAAACACACATCAGCAGAGTCAACACACTGATTCAGTCCAGCTAACAAAATACAGTCAACTACACCCCAAACACACATCAGCAGAGAGTCAACACACTGATTCAGCCCAGCTAACAAAATACAGTCAACTACACCCCAAACACACATCAGCAGAGTCAACACACTGATTCAGCCCAGCTAACAAAATACAGTCAACTACACCCCAAACACACATCAGCAGAGTCAAAACACTGATTCAGCCCAGCTAACAAATTACAGTCAACTACACCCCAAACACACATCAGCAGAGAGTCAACACACTGATTCAGCCCAGCTAACAAAATACAGTCAACTACACCCCAAACAGACATCAGCAGAGTCAACACACTGATTCAGCCCAGCTAACAAAATACAGTCAACTACACCCCAAACACACATCAGCAGAGAGTCAACACACTGATTCAGCCCAGCTAACAAAATACAGTCAACTACACCCCAAACACACATCAGCAGAGAGTCAACACACTGATTCAGCCCAGCTAACAAAATACAGTCAACTACACCCCAAACACACATCAGCAGAGTCAACACACTGATTCAGCCCAGCTAACAAAATACAGTCAACTACACCCCAAACACACATCAGCAGGGTCAACACACTGATTCAGCCCAGCTAACAAAATACAGTCAACTACACCCCAAACACACATCAGCAGAGAGTCAACACACTGATTCAGCCCAGCTAACAAATTACAGTCAACTACACCCCAAACACACATCAACAGAGAGTCAACACACTGATTCAGCCCAGCTAACAAATTACAGTCAACTACACCCCAAATACACATCAGCAGAGAGTCAACACACTGATTCAGCCCAGCTAACAAAATACAGTCAACTACACCCCAAACACACATCAGCAGAGAGTCAACACACTGATTCAGCCCAGCTAACAAAATACAGTCAACTACAGCCCAAACACACATCAGCATGGTCAACACACTGATTCAGCCCAGCTAACAAAATACAGTCAACTACACCCCAAACACACATCAGCAGTCAACACACTGATTCAGCCCAGCTAACAAAATACAGTCAACTACACCCCAAACACACATCAGCAGTCAACACACTGATTCAGCCCAGCTAACAAAATACAGTCAACTACACCCCAAACACACATCAGCAGAGAGTCAACACACTGATTCAGCCCAGCTAACAAAATACAGTCAACTACACCCCAAACACACATCAGCAGAGAGTCAACACACTGATTCAGCCCAGCTAACAAAATACAGTCAACTACATCCCAAACACACATCAGCAGAGTCAACACACTGATTCAGCCCAGCTAACAAAATACAGTCAACTACACCCCAAACACACATCAGCAGAGAGTCAACACACTGATTCAGCCCAGCTAACAAAATACAGTCAACTACACCCCAAACACACATCAGCAGAGTCAACACACTGATTCAGCCCAGCTAACAAAATACAGTCAACTACACCCCAAACACACATCAGCAGAGTCAACACACTGATTCAGCCCAGCTAACAAAATACAGTCAACTACACCCCAAACACACATCAGCAGAGAGTCAACACACTGATTCAGCCCAGCTAACAAAATACAGTCAACTACACCCCAAACACACATCAGCAGAGTCAACACACTGATTCAGCCCAGCTAACAAAATACAGTCAACTACACCCCAAACACACATCAGCAGAGTCAACACACTGATTCAGCCCAGCTAACAAAATACAGTCAACTACACCCCAAACACACATCAGCAGAGTCAACACACTGATTCAGCCCAGCTAACAAAATACAGTCAACTACACCCCAAACACACATCAGCAGAGTCAACACACTGATTCAGCCCAGCTAACAAAATACAGTCAACTACACCCCAAAAAAACATCAGCAGAGTCAACACACTGATTCAGCCCAGCTAACAAAATACAGTCAACTACACCCCAAACACACATCAGCAGAGTCAACACACTGATTCAGCCCAGCTAACAAAATACAGTCAACTACACCCCAAACACACATCAGCAGAGAGTCAACACACTGATTCAGCCCAGCTAACAAAATACAGTCAACTACACCCCAAACACACATCAGCAGAGTCAACACACTGATTCAGCCCAGCTAACAAAATACAGTCAACTACACCCCAAACACACATCAGCAGAGAGTCAACACACTGATTCAGCCCAGCTAACAAAATACAGTCAACTACACCCCAAACACACATCAGCAGAGTCAACACACTGATTCAGCCCAGCTAACAAAATACAGTCAACTACACCCCAAACACACATCAGCAGAGTCAACACACTGATTCAGCCCAGCTAACAAAATACAGTCAACTACACCCCAAACACACATCAGCAGAGTCAACACACTGATTCAGCCCAGCTAACAAAATACAGTCGACTACACCCCAAACACACATCAGCAGAGTCAACACACTGATTCAGCCCAGCTAACAAAATACAGTCAACTACACCCCAAACACACATCAGCAGAGTCAACACACTTATTCAGCCCAGCTAACAAAATACAGTGAACTACACCCCAAACACACATCAGCAGAGTCAACACACTGATTCAGCCCAGCTAACAAAATACAGTCAACTACACCCCAAACACACATCAGCAGAGAGTCAACACACTGATTCAGCCCAGCTAACAAAATACAGTCAACTACACCCCAAACACACATCAGCAGAGTCAACACACTGATTCAGCCCAGCTAACAAAATACAGTCAACTACACCCCAAACACACATCAGCAGAGAGTCAACACACTGATTCAGCCCAGCTAACAAAATACAGTCAACTACACCCCAAACACACATCAGCAGAGAGTCAACACACTGATTCAGCCAAGCTAACAAAATACAGTCAACTACACCCCAAACACACATCAGCAGAGAGTCAACACACTGATTCAGCCCAGCTAACAAAATACAGTCAACTACACCCCAAACACACATCAGCAGAGAGTCAACACACTGATTCAGCCCAGCTAACAAAATACAGTCAACTACACCCCAAACACACATCAGCAGAGAGTCAACACACTGATTCAGCCCAGCTAACAAAATACAGTCAACTACACCCCAAACACACATCAGCAGAGAGTCAACACACTGATTCAGCCCAGCTAACAAAATACAGTCAACTACACCCCAAACACACATCAGCAGAGTCAACACACTGATTCAGCCCAGCTAACAAAATACAGTCAACTACACCCCAAACACACATCAGCAGAGAGTCAACACACTGATTCAGCCCAGCTAACAAAATACAGTCAACTACACCCCAAACACACATCAGCAGAGTCAACACACTGATTCAGCCCAGCTAACAAAATACAGTCAACTACACCCCAAACACACATCAGCAGAGTCAACACACTGATTCAGCCCAGCTAACAAAATATAGTCAACTACACCCCAAACACACATCAGCAGAGAGTCAACACACTGATTCAGCCCAGCTAACAAAATACAGTCAACTACATCCCAAACACACATCAGCAGAGAGTCAACACACTGATTCAGCCCAGCTAACAAAATACAGTCAACTACACCCCAAACACACATCAGCAGAGTCAACACACTGATTCAGCCCAGCTAACAAAATACAGTCAACTACACCCCAAACACACATCAGCAGAATCAACACACTGATTCAGCCCAGCTAACAAAATACAGTCAACTACACCCCAAACACACATCAGCAGAGTCAACACAGTGATTCAGCCCAGCTAACAAAATACAGTCAACTACACCCCAAACACACATCAGCAGAGTCAACACACTGATTCAGCCCAGCTAACAAAATACAGTCAACTACACCCCAAACACACATCAGCAGAGTCAACACACTGATTCAGCCCAGCTAACAAAATACAGTCAACTACACCCCAAACACACATCAGCAGAGTCAACACACTGATTCAGCCCAGCTAACAAAATACAGTCAACTACATCCCAAACACACATCAGCAGAGAGTCAACACACTGATTCAGCCCAGCTAACAAAATACAGTCAACTACACCCCAAACACACATCAGCAGAGAGTCAACACACTGATTCAGCCCAGCTAACAAAATACAGTCAACTACACCCCAAACACACATCAGCAGAGTCAACACACTGATTCAGCCCAGCTAACAAAATACAGTCAACTACACCCCAAACAGACATCAGCAGAGAGTCAACACACTGATTCAGCCCAGCTAACAAAATACAGTCAACTACACCCCAAACACACATCAGCAGAGAGTCAACACACTGATTCAGCCCAGCTAACAAAATACAGTCAACTACACCCCAAACACACATCAGCAGAGTCAACACACTGATTCAGCCCAGCTAACAAAATACAGTCAACTACACCCCAAACACACATCAGCAGAGAGTCAACACACTGATTCAGCCCAGCTAACAAAATACAGTCAACTACACCCCAAACACACATCAGCAGAGAGTCAACACACTGATTCAGCCCAGCTAACAAAATACAGTCAACTACACCCCAAACACACATCAGCAGAGAGTCAACACACTGATTCAGCCCAGCTAACAAAATACAGTCAACTACACCCCAAACACACATCAGCAGAGTCAACACACTGATTCAGCCCAGCTAACAAAATACAGTCAACTACACCCCAAACAGACATCAGCAGAGAGTCAACACACTGATTCAGCCCAGCTAACAAAATACAGTCAACTACACCCCAAACACACATCAGCAGAGAGTCAACACACTGATTCAGCCCAGCTAACAAAATACAGTCAACTACACCCCAAACACACATCAGCAGAGTCAACACACTGATTCAGCCCAGCTAACAAAATACAGTCAACTACACCCCAAACACACATCAGCAGAGTCAACACACTGATTCAGCCCAGCTAACAAAATACAGTCAACTACACCCCAAACACACATCAGCAGGGTCAACACACTGATTCAGCCCAGCTAACAAAATACAGTCAACTACACCCCAAACACACATCAGTAGAGTCAACACAGTGATTCAGCCCAGCTAACAAAATACAGTCAACTACACCCCAAACACACATCAGCAGAGTCAACACACTGATTCAGCCCAGCTAACAAAATACAGTCAACTACACCCCAAACACACATCAGCAGAGTCAACACACTGATTCAGCCCAGCTAACAAAATACAGTCAACTACACCCCAAACACACATCAGCAGAGTCAACACACTGATTCAGCCCAGCTAACAAAATACAGTCAACTACACCCCAAACACACATCAGCAGAGTCAACACACTGATTCAGCCCAGCTAACAAAATACAGTCAACTACATCCCAAACACACATCAGCAGAGAGTCAACACACTGATTCAGCCCAGCTAACAAAATACAGTCAACTACACCCCAAACACACATCAGCAGAGAGTCAACACACTGATTCAGCCCAGCTAACAAAATACAGTCAACTACACCCCAAACACACATCAGCAGAGTCAACACACTGATTCAGCCCAGCTAACAAAATACAGTCAACTACACCCCAAACACACATCAGCAGAGTCAACACACTGATTCAGCCCAGCTAACAAAATACAGTCAACTACACCCCAAACACAAATCAGCAGAGTCAACACACTGATTCAGCCCAGCTAACAAAATACAGTCAACTACACCCCAAACACACATCAGCAGAGAGTCAACACACTGATTCAGCCCAGCTAACAAAATACAGTCAACTACACCCCAAACACACATCAGCAGAGTCAACACACTGATTCAGCCCAGCTAACAAAATACAGTCAACTACACCCCAAACACACATCAGCAGAGAGTCAACACACTGATTCAGCCCAGCTAACAAAATACAGTCAACTACACCCCAAACACACATCAGCAGAGAGTCAACACACTGATTCAGCCCAGCTAACAAAATACAGTCAACTACACCCCAAACACACATCAGCAGAGTCAACACACTGATTCAGCCCAGCTAACAAAATACAGTCAACTACACCCCAAACACAAATCAGCAGAGTCAACACACTGATTCAGCCCAGCTAACAAAATACAGTCAACTACACCCCAAACACACATCAGCAGAGAGTCAACACACTGATTCAGCCCAGCTAACAAAATACAGTCAACTACACCCCAAACACACATCAGCAGAGTCAACACACTGATTCAGCCCAGCTAACAAAATACAGTCAACTACACCCCAAACACACATCAGCAGAGAGTCAACACACTGATTCAGCCCAGCTAACAAAATACAGTCAACTACACCCCAAACACACATCAGCAGAGTCAACACACTGATTCAGCCCAGCTAACAAAATACAGTCAACTACACCCCAAACACACATCAGCAGAGTCAACACACTGATTCAGCCCAGCTAACAAAATACAGTCAACTACACCCCAAACACACATCAGCAGAGAGTCAACACACTGATTCAGCCCAGCTAACAAAATACAGTCAACTACATCCCAAACACACATCAGCAGAGAGTCAACACACTGATTCAGCCCAGCTAACAAAATACAGTCAACTACACCCCAAACACACATCAGCAGAGTCAACACACTGATTCAGCCCAGCTAACAAAATACAGTCAACTACACCCCAAACACACATCAGCAGAGTCAACACACTGATTCAGCCCAGCTAACAAAATACAGTCAACTACACCCCAAACACACATCAGCAGAGTCAACACACTGATTCAGCCCAGCTAACAAAATACAGTCAACTACACCCCAAACACACATCAGCAGAGTCAACACACTGATTCAGCCCAGCTAACAAAATACAGTCAACTACACCCCAAACACACATCAGCAGAGAGTCAACACACTGATTCAGCCCAGCTAACAAAATACAGTCAACTACACCCCAAACACACATCAGCAGAGTCAACACACTGATTCAGCCCAGCTAACAAAATACAGTCAACTACACCCCAAACACACATCAGCAGAGTCAACACACTGATTCAGCCCAGCTAACAAAATACAGTCAACTACACCCCAAACACACATCAGCAGAGTCAACACACTGATTCAGCCCAGCTAACAAAATACAGTCAACTACACCCCAAACAGACATCAGCAGAGAGTCAACACACTGATTCAGCCCAGCTAACAAAATACAGTCAACTACACCCCAAACAGACATCAGCAGAGAGTCAACACACTGATTCAGCCCAGCTAACAAAATACAGTCAACTACACCCCAAACACACATCAGCAGAGAGTCAACACACTGATTCAGCCCAGCTAACAAAATACAGTCAACTACATCCCAAACACACATCAGCAGAGAGTCAACACACTGATTCAGCCCAGCTAACAAAATACAGTCAACTACACCCCAAACACACATCAGCAGAGTCAACACACTGATTCAGCCCAGCTAACAAAATACAGTCAACTACACCCCAAACACACATCAGCAGAGTCAACACACTGATTCAGCCCAGCTAACAAAATACAGTCAACTACACCCCAAACACACATCAGCAGAGTCAACAACACACTGATTCAGCCCAGCTAACAAAATACAGTCAACTACACCCCAAACACACATCAGCAGAGTCAACACACTGATTCAGCCCAGCTAACAAAATACAGTCAACTACACCCCAAACACACATCAGCAGAGTCAACACACTGATTCAGCCCAGCTAACAAAGTATAGCTGACCATCCCTTTACATTATGAAAACATTATTTCTGAATGTTTGCTGAACATTCAAAACATGCAGTTTCTTAAGAAAAAATTTTAAAAACCATTTTCTTTGATATGCAGTCATATTTGTTCTAGCCATGGGAAATTTAAGTGTGTGTCCAGATGGGAGGATTTCAGAAGTAGAGGGAAGAGGATGAGTAAGATCCCAGACAGCAACAGTGTCGGCCCAGATGCGGCCCACATGTGGATTCAACGTGTACCAGATGTGGGCCGGATCTGGGCCGACACTATGTTGCTGTCTGAGTATCTTTAAATATCACAATCGCCTGTTTTTTTAAAGACAATAAAGATTGTTATTTAGATCTTCCTTGTCTCCATCGCTCACTGCAACCATCACAAGACACAGGGATCTATATATAACCGTGTTTTGGAGAGCTCAGTGCCCTGAATCAGCCGTCTCTCACCCTGAAGAGCGTCTCAATCCGCTGAGCTCCAGGACGGTGATGTACAGCACCACCATCAGCAGTAACAGGATCATTTTGGGCAGCCAGGACACTCGCAGGAACAGCGCCATGGTCAGCGTGCCCACTATGCAGGATAGGAAGGCGTACTGGGCGCCTTCACATGGCAGCTCGGCCATGGTGCGGTTCAGCCCTCCGGCCGGGTCAATGATCACGATGGAGCGTGTGGAGTTAGCAGGCCAAAGCCATGGCAAACATCCCACCTGAGAGAGAGAGAGAGAGAGAGAGATAGAGAGATTGATGATACTACACATGGCTTCTTTACAGTATTGTTAATGATTGTAAGATGATTTACCACACAGGCCTGAGCCACAGCGTATATTAAGAGCACTATGAACACACACAGAACGGTCCGGATCTGTATGGTGAGGCACCCTGGAAAACACTGAGGCAGACAGACAGAGATTGGAGAAGACTCGCATGGTGGAAGATCAGTTTACAAAATATGAACAAGTAAATCTACTTAATGCTATGGTCAAATATCTTCATCTGTGTTCTGAAGATGAACAGAAGTTATTTGGGGTTTATAAGTAAATGATGACAGATTTTTGGCTGAACTAACCCTTTAATGCAATTTTATATAGCAATCTTTACAAACTTTCACTGCAATGCAGCTAAGAAAATCTTAATATTTACACACATTTAAATATATATTAGGGCCGGGACTCATTAATTAGAGGCTTTGTAATTAATTAATCGAAATTAATCGCATTTTAATTGCATAAATAATTGACCTGAGAACAGTGAGAAGTAATTTTTTTTCACATGGATTTTTAGTATACCATTGAATAATGACAATACATAAGCTTAATCAACAACATTTTGTTTATTTTTGTTCAACCAAGTCCAGCAGACCAGTGCAATTTTTGCCATTAAGTGTAGCAATAGCGAATTCCTTGTTGCATAACTTGCACGCAACCATGCTCTTATCGACGCTTCCATCCGTTTTTATAACAAAATTTCCCATCCACGGGGCCAACCAAAGCGATCTATGAAGCAAGCGATCTCGTCAGCTTCTTCACATGCTTCTTCATCATGAACGCTAGTTGGTGCACCAGTATAATCGGTCCGCCGAAACTCATCCAGTGAGAAACGTTCCGCGGTGCAAAAATGAGTGCGATAAAAAAAATTTTTTTTGTAAATTAACGTGTTAAAGTCTGTAATTAATTAATCTCAATTAACGTGTTAAAGTCCCGGCCTTAATATATATATATATATATATATATATATATATATATATATATATATATATATATATATATATATTTTTTTTTTTTTTTTTTTTTTTTTTTTTTTTTTTGAAAAGCTTATGACAGTCTTGAACCCGAACATGAAACTAGTTTGATCTAGCCGGCCCGGGTGAGTGAGTTTCTTACCTGAACTCTCGTGATGTGCAGGTACATGATACACACGACTAGAAAGCAGATGCAGAAGACCAGCAACACCAGCACAACAGTCCCCCTGAGAGCCACACACACAACAAAACATGAAAAATAATAATACTAGTCAATGCACAGAAGAACTGACACTATTATTTATATCAAGTTCAGCACAGATACTTCTTCTAATGACACCAACCTCAGTTTACAATCATTAGTTAAGTATTGTGAAACAGAGAAAAATGGTATGGTGATATTCCGACGCATATATCGTGATTTAAAGGGGAGCGAGCGTGCAAACCCTACTGTCTGAGTCTGATCACTTTATTTCATTACAGAGCTGCAAGAATACAATACAAACAACAGATCAGCTTAAAATATGAATTATGACTAAAGTCTGTTTTGGGGGGAAACTTATTGTATTAAACATTACAAATATTGCATGTCAGATATTTATGGTATATAGTACATGCATGTTTGCCATACTTTGATCACTGATTGGATCATTTTGCCTGTGATGGCTCACATGATCAAAGAATATTTAGAAGTTGTGAAGAGTTTGACAATTTCACTGAGAATCATCAGTTTTGATCAACAAGCCATGTGCATTTAGTTATTGTGCAAATTATAGACATTAGACACTTACAATACACATGTGCCAAAACACATGCAATTTGCTTAAATACTACATTCAAATCTGATGTGAAAAAGAAATTAATTGTTCAAAGATATTACTTATTGTTTAGAGAAAAAAACTGAGAATTAAGCCAAAGCGATGAGAGAAACTAATGTCTAAAACATAGCACACTCTAGATTTTCACTGTATGTGTAGCGATGAGACGCCGCCTGAAGGGGGCGTCCTCCTCATAATATTGACCATGGAGAGTGTTTCTCTGTCACAACAATAACACGTGTGGCTGAGTGAAATCCTGCTGTACGTACTGTGGTGTGATGAGAAGGTAGAGGACGCCGAACAGAGCAGCAAGGACGAGAGACAGAACGACAGCGCCGGTGAAGTACTCGTCATTCAGCTGGTGATACTAAACACACACATCACACTGTCAATGCCATATTCTCAGAGCACTTGCTTAAACATGGTCAAAAACAGAAGAGAAATGCTGAGCAGTTACATTCGACCGAAATCCACGTTCATGGCTGAGTTTACACCATGTCCTAACCAGACTCAACTCTGCGGCGTGATAAAAGGCTTCTTTGTTGTAAAGGCACAGTTTCTGTCTTAACCAGCCACAACACTGATATGTGATGATTCTATTTTAGAAATTGTTTCTATTTCTGCAACGTCACGGCTGGCACAACAACATACAAAGTATGATAATGATAATCTCAGGAATACTGATTATGTGCTTTATTTAATGTTAAAAGTGTCTAATGTGACTTTGAATATCATTTATGGCCATACTGAAAGCGATAATGGATAATTCACCTCAGATCTTGAGAATGAATGAAAGGAAACAAGAACATTCGAACTGTGACAAGTGTATTCAAGAGTAGATGGTGAATTTGATTACGTGCATATCCATTTGGTTGTGAGTCCAGTGTGCCTGCAGAGAAACTCCGCCCACACACTCTCCTGATTGGTTGTGATTTGTGATTGATTACAGTGGACAGACAAACTGCTTGTTGTTGGAATCGTATCGCTTCGAGTCTGGTGTGGACACAGTGGTACGGTCACATTAGTGAAATTTTAGCGAGATTTCACGGGCAATAAAGGTCCATTATCTATTTTCAGTAGTGTAGCGATGTATGAAGCACAGCTCACACTGAAGTCACTTTCAAACCAAGCAGCTTTCAGCTAGTTTAGAAACCTGCTTTCACAAGTTCACACTTACATATAATTAAATAGAGTAAAGGTTATGCGTACTGCCTGAGGGGAGGACTCCAAGCTCAGAATTTTGGCCCGAACCCAGAGTACCCGCCCATCCCAGGTTGGGATAGGAATAGTTAGAAGTGAGGAGATGGGGTGGTGGAGGGAAAACTGACATAGAACAGAGGTAAGTCTGCTATATATATACCTCCTGATGCTAATTGAGTTGACTGGATGAGCTCCTCCCATGCTAATTAGGTTAATTATCTGAACGTGCTCTTCCCGAACTTTGTTAATAAAAAATCATTTGGAAAATCTTTCACACAGTGATGACACGTGTTAATGAAGTGTTTATGGCTCTCACCCGGTGCTCTCTTTCAGAGTCTCTGTACATGAGCGTGAGGTAGTTCAGGTCAGCCGTGTCGGACTCCGTCTGCCGGGCCTCGATCAGACGGCTGATGTAGCGGTTGACGCGTGTCCCCGGGCTGCTCTGCGCGGCGCTGGCCGCCGTCGATGTGCGGTTCCTTAGCTTCTCCGGTGCAGAGCGGAGAACCCTCCTCTGCCAACGGACGATCACATCATGAAGCTGTGAAGCCTTTATCAGACTGTCAGTCCAAATCTGATTTTTGTGCATATCCGATTGGAATCCAATCATATATATGTGGCAAAAAAAATCACATTTTGGGCCATATTAACTAAACAGGGCAAATACGCGTAATGATGGGATGGGAGAGGAAACTTCAGCGGGTGAATCTACTGACAAGGCGCAAATTAAAGAACACAGACGCAGCAGCTCATTTCCATAATGACCAATGCAATCTAGAGCAACTAGTGATCTACTAACAACACAGTCACAGAGAATTAAAAACAACGTGGCTTGGCAAATTATAAGTCAGATAGTGTCTTCCTCTGGCATTCCAAATAAATGAAGACGAGTGGAGAAGATTCTCTCCCTTCTATCACATGCTGTCTGATCCATGTGGTTCCTCCTCCTACAGCAACTATCACAGCATGTCAAGCACTAAATGGATTAACGCATGCTTTTTCTGGGCGTTAAATAATGATGCAAAAAATTACGCAAATACCAGTAAGTTGACTAGCGCAAACCTTGCATGATTCATACTCTCCTCCCATAAATTTTGCATCTGAAAAGGAATTTCCTACAAATGCAAATGAAATAAGATCAGCCGCAAAAATAACTGTGTCCATGCCTTTTCATCCCTCATTTTTCACTGCATGTCTTTAGTAAATCCTCACAGTGGTTTTTTAATACCAAAAGACGTGTTGCATTGATGCTTTTTGTTAGTAAATCTGGCCTCTAAATACAATTTTTACAAATCCATTTCAACCTACATTCATATGTGGTTTGAAATCCTTTTCTCATTCATTCCACATTAATGGGAATTCAATTCTGTCCTGACTGCTCTAATCCGATTTCGCGTAGCTTATCTGCCACTTTGTCACACCAAGTAAAATGTTGAAGGAAGCATGCTGAAAGACATTGCAGAATGTCTCAGGTTATGCTGGTTCCCTTAGAAGGGGAAATGGGACACTATGGGGAATGCCATCAGTGTGACCGGTGTCTGAACCAAAGACGCCAATCTATTGGGCAAAAGCAGTCTATGACATCATGAGAGGAGTGCCCGCGAGTATTAGAGGGCGCCTGCAAAATACGTCATCAACTCTTTTGTCTGAAGGAGACGTACAGGCAACCTGATGCATAGCAACGAGACTCCGTGTCTCATTCCCTTTCTCTGGGAACCAAGGTTACAGTCGTAACCTGAGACGTTCCCATTTGAAGTGGAACTTCGACGCGGCATCTTGAGTTGACGCTATGGGGAACAAATACACACTCCACCATGCTGAGGAGGTGCCTGCCTTACTATGCTGAGTATGTAAACCATAGTAGCAATAAAGTAACCTGACTCTATAGGTCAATCAGATTCACGGCGCGTCAACCCCCAGGCACAAAATTGCGAGCCACACACTTCTTAGTGGAGCCAGTCCCTAAGCTTTAATTTCTCTAATAGCAAGAGAAATTTCAGCTTCAGTGCTCTATTGCAAGGGAAGTCCCGGCCTTATAACCTTCCACCCTCCCTCAAAGGGCAGGTAAAAACCTAAAGGCCACAAGAGCAAGTTTCTGACGCTAGCTATGTCAGTATATTGACAAAGCCCTCAGGGAGTAGCTTGTCCAAAAGGAGTACTCAACTACAATCTTTGATTCACCACTACTTCTCAGGAGGTGAAAAGGCTCTCACTTCATAAAAAAAGGAGATGAGAATACACAAGGAGCATAGCGCAAGTAAACTGCAGGGGAGCTAAAGCTCTACTTATCAGAGACCTACAAGCACTAATTGAGCCAGTGCTGTTATGACAACACTAATAACTAACTTGCCAGGTCCCCTATGTATAGGTCAACCAGAGTTGTGAGCGATACCCACTATAGGGGAGCATTAAGTCATCATTTAGGGCCATTGTTGGGGAGGAACAGACGGATTCAGATTAATTACAATTTCATCTACTCTGCTCCACCCAAAAGGAAAGACAGGGAGCATGTCATTAAGATGCTTTCTACCCATAGTAATAGTTTTAAATGCCGCTCAGCCAAGGGGGAGCCAATCCCTACTTCAACTTAGGGAAGGTTGAACATGAGAGTTACAAATTTATTCTAACTACCTGGGCTCTATACTCCAAGGAGACTGCAGGGGAGCCATGCCCTACTTAAAGAACACAGATAATTAGGGGAGAGTACCTCATACCCTACCTAAATAGTATGCCTAATACTCTATAACCAAGACTAAAAATACCTGAGGGGAACACCCCTGCATCCTCGCTAAGGGGAATCTAACCCAACTAATGTCAGGAAGAGAGCAAACCAAGGTGGAGAATAATAATAACTCCAACCCTGTTCACCCTGAATCGACCCTAGATTGCAGGAGCACTTGTCCCATTTAGTGCATTATGGTAGCCACCCTTACGAAAAAGAGGGGAGCTTTCTAATAACACGTTCTCAACTCAAGAAATGTTTCAGAGGACTGAGCATGACAGCTGGCCTCGGGGACAGGAGAATTATGTATATTATTACTGGCATCCATGTTATGAGACTGAACATAGAACATGATCAGTCCTCAGTTTGTGAACTGGTAGTTTACATCAACCTATATCAGTAGCTGATAGGGTTGATGCAACAATGCCTCAGCTTCACTGCTCAATCTTAAAAATAGAGACAGGTGCTACACATACTGGCAAGGAATTAAATTGCTTCCAGAAGCAGTAATCACCCAATTAGAAAGGACTGTCTATCGACCAATGCTAGCAACATGCACCTTATAATTAGTCCATGACAGAGCCAGTTGTCAGCGCTCACAGGACCTCACACACTCCAAAGAAATCCTCCTCGGAGAAGTCGTGGGTGAGGGGAGGGTGGAAGAATGAATAATGAATAATGAGCTGCTCTTTCAGAGAGCCTTTTAGTAATCACTTCCATGAGGTCCTGCCTTCTGTTCTTAGCAGCGCAACGCTTCTGCCCCCTGCTCCTTGGAGGCGAGGGGATATAGGAGCAGCCATGCTAACCTTCTGTTCCTGTCTCCAGGAATCCCGGAAATACAGCCCAGAAAGCTAAGAGGAGGCAGAGGGTCTGGACTCAGCTTTATGTGGGATAAATCATCTAAAGGCGGCAGACCTCAGCCTCGCCTCCTTGAAACTCTTGACAACCATCTCAACGGAGCTGCCAAAGAGACCCAAATGTGAGATTTTGGGTGTCCAGGAGAAAATATTTATCTTTCTTCTTAATCCCCAAGAGGTTTAACCACAGGTGCCTCTCTGTAACCACCAAGGCTGCCACAAAACGGGCAATGGCTGTAGCAGTCTGTTTGGTGGCTTTGAGTGTCAGTTCCATAGTCCAACCCAGTTCGGCCACCGCCTCAGGAGACAATCTATGTCCCTGATTCAAGTCCTTGAGCAGGTCAGCCTGCTATGCCTGCAACAACGCAATGATGTACAGAGCACCACCGGCCTGGCCCACTGCCACATACACCTTCTCCACAAGCTGCGAGATGGTTTGGCGCAGCTTTGAAGGCAAGGCCGAAGCCTTAAGTGAAGATGCCTAACCCTCTGAAAGATAAACCGCTAGTGATTAAAGGAAAAACGCAAACTAAGTATGGTTTCTTCCAAGACCTCACAATGAAGGTCTGGAAGAAATGTTAGGCTCATGGGGGAAGGACATTCATGGCCCACTAGGAAGCACTTGTCCAAATTACCACGAACAACTTCCTGTTCCTCACGCGACCAGGGCAGACATAACCGGTGAGTGGTGTGGACCATTCTATCCAATAGTTCCCCATTTTCAGGGCTGATGGGAGAACCAGACTCAAAACATCATCACGTGGTTCTCCAATCACTTCCAGTTTGCTTTCTGCAAACTGCAAGCACGCTTCAAAATCAAGTAGATCGCTTGAACTGGCTTGAGGAGATATTTAAATATTTACTACTTCCCCGAATTCCTCAGCCAGCTCAACTTACAAACCCTCATGATTGTAGTCGCCGCGCTGCCTTAGCAAACCCACGAGGCGATTGTCCCTCCCCCTCGAAAAGAGAGACAAACACGATCAGAGCTTCCTTAACATTAACTTGTCACAGTGGGCACATCCAGCTCCCTCTGGAGCTGCACATGTATGCTCCAGGTTGAGACAGATAATGCAGAGCTCTCCTCTGGTGTAAGGAATCACCTACATGGAGGAAGACACTGATGAATAACTCTTAGATTCACTGATGATGTCATAGACTGGCGTCAGCCAATAGATTGGCATGTTTGGTGCACGTGTTCAGACACCTGGCACGTTCCCCATAACGACAACTCCAGTAGACGTTCCACTTCGAAAGGGAAACAAGGTTTTGGGTCCCACTTTATAATACTGTAGGTGTATTTAACTACTAATTGTTTTGTACTTATGTACTTATTTTGTTGATGTTGCATTGAAAACACTGCTGATATTGGGGTGGGATACGGGTAAGGTTAAGACAGGTTTGGTGTTATGGGTAGGTTTAAGGGTGGATTAAGGCTACATCCACGTTAATCCGGATACATTTGAAAACGGCGATTTCGTTTAAAAAATGCTCTCCGTCCACAGTAGCGTTTTCCTAAAGTTTCTCATCCACACTGAAACGTCGGAAAATGCTAAATTTACCTCACTGCGCATGCCTAAACCCTCACAATAGCTCACTGAGATGATATGGACGGAAAAATAAATAATAAAGTTGCGCAATTCCTCTGGCAGGATTATTTTATTTAGCAAAATACTGTATCTCAGCATTCACTGATGCGTCCAGGTCGCACTCAACTGCTCTCATGTTTTGCCACAGGACAGCAAATGCGAGAAAATTGTCAGTCATCTTTGCAGGACTGTGATATGAAAAGTGTGCAAAGTAACATATTTTAGCAACTGTGTAAAAGTGAATAGCACATAACAGGCACATTACCAGTATAAACATGAATATCTATTGGTACATTAGCGTCACATGATGCATGATGCACATGACAACATGCATCATTGGTTTCAAATACCTCCATTTTGACAGTCCACACTACAACACCAAAACAGCGTTTTCAAATTTATCCACTTTGGAGAGCGTTTTCAAAAATATAAACGCCGTTTCAGTGTGGATGGAAGGCCAAAACGGAGAGAAAAAGATGCGTTTTCAAACGTATTAGTGTGGACAAGGCCTAAGAGAACAATAGTGTAATTATAGATGTAATTAAAGAAATTAATTACAGCTGTAATTATTTGCAAGTATTTTTAAATATAAGTACAATGTAAAGCATGCATTTACAATATAAGTGCATTGTATCAAATGATTCATTCAAATGTTTGTACATAGTAGTTAAGAGATAGTTCAACTATAAAATGAAAATTCTGTCATCATTTACTAACCCTCAATTTGTTCCAAACCTTTAAGAATTTCTTTCTGCTGCTGAATACAAAAGAAGATATTTAAAAAAATGTCAGTAACCAAACAGTTGATGGGACCCATTGACTTCCCTAGTATTTATTTATGTTTTTTTCATTCTATGGAAGTCAATGGGGCCCTGGGTCTGTTTGGTTACCCGTATCCTTCAAAATATCTTCTCTTGTGTTCAGCAGGAGAAAGAAATTCATAAAGAGTTGGAACAACTAGAGGATGAGTAAATGATGACAGAATTGTCATTTTTTTTGTTGAACTATCCCTTTAAAGACACTTCACACTGTATAAAATGGGTCCAGTTAAGTTGTTGCGAGTGAAAAGGTCGAGTGAAGGTCGAGGTCATGCTGGTGTTGTTTTTGGCATAGGCATACCAACGCAATGTCATTATCATAAAAAAATGCAGATATACCGGAAGACCAAAGAGTGCAGTTGTGATACACAGCGTGGACAGTCAATAATTTAGATCATATTCCAAATGTTTAAACAAATAATGGGATTTGGACTGAAAGTGTGAACGTAGCTGGAGATTGACAGCAGCTGGGATAATCTGAACAGCTGTGTGCTTTACATATTAGCATCAGGCACTGTTTGTCTTGGGAAAAAAATACATTCATTCTACATTCATCACACACAAACAGCAGTGTGTCCTCATTCAAACAGACATACCTTGTCCCCGTCCTCACAGTTCATGACGTTGGAGAAGGGGATCTCAGCCTTGAACATCTTGCGGCAGTGCATGAGCTGCACTAGTAAGTAACACACGGTCTTGAACTTCATCTTTTTGGCAGGTTTGATGTCTGATAGGATCAGACCAGGAAAAATCTGAAAAAACACACACAATAGTAGTGAGTAGATCCCATCCCATATGCAGACTGAATATGAAAACGTTAATACGTGTGATATGAAAATCAACAGATATAGGCCTCAGGGACCATCCATATGAAACGTGAGCTAAATGTAATGCTACGCCTAGTTACAGAAGTAAATCGTTTTGAACTAAAATTGCTATAAAACCAAAGCCTTATGTTTAGCCAAGTTGTGTTCCAAATTTGAAGTTAAAATCACAAAAATGTAGCAGGTTCCTGTGAGATTTGTCATATTTGTAGTTTGTTGAGGAGTGTGATCATATTCTATGCGCACACACCTTCCTGCGGTGAGATGGCACTATGAAGAAGGTCTCGATGTCGTGTTTGAGCAGGAACTCGTGTCTCTCACGCCCGTTTCCCGGCTCCACCTCATAATCTCCATTCAGACACTCCAGTGTCGAGCGTGTGATGTGCACCTTCCTGCGAACCAATCACATGAGAGGACAACAGTCCTAAAACTGTCCAAAACAACACATCAGGCCTGACTCTGGGAGACGGGAACGAGTGTAGGTTGAGATGCTCACCCCGGCAGTCCGCCAGCCTCCATCATGTTGGCCAGCGTCACGTCATTGGACCACACGTCATACTGCCACTTCCTGAGGCCCAGCACGCCACAGAGCACGCGTCCCGTGTGCAGACCCACACGCATGTTCAGGTCCACCTCTGTGGCCTCGGCCACCGACCTGACGGCACAATCACAGTCTCTGAGCTTCCATCTAGCCATCATCTATCATCACTAGTTTGAAAAGTAGTTTCACCAGTTCCATATAATCTTTAAGCTCATAAGGTTATTTGTGTTCTGTTCGATTTCTGTGTACTTCCCTTATGGACCGGGTCAAATTGACCCTAATTGGATTCAATACAATTCCTCAAAAATCACACTATGAAAAACAACAAAGATTTAGATACAAACTGTAAACTTTTAATATCAACATTTGTCAAACATTACAAAAACATTATATCTGAAAATATGATTTATGAAAATGTTTTTAAAACAGTTTTGTTTTGACAAAATTGGAAAATACCGGTAAACAGTATACTGATTTTTTTTGCATATATTTTTTTCCTTTTTTTCCTTTTTTTTACATTTTATGCTTTGAACATCGTAACTGAACAAAAAAAAATTGCTGTATAATGAAAAGTTTTCATTTTCATTTTCCTAAGTTAACTTTCTCTAGTTTCCTAAGACCTATTTTCCTAGTTTCATTATTCACTCACTGGGAAGTGAGAAACCAAACATAACAAAAACATACATCAAATAAATGTTTTTTATTTATTTTTTGGCTCTGTGAAGCTGCCTTTGAAAATCCTACATAAAAGTTTTGGTTAAAAGCTAGGTATTTTAGATATTTTGAATATTGAAATGAGAGCTTATTTTACTATCTGTGTCTGACAAAGATTTTCATCTGTAATTTGCAAATAATTCTGAACACTGCAATTTTAGCTTTTTCAAGTGTGTTTGGTTAGGGTTAGAGCACTTTTAGATGCACTTGCACATTAGAACTGGAGTTGAAGTGCCCTGACATACAGAAAATAAATGTTTTTATTTTGTGTCTGTACAGTTGCTTTTGAATGGCTGCCTATGAGGGTCAAATTGACCCGCGAACATCACGAACGTAACAGTAATTTTGTTTGTATATGTCAAAACACATCAGCATGTTGAAACTTTGCAAGCATGTTCATCATGATAAATGAGAAAAAGTCACAAAATATCAAGAATAAAAACAAAGGTTAACCAGTATTTCCAACAACTTGAAAATCGAAACGGGTCACATTGACCCGCAACATAACACAAGGGTTAAGCGTATTTGGCTTGCTGTCCGCAGTTCAGCTCGAGCTTCGATACCCCAGAGGTGTAAAGTCCAGGTTCAGAAAGTAAAAGTCCTCCTCGGTATTTTGGTATCTCCTGGATTTGCTAATTAGCACAGTTTTTCAGCCAGGAGAGTGAACTAATTCGTAAATTCAGCTGGCTGAGTTCATGGGTGGAATAAACATATGGCAGGACTTTTACTTTCTGACCCCTGGACTGTACACCTCTGCGTGGGAACACTAATGCTTCGATCATGAGTATGGTAGCAGGATGGCTAGAGTCTGCAGGTGGAGCTGGGGAGGAGGAGGGACGCCAGAACAGCGGATGCTTATATGCTCCGCCGTTAAATGAAGATTAGATGGGTAACTACGCTGTGACCTTCACTTAATCAGCCATTACTAAAACTATTTGGTAACACCTTACAATAAGGTTCATTAGTTAACATGAACTAAGAATAAACAATAATTCTTCAGTATTTATTCATCTTAGTTGAAATTAATTTCAACTTTTATTAAAATCTTGTTAACATTAGTTAATGCACTGTGAACTAACATGAACAAACGATGAACAGCTGGATTTATATTAACTAACATTAACAAAGATTAATAAATAATGTAACTAATCTATTGCTCATTGTTAGTTCATGTTACAGTTTTTTTTATTCGCTTTGGTACTATTTTCACAAGTAAGGTGTACATTTTCAAAACTCTTAGTGCTAATATCACAACAGATCATCAAAAGTGCACTTTTTTCAAACATTTCATCATGTTTTCAATTGTGTTAGTACAATTCACAAAATCACAAAGTATCCTTTTCACAACACAAAAACAGTGTTTCATCTACATAACTGTTTCATTCACAGTAACTGCCTTTCATAAAGCTCTTATTATCAAACTTTTGATTTGCATCTCTTTTTGTTCAGTTTAATACATTTGTCTATTATTTAATCCAAATGATCTTAATGGTTAATCAATTAATCATTTGGTACACCAATAGATTTCTATAGATATTGATTGTATATACAGTTTCTATAACTTGTTTGCAATTTCCGATATGGATAACCAAATGTAATGAATTATTTTTACTACATAAGTGATTTATAGATACAGTAATAACCACCACTATGTTCAAAGTGTGTGCACACGCATGTCTGTGTGAGAGAGATACAGATAAATTTGCCATTTGTGAAAACACTGTAAAGCAGAATAGAGTATAAGGGAGATAAACGGTCGATGACTGTAAAACATTAGATTGATTAGAGATGTATCAGTAGAAGGGAGACAGATGGCATCAAATACAGCATTTTACATTACAGTATGTATGCCATGTGATACTGTAAACGGATTACCATGGTAGAGACTGCCACATTACTGTAATTCAACCTTCATCTGTAAAGGTCCACTACAGTATATATAGATTCAGTCAAAGGCTATAGAGTGAACACATTTACTGTATTGCCAGCAAACTCTGTTCTCGCACAGAACCTCATGGCTGTGTCATACTTCATCACAGCTTTTGATAACTCACTGCAGATACTATTACAAACATTCTGGATTCAATTACATAAGTTAGGTAATGCACGTGTATTTTCTAATGTGGCAACTGTAGCCTGTAATACTGTAATTATTTCAGCAACAAGGGTGATTTAAAACATGTATCTTGCATTGTTTGCTGTTGAATGAACTGATTGTTAAAAGTACTAAATTGAAAGAAGATCATACTGTTGTGTTTCTGTGATTAAACCAAACGTTCTCATTACATATTACAATAATCTTGTGTTTGAAACAATGATTATGTGGACTGAAAAATGTATAACTGTAATAAAAGCATGGGATCATGTTTTGAAAGAATGACTAGCTGCGTTACAAGTGTGATCAGTTTGGATTTTTGTACTAAGAGTTTTGAAAATGTACACCTTACTTGTGAAAATAGTACCAAAGCGAATAAAAAAAACTGTAATACATTAACTAATATGAACTAATGAACCTTATTGTAAAGTGTTACCAACTATTTATACTACCGGTCAAAAATATGTACGATTTGAGTCGCTTATTCTCACCAAGGCTGGGTTTATTCAATCAAAAATACAGTGAAAAACAGTAATACTGTGAAATATTATTACAATTTAAAATAACCATTTATATATTTTAAAGATACCCTATTATGCTTTTTTGGATATTACTGTCACAGCAGGATGACGCAGAGATGAGATATAGCAGGATCTATTAGCAGCAGTTATGATTTATTAACAAACTTAACATAAAACACAGGTTCTCAGGATAATTGACTTTCAAAAACAATTTAATTGCATAGATAGATAGATAGATAGATAGATAGATAGATAGATAGATAGATAGATAGATAGATAGATAGATAGATAGATAGATAGATAGATAGATAGATAGATAGAGATAAACTGTACATTGTAATGCATGCGTGTCTAACTGTTGACCAGCAGGCGGTGCTGTCCTCAAACTGATATGGCGCTGACAGCGGACGCTTACAGTAGCACATACTGTATGAAGGCTTGTGTGAAGCTGCAGAGATTCAGATCAGATCATGTTTGGTGCTTTGCCATCAAATGAGTTGTGGGTCAGATGAGAATAGTTTGTACAGTTCAAAGCTGGAGGATAAAGTGACGTCGGCCAAGGGATGTTTTATTTATACAAGGCACTTAAAGTTTTCTACAAAGCCTTTATTAAATCATGGCTTTAGGGATATACAAAAAAAAATACTTCTATCCTTATTCTTCTTTTTTTCTGCTTTTCACAGAAGAAAGAAAACCATACAGGTTTAAAATATGACATGGGTGAGTTTCCAGCTGATGTTCATATTAAGTTGTGGAAATGTTTCAAATGTTTTTGTTGGTTAAATGAACGTTAATTTAACATTACATGTGATCATTCTTCAAACATTCAGGTTAACTTTGAACTGAATTTTGAATTCTGAAAGTATTAACATGTAAAGTCCCCGTGAACCGGAAGTTGCAAACGACTTTTCTCCAGTGTTGTGACGTATTTACGAGAGAAACGGAATACTAAATGAGGCAAAATAGTGGGCGTGGCTTTTTTCCAACTAGCACCTGATTGGATCTAGAAAAGTAGGTGTTTTCATTCAGCCTGTCTACTGTCAGTTGGAGGGGCGTGGTTACGGATGTTAAGAAGACACCCAAACCGTCAAACCTACGTCATCAGGGAAGGTCCTCCAATGCAGAGGGAGGGGAAATTCCAGATTTTGATTAAAGCATTTTTTTTGTGTGGATTGACATCGATCAATTTAGGCAAACGAATGGGTAACACTTTACTTGAAGGGGTGTACATAAGACTGACATGACACCTTCATAACCATGACATGACATATGTCATGAATATGAAGTAGGGTATATGCATGTTTATGACAACTGTCATTAAGTGTCTTTCGCTCAATAATGACATTTTGAATGCAAATATGACATTGTTTAAGATGTCTTTGTTATGACATCTTGACATAAACCATAACATCATAACCTGTCAGTGTCTTTGTCATGACAACTTGACATTAAATTAAGTTAAAGTGTCATGTGGCTGGTTTTGACATTGGCTGTCATGAGGCATTATAACTGTGTCATGAATATTTTTCTTGACCTCAACTACAGTGGTACAAATTGAATTTGTCATTAAACAGTTATAATGCCTCATGACAGCCAATGTCAAAACCAACCACCTGACAGTTTAATGTAATGTTAACCAATAAAGCTAAGTGGTTTCTTAAGTTTGATAATTAATCTGCTATGTCATGTTTATGACAGGTTGTGTTGTCTTAGTAATGTCAAGTTCTCATGACAAAGACACTGACAGGTTATGATGTATTGGTTTATGTCAAGGTGTCATAACAAAGACATCTCAAACAATGTCATATTTGCATTAAATATGTCATAATTGAGCGAATGACACTTAATGACAGCTGTCACAAACATGCATAAAACTTCCTTCATATTCATAACATGTGTCATGTCATGGTTATGAAGGTGTCATGTTAGTCTTATTCACACCCCTTCAAGTAAAGTGTTACCGAATAAAGTAAGTATGGTCAATTTTGAATTCATGGGGACTTTAAATACTTAAATGTTTTAGAAAAATCCATTAACAATGTATAAATGTTTTTTTGTGTGTGTGCTAATGTTTTAAAAACGTTATTAAAGACAAGATAACTTTCTATTACTGTTACTTGAAGAACGTGTGTTCACAACCTTGCCAGAACGTTCCCTGTCAGCTGGTAATTGATTACAATTTTTGAGTTATGCGGCAAAAAAACCCTCAAATCCAATGTTCCCATGATGCTCAGTTTTATCTCACAGCTCAGAGGGTTTCAGTCTGATGTGCTCATCATAATACACAAGTTCTTTATCCACACTGCATGATCTGATGATGATATGAGCCAAATGTGATGAAGATTCAATCATCATAACTATGGTGCAGAAAATTCATAATCATAACTGGAACTGTAAGTGTAAGATATGAGTAAATCTAAACAATCCTCTGGAGACTGATGGTGCGAGCAGGAACACTGAGCACAGTGTGTTTGAGGGAACAGTAGATTTACAGCCCTGCTGCCCTTGAACAGAAGGCTTCAGCACACACACACACACACACACACTCACGTGATGGTGTCGATCATGTCCAGGCCCATCTCCACGCAGCAGTGAGCGTGGTCAGTTTTGGGCTGGGTCAGTCCAGACACACAGTAGTAGCAGTCGCCCAGAATCTTGATCCGCCTGCAGTGGTTCTCCTGCAGATCAACACAGGGGAAGCACAACCGTAAAGCTCAACATGGACCGCTTTCACACACACACACGCCTCAGACAACATGACAAGTGGCTTTTATGATTTAAACTGCGACTGATTTCAGGATAAATGTATATTCACTCTGACAGGGAACGTTCTCAGACCTTTAGCTAACGTTCTGGCAAGGTTCTCTCAAAGTAACATTCATTCAAAGTTATCTGGTCTTTAATAATGTCCTCAAAATATCAGCACATGTACATCATTCATTGAGCATTTTTGTCTGAAATCTTTAGGTTGGATGTTCATCTAATGTTTTTTCTTTTTAAATGTATACTTGTTTCAGAACATCCCAAAGTAACGTTCCAATAATGTTTGAAGAATGATGACATGGAGCGTCCCCTTGACGACCGTCGAGTGAGTTGAGTGCGTATCTGCACACTATTGCATCTGCTGGGTTTCTTGTCCAGGGTTCATATAAATGTAGTAGTTTGACAGTTTCAGCTGACTGTGAATCAGTGAAGCTGTTTCTCTCCGTATCTGGAGCTTGTGGAGTATAACGGAAGTGTTCTAGCTCTGTGTTTATTAGGTGTACACATTAAAATCAAGTCAAAAATATTGATTCTGCAGCTTTATGTGTTCCCATGTTCAGAGTCGCTTTATATTAGGCGTCTCTAGTTACATAAAATGTGGTTATTGTGTTGATGTTGTATTGTTAAACACTTGTGCTGCTACTGAGGTGGACACGGGTACGGGTCGGACAGGTTTGCTGGTATGGGTCGGTGTAAGGGTGGGCTCCTGTGTAATGGAATTACAGAAATTAATCACAGCTGTAATTACATGAAGGTATTTTTAAAAAGAAGTAAAATTGCTGTGTCCCAACTCACATACTATCTGTCCAAAATAGCATTAGAGATCGTCCAAATTAGAATAAGAGCGTCCCAAATCGTAGTATGTTGAAATGAGTATCCCAAAGATACCCGGATGATCTATTTTTGCAGATCCGTGAACACGTTAACGGCTGATATTACCAACGCATTCTCATCCCAAAGCGTCATATACTGACGCTTTTGCCAAAGCGTCTACATCCGACGCACATGGCACCCTTTAGCGTCAATATAACACGCTTCGGTTATGGGTAGGTTTAGGTCTGGGGTAGTGTTAGGGTTAGACCACTAGGAGGCGCCATATATCTGCGTCTCAAATTGACGCTAAAGGGTGCCATGTGCGTTGGATATAGACGCTTTGGCAAAAGCGTCAGTATATGACGCCTTGGGATGAGAACGGGCTGGATATTACCCACAACCCATTGTGTGTTGGACGAGGATTCGATTAGAACTACAAACACGAATACAACTACCAACATGGCAGATGTGTGAGACCAATGGTTGTGTAGAGAGGTTTAGATAAAGGGGTTTGAGTGATTAATAATCAGTATCTAACCTGATGAAAATATATTGATTCAATGTTATCCACGGTATATTGCATCTGCAACAGCATTATGAACTTTTGTAATGATACGTGTGGTCATTAACTTTTAAATGCATCATTATATTCAAATTGCAAACACACGAGGAGAGTCTGCAGATCAACGCGCTGCAACATTTCTCTCAGAGACGGTAGGAAATTAAATTAGATTGAATGGAGGATTTTAACGATGACAAGATGATAGACAGGTCAGTTTAATTGGGACGCATCAAATGTAAAGGCATATTCACAAATCAGTGCTAGTTTAAACAATCACAACCTCTATAATGTAAATCAAATGCACATGAAGACATTTATATTCGTGTGATCACTGATTGTAGTTTAACTCTGATTACTGATAGACAACACAAGTCAAAGGAGAGTGAGCTGCAGTTTTACTAAGTGATCAGATGCACCGTTTCCATCAGAAAACAGCTGAACAACACCACAGGACGAACACAGTTAAAAAGACCAGATCCGGAGCGACTCTTTACACACCAGACAGAGGAAAGCACCTAGAAACAGTTAACAACTACAGTGATTCATCGCAGGCGTATATGTGTCCTTCTGTGACTACCCTCCACACAGCGGGAGACGTATCAAATCTATATTAGCTTTCATCTTCCTCAGATGAGGCCAATGTACAGAGACATTTCAAATCACACCAAACAGAAATGAGAAGGTCACTTGCATGGATGAATAAACTAAGTGACTGTGCAAAAAGGTTTCAAATATAAATGTCGTTATGAGAACCGCTTTTCCACAGTTTTAAAGACAGAAAAACAGTTAAAAAAATACGTTTTGTTGAAGAAAAAAAACAGAAAGTGTGTTCAGGTCGAATGTTCTGCAGGAACAAGTTACTGTCACTTTACAGTGTGTAAACGTGAGAGACGTCTTACATTATATTGTAGGATTGAAAATAATCCAAGATATTTGAAACGAACAAAGACATTTGCTTTACTGTTTTCCAGCCCCTCTTTCCCCAAGGGCCGTGTTAAGGCACCGAGATGTGATAGTGAGCCAGGCCTGTAGGCTGAGGTGTGTGTACTTCGGGGGTCGATGAATTGTCACACCTTTAGTGCAGTGGGGGAAGTTGCAATTATCTGATTGGTCAGTTTGAACGTCTCACATTTTGGTTTTAGTCACATGGTCACGGAAGGGATAAAAGAAGATTGTAACTGTTGCTATGTCTCTTTAATGCTCTGGCTCTATTCTTATTCTCTGAGTCCTCTCTTTCTTTGCCTCCTCTTTCCTTTGGCAAATTAAACTGCAAATGTAACGGAGGCCAGCTAGTAGTCGCTGTGCGAGTAAACCTCACTCCTCTGATCTCAATAGGCGCTCTAGCGACAGACGCTAGAGGCTGCAGTCTTTTGCCTCCTTGTTAGAGCGCCTGACTCTCATGCCGGAGACCCGGGTTTGAGGCCCGCTCAGAGCCGGTCGAGTGGGACCCGGGTGGAGGGGTTACATTGGTGCTGTGACCCGGATGGGAGTGAGGTTTAGGGGGGGGGTGAGTGTAACGGAGGCCAGCTAGTAGTCGCTGTGCGAGTAAACCTCACTCCTCTGATCTCAATAGGCGCTCTAGCGACAGACGCTAGAGGCTGCAGTCTTTAGCCTCCTTGTTAGAGCGCCTGACTCTCATGCCGGAGACCCGGGTTCGAGGCCCGCTCAGAGCGGGGTGAGAAGGACCCGGGTGGAGGGGTTACACAAACACATACACAACATAGACAATAACCAACAGTGAACGGATCAAACTCAGGAGTGTAAATGCATGGGATAATGACCAACCTAACCAGACACAGGTGAAGAACATAATCAGTAACCGAGGAAACAAATAAAACATGATGAGGCTTCGTCCGAAATCGCATACTTCCCTCTTATATAGTAGGTGAAAAACAGTATGTGGCAAGAGAAGTGTCTGAATTCACAATACTCATAAAAGAGTCAGCAAAAAGTACTTGGATAAGCTTCTTCTTCCGGTGAGATTCTGAAGTGTGCATCCGATGGACATTTACTATCCAGAGAGGATTTGTGAATGACAGTGAAGCGCCGCAACTGGTCACATGATAATGGTGTATGTTGTACGTCCAGATTACAGTCATACTATAGACCATACATTTTTACAGGTCGTGAAGTAATTACTTTCTCAAACTAAGTGCCTACTCAAGGGGGTATGCGATTTCAGACGCAGCCTTAGAAACCATGACCACAAAGCAAACAGGAACCGAGAACACAGGAACCATGGAAGGAGATCAACATCAAAATAAGAGTCCCTAAACAGAAATCAACAAAACTAGATGTGGCAATAACCATATTTGTGTTGCATGTAGAAGGAAATGTTATATTCAACAACTATCTAAACAAAATGAATCTTCAGTCATAAGTCTTACGCTCCATGTTGTGCATGCGTTTCTTGAGACCCGCTTGTTGTCAGGACGAACCTTGCAAAATGGAAATAATTGTGTGACTTTCACTGTCTAACATTTACAGATAAGGATATAATGGTAAAATGTGAGTAGTGCACTTGGTAAAACATGTCTAAATGTGTCAGAGCATGTTAAACTACACACTTGTGCATTTGTTTGAAAGCTTGTGCACTTGACTGTGTCTGTGACTGTATAAAGAGTGTTATCAGGTTCATGAGGCGAGGCTGTTGAGTTTATGATGGGTTGTTTCATTCTCACGCTGTCCCTCTTCTGGAGCGCAGGTTCATAAATCAGGGTTTAGAAAGACAATAACCCACAGTGTGAAAAGCCCTGTAATGGCAGCATTCAGGTTTGGACAGCACAAGTAAATGACAGACTTTTCATCTTTCACGTTACTACCTCTTTAATGACTATTTACATATTTGTTTCTGGAGAAACAGAACGATTCAAAGCATTTGTCCTTTGAGACGGGTGGTTTAAGACCCCTGGTTATACTGTCCTGCCCTGGCTTTCAACAAGACCAAATATGGTGGGAAAATTATAAATAAGATGATGAATTAAAACATGTAATGTGCTTTTGAATAGCGATAAGTGATAAATGATAATAATGAAATATAATAATAATGTAAATGTCTCAGTAGAGCATTATTTGTTTGTTCAGTTCATTTCAATGTTGATTCTTTGGTAAACCAGCGATTTGAGAGGCTTAGCAAACAGACTTTTACGGAAAAACATGGAACGCCAGAAATGCTGTAAAGTAAGCGTGTTCATAAAATGTGATCAGTGATAGTTTTGATATGTAAGGACTCATGTACAGTCTGAAATTCATGTCGCAAAAAATGTTTTATCGTTGTTTATGAGTCAGTAAATCAAGTCAGTGACTAAATGGTTAACTTCACGCTGTTAATAGCTAGGAAATCACCTGTTATTTAAATTGGGATTAAATAAAAAACAATTAAAGAACACTCCCTTTATAGAGAGCCTAAGCCCCTCCCCTTTCGGTCGATCACCATGGGACCTTATTTCGGAAAAATATTGTATGGTAGTCAATGGCGAGAGACAACAAATATTTTGATCTTGTTTGAATTGTGCCCTGAATTACACATATGATGTTTGTCAATTTAAAAGATACATTTTAAAGTCAAGAAATTCACAGTTTGATGTAAAACTGTTGAGGTATAAGACTGTGAAAATATGTAATTACAGACTACAAACCCCAGAGGCGCACATGTGACGCAATGAATGAAGCTAACTTTACTGAAGCTAACTTTACTGAAGCTAACTTGCACTGAAGCTAACTTTACTGAAGCTAACTTTACTGAAGCTAACTTTACTGAAGCTAACTTTAGTGAAGCTAACTTTACTGAAGCTAACTTTACTGAAACTAACTTTACTGAAGCTAACTTTACTGAAACTAACTTTACTGAAGCTAACTTTACTGAAGCTAACTTTACTGAAGCTAACTTTACTGAAGCTACTGAAGCTTACTTTACTGAAGCTAACTTTACTGAAGCTAACTTTACTGAAGCTAACTTTACTGAAACTAACTTTACTGAAGCTAACTTTACTGAAACTAACTTTACTGAAGCTAACTTTAGTGAAGCTAACTTTACTGAAGCTTACTTTACTGAAGCTAACTTTACTGAAGCTAACTTTACTGAAGCTAACTTTACTGAAACTAACTTTACTGAAGCTAACTTTACTGAAGCTAACTTTACTGAAACTAACTTTACTGAAGCTAACTTTACTGAAGCTAACCTTACTGAAGCTAACTTTACTGAAGCTAACTTTAGTGAAGCTAACTTTACTGAAGCTAACTTTACTGAAACTAACTTTACTGAAGCTAACTTTACTGAAACTAACTTTACTGAAGCTAACTTTACTGAAGCTAACTTTACTGAAGCTAACTTTACTGAAGCTACTGAAGCTAACTTTACTGAAGCTAACTTTACTGAAGCTAACTTTACTGAAGCTAACTTTACTGAAACTAACTTTACTGAAGCTAACTTTAGTGAAGCTAACTTTACTGAAGCTTACTTTACTGAAGCTAACTTTACTGAAACTAACTTTACTGAAGCTAACTTTACTGAAGCTAACTTTAGTGAAGCTAACTTTACTGAAGCTAACTTTACTGAAGCTAACTTTCCTGAAGCTAACTTTACTGAAGCCTAACTTTACCGAAGCTAACTTTACTGAAGCTAACTTTACTGAAGCTAACTTTACTGAAGCTAACTTTACTGAAACTAACTTTACTGAAGCTAACTTTACTGAAGCTAACTTTACTGAAGCTAACTTTACTGAAGCTAACTTTACTGAAGCTACTGAAGCTTACTTTACTGAAGCTAACTTTACTGAAGCTAACTTTACTGAAGCTAACTTTACTGAAACTAACTTTACTGAAGCTAACTTTACTGAAACTAACTTTACTGAAGCTAACTTTAGTGAAGCTAACTTTACTGAAGCTTACTTTACTGAAGCTAACTTTACTGAAGCTAACTTTACTGAAGCTAACTTTACTGAAACTAACTTTACTGAAGCTAACTTTACTGAAGCTAACTTTACTGAAACTAACTTTACTGAAGCTAACTTTACTGAAGCTAACCTTACTGAAGCTAACTTTACTGAAGCTAACTTTAGTGAAGCTAACTTTACTGAAGCTAACTTTACTGAAACTAACTTTACTGAAGCTAACTTTACTGAAACTAACTTTACTGAAGCTAACTTTACTGAAGCTAACTTTACTGAAGCTAACTTTACTGAAGCTACTGAAGCTAACTTTACTGAAGCTAACTTTACTGAAGCTAACTTTACTGAAGCTAACTTTACTGAAACTAACTTTACTGAAGCTAACTTTAGTGAAGCTAACTTTACTGAAGCTTACTTTACTGAAGCTAACTTTACTGAAACTAACTTTACTGAAGCTAACTTTACTGAAGCTAACTTTAGTGAAGCTAACTTTACTGAAGCTAACTTTCCTGAAGCTAACTTTACTGAAGCCTAACTTTACCGAAGCTAACTTTACTGAAGCTAACTTTACTGAAGCTAACTTTACTGAAGCTAACTTTACTGAAGCTAACTTTACTGAAACTAACTTTACTGAAGCTAACTTTACTGAAGCTAACTTTACTGAAGCTAACTTTACTGAAGCTAACTTTACTGAAGCTAACTTTACTGAAGCTCACTTTACTGAAGCTAACGTCTGTCATTGTTTCTCTAGTCTTGCGTTATGATCGTAAAGTTACGCCGTCATCGAGTGTTTTGTACCAGACTGCACACACACACGAGCAGCGGATCTCGCTCGTTGTTTCGCTTCCCGGGAGATGTAGTTCATTGAGCGATTTTCACATAAAACTAAATGTTACTCTTCTGTTTCATGACAAACTGCGACTTTCTTGACTTTCATAATTATCTTTTAAATTGACAAACATCATTTGTGTAATTCAGGGCACAGTTCAGACGGAATAAAAAGATAAGCTGTCTCTCGCCATTGACTACCATACATATTTTTCCCGAAATAAGGTCCCGGAAGCGGAGGGGAGGACTCTTTATAATCACTGGAGCTGTCAGCGCATACTCAGCGAATCTCTGATTTAAGAGTTAGATGTAAGAGTGTATAAATCGAGTTGCAGTGGTGAGATCTTTACATCTGTGCTCAACAGCTGCAATCGGAAGATGCTAGCCAATCACAGAAGTGGGCGTTTACATTAAAGTCTTAAAGGAGACACGCCACTTTAAATCATAGGGCCAATATAAGGGTCCTCCTGAGCACATGAAGGAACGACACTCTCTGAACCCCGAGGACTTCATGATCCAGCACTTTGTCACACGCTCAATAGCAACATGTATTTCTTCTCTTCTCATGTAGATAATCCTCCACTGAGGTGCATGACACACTGAATATCTCTGCGTCCGAGTGTACAGTAAGACAGCGGATAAATGCAAAGCCACGGATCAATATGTGTCAGGTGTAACGGATGAGACCTGCTTACTAGATTGATTTCTTGATTTCTCCAGCTAACAGGGAATGTTCTCATACTTTAGCTAACGTCCTGGTACGCTTCTCTCAAAGTTATGAACCACCATTCTTCTAGTAGAGTTCATAGAACATTCATTCAACTGTTCTCAAAATGTTTGGACAGAAACGATATGTATAAATTATACATCATTCATTGAGCATTTCTTTCCTGAAATTGTTAGTTGGACATTCGCCTAAAGTGTTTTAAATGTATCTACTTGTCTCAGAACGTTCAAAGAATGTTCAAAAGTAACATTCCAATAATGTTTGAAGAATGAAGAAATGGAATGTTCACTTAACGACCACGTAACCAAGAAAAAAACATTAAAAAAACTGGAGGTTTTGAAGGTTCAGAGAACAGTCAGAAATAATGTTTTCATAGCGTTAGCTGGGATGAGGCTTGAGCAGAGTGTTCCTGACAGACTCCTGACCTACATGACTCTGCACAATGGCCTGATCATGTAATCATGTCTTCAAAAGAGAATTTCCTTCAGTCATTTAGACCAATAAAGTCTGATTATCTAATCTGGCTGCCGGAGCCAAAGAAAACAAATCTCAAGTGTGGCTCTTTAACAGTTAGGGTTCATTTATCTCAGATCCGCCTCAAAGCGAGTCGAACACTGAAGCACGAGCAGGCAGAGTGTTTAGGTGAAACACAAGCGTAAGAGTGTGTGAATCTGCCATGGAAACAGGAGGGCATAAAAAGCACAGTAAGATTAGGGTATATCACCATCATCATCATCACAGACACTGCATACATTTGCATCATTCAGACAAGAGCCCTTCAGGAGCCAAGCGCTTCAACTGAGCGTCTGTTCTCTAGGCTTCAGGAGAGAGAGATTATTAGATTGCACACGGACAAATCTGTGTCAATTTAGCCTCTTAATTTAAATCTAAATGAGGAGAAATGAGAGTGAAATAAAGCAGTGAGCTGTCTGAGGCTGTGAAAAGAGCTGAATACAGAACGCCCTGCAGGTGTTGACACTGACACTGCCTTTTATTTATGAGTAAAATAAGCTCTTCAGTTAGCATTACTTCCACGTTTGTCTCTGACATGTTTACTACGCAATGATTTTCCTGCTTGGCAGCTGCTGTTTTTAGACGCATGACAAGACTGCATATGCAACAACTGATCTGACTGCAGCAGCAATACGACAAAAGACACCAATGTTACTGGACTGAAACTGACATCTATTAAAGATGACATTATGCAATTTTTCACAGTCTTGATTTTGTTTTAGGCTCTACTGGAATAGGGTTTCATGCCCGAATGTTCAAAAAACACATTATTTTCCCCATATTTGACATTATTGCAGCTCCTCTCACAGATAACAAATGTAGGTAATGTTAACGTTGTGGGAACAGGGTTTTGAAATGTTCCTAAACTGTTAAGATGTCCAATTTTCTTGTTATGATTAGAACGTAATTTAAAGGTTACCAGAACATTTCTTAAAATATATAAATTAACTTGAGCATTTATTTCTAATATTTTCAGAACGTTAAAATGTACCGTTTTTTTTTATGTTTTAACAACGTTTTTTCTTGGTTATGCAAAAACCCTGGTGGAAACCCTGTGTGTGTACGTGTGTGAAATGATCCAGGTTTTCATGTAAACGTCTGGCCGGAGAGCTCGTGTAAACCCTAATGCTCAAAATAATTAATTGGTTTGAGTAGGACAAACTTAAATTAAACAAATTAGTTCAGTCAAATTAACTTTTATGAGTATTTAGCACTTTCTTTTTCTTTTAAGTTCACTGAACTGATATATTTTAAGTAAACTGAACTGTTTCATTGTTTTGAGTTTTATGAATTATTTATTTTAATTTAGACGAACTTAAGTTTAACTGAAACAGCTGGGATGTCTATTTCCCAGCATGCTTTGCCGATGGCACTCGAAAGGGAGAGTAAATGCTAAAATTAAGTGTAATATAATGTTTTTTTGTGTGTAAGATTAATGTTATGTGTGAGATTTAGTAGTGAATCATGTTTTGTTGTGCTAATTTAGAAGAATTTCTGTTAATGTTGGCTTTAGGATAGTTACCATCATGGTGACAAGTGGTGCATGCAGCTTGATTTGAGAGCAAATAATCCGTTTATAATGCTGTGCTCATACAGCAAGTGTTTCTGTATAACATACTATTGCTAATATGTTAGCAATAGTATGTTATACAGATTAGCTTTTTAAAGCTAACTAAGTTTATACTAATAAAAGTATTTTGAGTTCTGCCAACTTATTTGGGTTTACAGTGTGCTTCATAGATTTAAGTTATATTAACTGAATGGAATTAGTACTATTAACTTTATTTACCCAAGTTATCTTAACAATAAGTTATTGAGTTACTTGAACACAAATCAAATATTTTTTTAAGCTTAAATTGTTTGAGTTAATAAACTTAAATGATTTAAGGCAATCGGTTTCCTCAAACGGTTTGAGTTGAACTAACTCATCAGGTTTTACAGTGCATTACAGTTGATGAGACACAAATTGAGCGAAAACAGTCTCATAATCTCCAACGCGTGAATGCAACGGATCAACAAATGCACATGGAATCCAGAAATATATGCAACACATGCACACATCAGTCTACAAATGCAGGCAACAAACCCACACGCATTCAGTTCACAAATACAGTTTCTTTCCTTTCAATCCAAAAGTGCACAAAAGTATTAGTAATTTAATAAATGCACAAATAAATACTGAGGCGTGTGTGTTGGTCTTCTTCCTCGAGAAGTCTGTCTGAAGTCCCAAGAAAGCATCATCTAGCTGACACCCATATATGATGAACCTCTGGGAAAGGATTAGCTTCCTAAAATAAAGACCATTTATAAAGTGTGCGAAAAATAGTAAATGTGACATTTTTTTGTTTTCATTGTACTAAAATAACATCTGGAAAACATTATCTGGAAAATATCAATACTAATTAAAAATAATTATTCATAATTAAAATAATTTGTATAGCGCCATTCATAATGAATATTGATCCAAAGCAAATTTTTTCTCCCCCTAAATTGTGTGTGGATCTCCTAGAACTCCCTAGCCTGGGAAAACCCAGACAACTTCCGGCAAATGTAGATTTGCTCTGAAAGTTAGTCTGGCAAAGAGCTCATTCAGGCCCATTTCCAATCCGCCGAGATCGCGGCACCAATCAGAAGCGTTGGGGCGGGCTTTACACGATGACGACAGTGCTGGGATTTTGAAGGAGATTTTGTAGCCTACATTACAAAGATGGATGCCGCCGTCGAACATCACTCGTTCCAATCAGCTATCGCGTCTGTTTTAAGCCATTTGAACGTTTCCTTTTTGTTAAAAACCGAGCAAAGAACAACACTCGGAGATGTTTCTCCGCCGCTCTGCATACGTCATCTCCTTCATCGCTCTGATTGGGTTTAGGTCTATCCGCGACGTCCGTTGGTGACGCCCCTCTGGAAATGATTTGTCTATGACGCTTTGCCAGACCATAACTCAGCTACAACTGAGAATGGTCTGGTTTTAACCAGGCTAAGAACTCCCTTGTGAAACCTTCAAAACTGTCAATTTAAGTGTAATGTCCTTACTAGAGGTATTTATACCCCCACAAAATCATAGGGTCCCCACCAGTCTGCTGATGTACGAGACCAAGAGCATCACGCATTCTTGTTCAGTACCTAATCTTCCCAATGACTCTCCCCACAATCCACAGCTGCTGTTATATGAATATCACCATCATTTTCATCATTTTCAAGCACCTTCACTCCAGCACTGAACTGTATTACAGAGTATATGGATGGAGTATGAGCCTTCCCAGGGGATTGAGTCTTCTCTATGGGTCATACAGGAGTCGTAAAAGCCTGTGACTAAACTACAGTATTGTGAACCTCTAGTTACTGGCATAGCATGACCGGTCAGCAAAACATTTACATCTTTATAAATAGTCCACTCACAGCCCTTATGCATACTTACTAAACCGGTCTCATGAAACTTATCCTCACTGTATAATCCCAAATCATCATTAAACCATAACTGATCCCGGGTCAGCTACGGTCACAACTACTTCCCTGTAACGGCAAGCCAGTGAGCCTGTACGTCACACCATGTAAACACTTAATTGGATCAAACTGAACCTCCTGAAGTGGGTTTGCTCAAGGAAAACCATTCCACTGCACAATCCTCTTACATCTCTTGTTATTACTGGCATCTTTTCCATCACTTCTATATAGACTCGGTTAACCTAACCGCTTGAAAATACAACACTTAATCCTACAGTAATGGAAACCTACCGATAATTCCCTCTCCTGTCAAAATTGTGTTCGATCAGCTCTCTCTCTCTTTTCTTTCACAGAACATCCAGCTTTAAAAGTGGAGAATCAGGAGGTCTGGCTATAAATGAAACTCTGAAATCATTCAGAGATTGAAATTGCCTAAATAGTCAAACTAGACCTGTGCACTGCCTTCGACAGAAGGAATAATCAGATCCTGTCACGGGAACTGGACATCACTGGCACGGCCCGGTCCTCTAGGGTGTCCCGTGGAGGAGGATGAGCACTGGGGTGCCTCAGGGTGTCCCGCGGAGGAGGGTGAGCACTGGTGTGCCTCAGGGTGTCCCGCGGAGGAGGGTGAGCACAGGGGTGCCTCAGGGTGTCCCACAGAGGAGGGTGAGCACTGGGGTGCCTCAGGGTGTCCCACGGAGGAGGGTGAGCACTGGGGTGCCTCAGGGTGTCCCGCGGCGGAGGGTGAGCACTGGGGTGCCTCAGGGTGTCCCACGGAGGAGGGTGAGCACTGGGGTGCCTCAGGGTGTCCCTCGGAGGAGGGTGAGCACTGGGGTGCCTCAGGGTGTCCCACGGAGGAGGGTGAGCACTGGGGTGCCTCAGGGTGACCCGCGGAAAGGAGGGTGAGCACTGGTGTGCCTCAGGGTGTCCCACAGAGGAGGGTGAGCACAGGGGTGCCTCAGGGTGTCCCACAGAGGAGGGTGAGCACTGGGGTGTCCTTCAGGGTGTCCCGCGGCGGAGGGTGAGCACTGGTGTGCCTCAGGGTGTCCCGCGGAGGAGGGTGAGCATAGGGGTGCCTCAGGGTGTCCCACGGAGGAGGGTGAGCACAGGGGTGCCTCAGGGTGTCCCGCGGAGGAGGGTGAGCACTGGTGTGCCTCAGGGTGTCCCGCGGAGGAGGGTGAGCACTGGGGTGCCTCAGGAGCCCCTTTTCCACCGAAGCATTTTGAGAGCCGGTTCGGAGCCGGTGCCTGCGCGCGAACCAGTTCTTTGTGTTTCGACAGCCAAAGAACCGGTTCTCGGCCAGGAAAACTGGTTCCAAAGCGGCACCAACTCTTTGCTGGACTAGAACCGTTCTTTTACCACGTCATGCTTACGTCGGGGACTGAGGGCGGGTTTAAATGTGTTCTAAATATCTTTTCTGACCATAATATAGGATCGCAAAGCCAGGACAAACATTTGCAGAAACACGATGTAGTCCACCATTGTAATTGTTATGCTTGAAGTTGGCGCAAGCGTTTCTAGTTTTTTTTTATAATTTTTTTATTGAAAACATTATGTAAGCAAAGAAGAAAACAGTCACAATATAGAACAAATAAACGGGGGGGAAAAAGACAAGACAGGGGTACATAACTAATCAGAAAAGATTAAATATCAAAGGAAAATATTAAAAGACTTACATATTTCAATTGTTTTTAAAGCCTTCTTTGTACACGAGTTAGAGATAATCCCAAAGTAATGTTGTAGCCTACTTGCAAGCGTTTCTAGCTAAGACGTATGGCGACGTACACAGTGACGTAACGACGTCGTTCGCTGGGCGCTCTAGTCAGTGGAAAAACAAACAGGTTCTGAGAAGGTTCGCAAGTTGAACCAACTCCGAACCAACTTTGAACCAGCACCAGTTCCGAACCAGTTCGTTTTTGGTGGAAAAGGGGTAAGGGTGTCCCACAGAGGAGGGTGAGCACAGGGGTGCCTCAGGGTGTCCCACGGAGGAGGTTGAGCACAGGGATGCCTCAGGGTGTCCCACAGAGGAGGGTGAGCACAGGGGTGCCTCAGGGTGTCCCGCGGAGGAGGGTGAGCACTGGTGTGCCTCAGGGTGTCCCGCGGAGGAGGGTGAGCACTGGTGTGCCTCAGGGTGTCCCACGGAGGAGGTTGAGCACAGGGGTGCCTCAGGGTGTCCCACAGAGGAGGGTGAGCACAGGGGTGCCTCAGGGTGTCCCACGGAGGAGGTTGAGCACTGGGGTGCCTCAGGGTGTCCCGCGGAGGAGGGTGAGCACTGGTGTGCCTCAGGGTGTCCCGCGGAGGAGGGTGAGCACTGGGGTGCCTCAGGGTGTCCCACAGAGGAGGGTGAGCACAGGGGTGCCTCAGGGTGTCCTGCGGAGGAGGGTGAGCACTGGGGTGCCTCAGGGTGTCCCACGGAGGAGGGTGAGCACTGGGGTGCCTCAGGGTGTCCCACGGAGGAGGGTGAGCACTGGTGTGCCTCAGGGTGTCCCACGGAGGAGGGTGAGCACAGGGGTGCCTCAGGGTGTCCTGCGGAGGAGGGTGAGCACTGGGGTGCCTCAGGGTGTCCCACGGAGGAGGGTGAGCACTGGGGTGCCTCAGGGTGTCCCACGGAGGAGGGTGAGCACTGGTGTGCCTCAGGGTGTCCCACGGAGGAGGGTGAGCACAGGGGTGCCTCAGGGTGTCCTGCGGAGGAGGGTGAGCACTGGGGTGCCTCAGGGTGTCCCACGGAGGAGGGTGAGCACTGGTGTGCCTCAGGGTGTCCCACGGAGGAGGGTGAGCACTGGGGTGCCTCAGGGTGTCCTGCGGAGGAGGGTGAGCACTGGGGTGCCTCAGGGTGTCCTGCGGAGGAGGGTGAGCACTGGGGTGCCTCAGGGCTCGGTGCTTGGTCCGCTGCTATTGTCCATATGAACAACTCTGGTTCGTTGTGGAAATACATTGTGGTTCTTTTAAGTGTCTTGACACCTTAATAAAAATGAATAGCTTCTGCTTTTCATCATTTGTAAGTGTGTGTTTTTCTCACTTTAGATAAAAGCATCAGTTTAAGACCCACTCAGCTTTCCTCATTAAAAGTTTTACACTTTTACACTTTATATTTAGACTGAATAGCACAGTAGCACAGTTTCTATATAATGCTTTCTGAAGTGTCACATTTTAACACATTTTAAAATGTTAATAAATATGTATTGCACTTGATGGAAGACAATGATAGCACACAATGTTTTAATTGCAAGGGGAAAGATGTTCAATATCGCAGATGTGATGTATATGTTTTATATTTGCCCTGACTATCAACAAGTACATGTCTAGGGGACCCCTCAACATTATTCATGAGTAGGTGTGGCTATTTCCCTTTCACATTTCAGGACTGTGGTGAGAAGTGAGTGATGATGAAGGATTTCATGACATATCAACATATATTTTTACACTCTTTAAACAACATAAACAAAACAAGCAATCCAAACAATATAACCCCAAACACAATCACACAGTTCAAACACGGCATAAGAACAGAGTCTAGAGCGATGGTGTGGACCAGCATGTGTGTGTGAGCCAACAGACAGTCCAACAGAAGGAGCATGAGTGGATCAAATGAAACGTGCGAACCAACCGGCCATGTAACGAAACACTTCACACCACAGAACGAGAACCATGCTGCCGCATCGAGCACAGACGTGCTGAAGAGTTTTAAGCTGGACAGAAAACATGTTGGTGTAATCCTTGGATTAAAGGATTTCACAGGCACATGTGAATGTAAGTAATTGTGTCTAGATTACATTGAGATACATCTACATGTTTATTTGCGACGAGACACATGGCCTTCACATTAAAGCACCTGTACCTTCACTAACTGAGGCCGACAGGGAGAGATTTAACCGGTGGGGGTGTGCAGGAGTGCAGGACACGCAAAACAACTTTGCTTTAACCTTTCCATGGGAACATTGAGAATGCTCACACAGTGATTCACTGGCTGATGCGCCAGATATTCACCCCAAATGTAACTAAATAGCAATAAAAAACATAAAGTTAGAAAATACCTGACATTTCAATATTTTAATAAACAATCACGCTATGCAATGCTGTCCTGGTTCTGTGTGTTTCCTCGCCTCCCTCTACACCACACCTGATCATTTGGAGAAAACCTGCAAGAGAACTGAAAGTGAGCAAGTCCTTCCTCGGGGATCGACTGCCAAACCCAGGGCGTCTCCTAGACTCGTACAGGTCACATGGTACCAGTCACATGACACCACTACAACACCAATGTCTACAGTCAAAATACAAAAGAATACATACAAGCACACTTACATAAGTGCAATAAAACAATATCAGATTAAGATTTGCTTACTTTAAAGTCTTACTTTAAAAAATAATTATTATTCTTGTTACAGTAATGTCTGGACACGAAAGGTAAAAGACAGCAGGACAGTTAGAGCCCGTGTTATTTTAGTATCATTGATATACTATTATAAGTCATGTTAATATTTTTAATTCATTAATTCATTTTAATTGTAATTTTTGTTAAAGTTATAGTAATTTTGTTGTGTTTTTTGTAATTTTTATTGGTTGTTCTGAATGTGTTTAAATCTAACCACTTCATATCTCTGTGTGGTTTGCATTGTCACTGGTTGATTTTTATTTGAAACAAATAGTAAAACAAGACAAAACAAAAACATTTGCGCATTATATGTGTGTTCTGGATTGTGAAATGCTGCCTTGGCAACTACCTAAAATAAAATAGTTATTCTTTTCTATTTTGTTTTATGGTTTTAGTTTTAGTGAACAATAATAACCCTGTTTAGAGTTCTTTCACTTGTACACAGTCCATACAATAAACCTCAGTTTACAGAATTGTTTAATAAAGATCACATGATCACCAGTAAGACCGCTCAGTAATTACGGTTATGTGTCTTTTATCCTATTACTACTGTGAATTTTTGAATGTTTCTCACCAACAAATACAGATACTGTGTGCTTTTAAAAAAAAAAAAGGATTTGTGAAGCTCTTTCACACACACAGACACACATGACATCAGCTCTTGACTTTCAGATCACACACGTTTGATCACACTCCTGGGGGAACCGCCTGACGTGATCACACGCTTCAGAACCACACGACTCTTTGAGTCTGCACACCTGTCTTCCTGCTGCTGTTGCATGAAACCACAACAAATATATTTTATAAAAAGAAGAAAAAAAAGAAAAAGCAGGGCAGTTGCGACATGGTTAGAGAGTCGCACTTGCAACCCAAAGGTTGTGGGTTCGAGTCTCAGTACCGGCAGTAAATGTAGGAGTGGGAGTGAATGAACAGCGCTCTCTTCAACTCTCATTACCCACAACTGAGCAGCTCTTTTCTAAAGTTTTACACCTCTTTAACTTCGCAGTACTACTTAAAGTTAGTGACGTTAATCATGACGGACACACAGCTGAAGTACGAGCACAGATGCCGACTCTCACGTGCATACAATCTCGAATTCAGATCTCTTTCACAGCTACACACACACACACACACACACACACACACAATTGTGTGAAAATGCTCATCATGTGGACTGTAGAGTATTCAGCATAAAACGAGAACAAATGGGAGAACATCGGATGTGTAACAGATCCGTGCATTCATTCTTAAAGGGACAGCAGCCTCATAAACTGTTGCCATCCGTTTTATTAATGTTAATTAAAAATGTATATTTAATTCCAACATTGAAAACTATACAGTGGTTTTATTTTAACATTTGATTATTGTTAACATTTGACATGTTAAATAAACCTATGCTACCGTAACCAAAACAATATTTAATTTATGGTAACACTTTTACTTGAAGGGGTGTGCATAAGACTGACATGACACCTTCATAATCATGACATGACACATGTTATGAATATGAAGGAGGGTTTATGCATGTTTATGACAACTGTCATTACGTGTCATTTTCTCAATTATGACATTTTTAATGCAAATATGACATTGTTTGAGATGTCTTTGTTATGACAAATTGACATAAACCAATACATCATAACCTGTCAGTGCTTTGCCATGACAACTTGACATTATCAAGACAACATAAATATGACATAAAAAGACAGATTAATAATCAAACTTAAGAAAGCACTGAGCTTTATGGGTTAACATTACATTAAACTGTCATGTGGCTGGTTTTGACATTGGCTGTCATGAGGCCATTATAACATTTTAATGACAAATTCAATGTGTACCACTGTAGTCGGGGTCAAGAAAAATATTCCTGACACAGTTATAATGCCTCATGACAGCCAATGTCTTGCTTTATTACAGAAGACTGTGTGTAATGATTGTAGTCAGCTTAAAGGGCATTTGTTTTATAATATTGGGTTAAGATCTATTAAACTGTCTACTGCAGTCAAATAAGAAAAGTAACACAAAAAATTCAACTTCAATCAAATCTATGCACATATAGAGTCGAAATTTGATTCAGAATTAAGAATCGTGATCTCAAGTATCGTTTTGAATCGATTTTCGAGGTACCAAAAGATTCCCAGCCCTATGCAATCCTCACTGCCGTGTGTGTGTGTGTGTGTGTGTGTGTGTGTGTGTGCACTTGGATGGGTGAAATGCAGAGCACAAATTCCGAGCATGGGACACCACACTTGGCTCACTTTCCCACTTTCATAGCAACAGGAATGAGCCAATGAGAGGAGAGACTCACCGTGGCCAGCTCGTCGAACTTCCCGAAGAGCTCGTTGAGCAGTTTGACCAGCTCCTGCGCCGTGCACTGCGACGCCAGACTCGTGAAGCCCACGATATCCGCAAACAAGATGCTGGAGGGACAGAGAGCAGGGGGGGTTAGACGGAGCTATTCTCACTTTACATCAAAAGGATCTCAAATTATAATAATAATAATACAAAATGAGCTAATATGTTTGTTTATATTTCCGCAGCAGTAGAGAGCAGTTTAATATGGGTGTCACAATTTTATTGAATGTTTCATCTGATTGAGATTCAATTATTCAGTGTAAGATGACAACTGTCAGGAAAGATCATGTGTGGTGTGAGCTCCGGCACAGAGGCGCTGGCCTGCGTCTGTCTGTCCGCCTGCACTGTAATAATGAAGGGACAGAGACGAGTCCGCTGGGGTTCATCTAGCCAAGGCCGAGCTGGAGCCCCGAATGTTCTTTGTGTTGAAAATAAATCATGTTCATTAGACATGAGTGTAAGCTTTCTCTCGCAGAGGTGCAACCTCTCGGCAAAGGCAATGAGAGTTCATACGCAAGCATAAGGATATTTCTAAATTTGTCATCTATAAGCATAATATGAAGTAAAACGACATATAAATCCGTCTATTTTTACACGTTTAGTGTTGCTATTGATCTCTTGCACAATGAGCATCTGTTTGATCCTCATTTAAACATTTCAGTGGTGTGTTTGTAATTGTTATTTGGCAGGCAGACTGTTCATTTTTTTAAAGATGGTTGGACTAAATCTTCGGTCACTCCTGCAGTGAGTCCAGACGAATCTGAATGTCATAAGCCAATAAAAAAAGCAGGATCAGTCATTTCATACACAGGTGAGCGAGAGCTCAAGGCGTAAGTGGAGAACCAGGCGACCTATATATTGCAAATGGAGCACAACAACAAACTCTGTGTGTGTGTGTGTGTGTGTGTGTGTGTGTGTGTGTGTGTGTGTGTGTGTGTGTGTGTGTGTGTGTGTGTGTGTGTGTGTGTGTGTGTGTGTGTGTGTGTGTGTGTGTGTGTGTGTGTGTGTGTGTGTAAACTAATGATTGTCTCCTCCATATACAGCAAATAGCCTATTAAAGACTGGAATATCCCTCATCATATGACCACCATGCCAAGTTTTTGTAAAGCACATACATTTCTGTAACTGTGTTCTCACTTAAAGGGGACCTCTACTAGAACAGGTTTTTTGATTGTTTTCCATCCAATCAACAGCCCATGATAAAACCAATTCCTGAACTCTGTTTCCTGTTTGAAAAGCTGTTTCACTTCGAGATATATCACAATACAGGAGTGAAGCTGATCACGACCTCTGTTTCAATCCCCGTCCACATATTTTCTTTCTTGTTTTATGTATAAACTCTGTAAACAAGACGTCTTATGTGCATATCTTTGTGCATCTCAAGCAAATGTATCTTGATTTAAGATATTCAGATATTTGAACTTAGATATTTAGAAATTTGTGCTGTTCAACCAGTTAAAAATAAACAAGTCAAAAATACCTAAAGGAAGAACATTTTCCAGGCCAGTAAACAGTTGATGAAACATGAGTCAGATCTGAAGCTCACACCACAGTAACTGAGATAAAGGCTTCAGTCTCTCTGGTTCTCATGAGAGTGTTAATAAACCAGGTCTGATGACGGTTTGGCCACCTGTCATTAGACTGCCTCCCGCTGTCATAGTGATATGATGAAGATGATGATGATACACACACACACACACACCTTGACGGTCCAGAAACACATGAACACTGACGTCCAGCTCCATCTGAGCTGTGAAGCGACACACACATGAGAGCGAGGCGTTCGAGGCGTCCCGCGGAGTGTGTGCGGAGGCGCAGGAACACTGAGCCGCTCAAATGCCGCTCTGTCAGATCACAGATGTCACCGTAACACTGGTGCCATGAATTCAGTTTGCTGTGAGTATCTTAATGCGCGTCCATCTGTGACAGAGTTCATGCTGTTGACGAGCAGTCAGAGGAGCATGAGTGACAGAATCTTTCAATCTATGAAGATAATGAGTGACAGATCAGGACAGAGACGAGCACGAGTTACACATCATTTAATCAGCCTTTATAAGTAATGACACATGATGAACTGAAGACTACTGTTACTAAGTGGTTGCTAGGGTGTTCTTAGTGATTGTGGTTGCTGGGACATTATGGGCAGTAATCATTGGTGTGTCTTATCACTTGCTGTAAAATTTCAATTGTCTGAAAAAAGGCATGCCCTGTAAGCGGTTGACCAATCAGAGCAGAGTAGACCAATCACAACAGACTGACCAATCAGAGCAGAGTAGACCAATCACAACAGACTGACCAATCAGAGCAGAGTAGACCAATCACAACAGATTGACCAAATCAGACCAATCAGACTGACCGCTTACAGAGCAGAGTAGACCAATCACAACAGAACATTGGGTCATCTGACCAATCAGAGCAGAGTAAACCAATCACAACAGACTGGGCCATCTGACCAATCAGAGCAGAGTAGACCAATCACAACAGACTGGGCCATCTGACCAATCAGAGCAGAGTAGACCAATCACAACAGACTGGACCATCTGACCAATCAGAGCAGAGTAGACCAATCACAACAGACTGGGCCATCTGACCAATCAGAGCAGAGTAGACCAATCACAACAGACTGGGCCATCTAACCAATCAGAGCAGAGTAGACCAATCACAACAGACTGGGCCATCGACCAATCAGAGCAGAGTAGACCAATCACAACAGACTGGGTCATCTGACCAATCAGAGCAGAGTAGACCAATCACAACAGACTGGACCATCTGACCAATCAGAGCAGACCAATCACAACAGACTGGGCCATCTGACCAATCAGAGCAGAGTAGACCAATCACAACAGACTGGGCCATCTGACCAATCAGAGCAGACCAATCACAACAGACTGGGCCATCTGACCAATCAGAGCAGAGCAGACCAATCACAACAGACTGGGCCATCTGACCAATCAGAGCAGAGCAGACCAATCACAACAGACTGGGCCGTCTGACCAATCAGAGCAGAGTAGACCAATCACAACAGACTGGGCCATCTGACCAATCAGAGCAGAGCAGACCAATCACAACAGACTGGGCCATCGGACCAATCAGAGCAGAGTAGACCATTCACAACAGACTGGGCCATCTGACCAATCAGAGCAGAGTAGACCAATCACAACAGACTGGGCCGTCTGACCAATCAGAGCAGAGTAGACCAATCACAACAGACTGGGCCATCTGACCAATCAGAGCAGAGTAGACCAATCACAACAGACTGGGCCATCTGACCAATCAGAGCAGAGTAGACCAATCACAACAGACTGGGCCATCTGACCAATCAGAGCAGACCAGACCAATCACAACAGACTGGGCCATCGGACCAATCAGAGCAGAGTAGACCATTCACAACAGACTGGGCCATCTGACCAATCAGAGCAGAGTAGACCAATCACAACAGACTGGGCCGTCTGACCAATCAGAGCAGAGTAGACCATTCACAACAGACTGGGCCATCTGACCAATCAGAGCAGAGTAGACCAATCACAACAGACTGGGCCATCTGACCAATCAGAGCAGAGTAGACCAATCACAACAGACTGGGCCATCTGACCAATCAGAGCAGAGCAGACCAATCACAACAGACTGGGCCATCGGACCAATCAGAGCAGAGTAGACCATTCACAACAGACTGGGCCATCTGACCAATCAGAGCAGAGTAGACCAATCACAACAGACTGGGCCGTCTGACCAATCAGAGCAGAGTAGACCAATCACAACAGACTGGGCCATCTGACCAATCAGAGCAGAGTAGACCAATCACAACAGAACATTGGGTCATCTGACCAATCAGAGCAGAGTAGACCAATCACAACAGACTGGACCATCTGACCAATCAGAGCAGACCAATCACAACAGACTGGGCCATCTGACCAATCAGAGCAGAGTAGACCAATCACAACAGACTGGGCCATCTGACCAATCAGAGCAGACCAATCACAACAGACTGGGCCATCTGACCAATCAGAGCAGAGTAGACCAATCACAACAGACTGGGCCATCTGACCAATCAGAGCAGAGTAGACCAATCACAACAGACTGGGCCATCTGACCAATCAGAGCAGAGCAGACCAATCACAACAGACTGGGCCGTCTGACCAATCAGAGCAGAGTAGACCAATCACAACAGACTTGACCATCTGACCAATCAGAGCAGACCAATCACAACAGACTGGGCCATCTGACCAATCAGAGCAGAGTAGACCAATCACAACAGACTGGGCCATCTGACCAATCACAACAGACTGGGCCATCTGACCAATCAGAGCAGAGTAGACCAATCACAACAGACTGGGCCATCTGACCAATCACAACAGACTGGGCCATCTGACCAATCAGAGCAGAGTAGACTCTCAGAGAGGAGGGGTTTAGAGAGACTGAATCCTTTATCAACCGATTTCATACACTGTGTGTAAAGAGCTGATGCTGCGATGTATATTATAAGAAAATGAGTGTTTTTGACCTTGGATGATAAACCTGTGGTAAGAGACGCAAAAACAACATTAACAATCTTTAAAATAGTAGCAGGGGCACTTTAAAGTGCTGGAATTCTGTGAGCTATATGATCTGTAAAGTTCAAAGTCAAACTGCCTTCTCTGTTGATGCTTCCTCTCACTGAAACATGAATCACCCTTTAAAGTAAATGTTTAAATATGGAAATATATACATATGCATATCACTGTTAGAAATGCTGATCAATATTTGGCGTTAATATTTCAGTGATGTCATTCAGAGTCAACAGGAGGAGGAGGAGGAGGAATGGCGCATATTCCCTTCCTCTGATCTGGACAGAAATACTCTTGAGCATGAGCAGATCTCTGTCAGTGTGTGTGTGTGTGTGTGTCTTTAAGCACTGCCAGCGTTACGCAACAGTCTTTAGTGTCCGTTGCAGTAAATCCCTGCAGAGGTTTAATCTGCAGACCAGCGAAGTGTCTCAGAAACACCGCAGGACACACGGAGCTGAAGGACCTTCACTGATCACGGGATCCTGTCCTCCACCAGAACCCACACTTACAATAGTGAACGCTGACTAAACATCAGCAGAGGAAGTCATGACATCTTCATAAAAGATTATGACAAACATGCATGTATTTGTTTAGAAGAATGTCCTTCACAATGAGACTGAACATGTGCTGTAGGAAAGAGAATAGTAGAGGACGACCACTAGCGATAACCGAGGTGGAAAAATGGGTTTCGAAAATATATATATATATATACACTACCGTTCAAAAGTTTGGGGTCAGTGAGAATTTTATTTTTATTTTTTGGAGGAAAGAAATCAATACTTTTATTTATCAAGGAATAATTAATTTGATCGAAAGTGACAGTAAAGACATTTATAATGTTACAAAAGTCTTTTGAACTTCCTATTCATCAAAGAATCCAAAAAAAAAAAAAAAACTGTACAACTGACAGACCAACAACTGTTTCAACATTGATAATAATAATAATAAATGTTTCTTGAGCATCAAATCCTCATATTATACTGATTTGTGAAGGATCATTTGACACTGAAGACACTGACACTGGTGATGCTGAAAATTCAGCTTTGATCACAGGAATAAATTACACTTTACTATATATTCACACAGAAAACAGCTGATTTACACTGGAATAATATTTAATACTATAACTGATTTTTGTTTTATTTTTAATCAAATAAGCGCAGCCATGGTTAGCAGAAGAGAATTATTTTTAAAGTATTTAAAATCGTACCGACCCCAAACTTTTGAACGGTAGTGTATATATACAAATATATAATAAAAAAATCACAATAATGACTATACCATGAGAATGCATTGTTATTATTGAATCAAATGAATAAAAATAGCTCTGACATGTATAAAATTGTACATTATGTTTATTTTACTGCCAAATGTACAATGTACTTTACAAGAAAGGGCTAGAAATAAAGTAAATTCTAGTCTTTGTGTAATGTAATTTTAGAACAGAACTGTATATATTTCATATCCACGTGAGCTCATGTTTCAGGCGAATGTGTTCATGTAGTTTACGGTGTTATACAGAGGAATAACTATAGCAAACTATCAGCAACTGATGCCACTGCTCTTTGCTGATGGAACCTATAGTAGACTAATTCAGCACTGTAAAATCAATGTGTCAGTCAACCGGGATCAATGCTGACTCGAGGCCCGTCAGTCAGTCAAGGGTGTAAACAAAGAGAACAGTCTCCAGCTGGTTAATCAAGCCGTTATCAAGTTGACCTCAGTGACCTTCACATTCACAGAAACCGTCTCGGTGCGCGTTACCTGACGTTGTCGTGCCGCTGGATGTAAATCTTGTGGAAGATCCTCTCGGGTGGCTTGAGGAAGTCCTCCTTCATCTCCATCGCCACGTTCCTGGGCAGAAGACTCATCAACAGACGCTCCTGCAGGAGTGGACGTTCACATGAGAAATCAAGAACAAGACAGCACGAGCATCTCTGAAGAATCAAGGAATCACGTGAAGTCTGACCTGCTTCTCGTTCTCGTCCTCCATGCGCAGTCGCTCCTCGATGCAGTTTCGGGCCTGGAGAAAGGCTTTCCGCTGTGCTCGCTCCGTCAGGATGCGTACGAACAGACCGGACAGATTCACACTGGTGAAGAGGAGTGTGTTCGCCACCAGCTGCCAACACACAGACCAGATCAATCATTACAAGACATGTTGACACCACACAAGCTTCAATATGACAAGAGGAACTATTCTGCTTTTCTCCATGTTCATCTGTGTTTAGTGTGTACTGTTGCTGTTTGAGCCTGAAGAAGCTTCTTCTCTATATCAGTGTAAGTGTTTCTGAACTCCTGAAATGCCTCCATTGAGTTTCTTCCGGGAACACGTCACAATATTCCTCATTATGATAATTCATACGCAGAATAAAGGGGCGGGGCCTGATTTAGTTAGTAGTGTGTTAAACTGGCGGTTATGGAAAGGGGCGGGACTTTCCCAAACACACTCGAAACGCTCGACCAATCACAGCCGACCAATCAGAGCACAGTGTGCTTTTCAGAAGGAGGGGCTTCATAGAGACAGGAAGTAAACAGAGCGTTACTGACAGACTGGGAAGAGAGGAGCCGCAACAATGGAGAATATGAGGAAAATAATCAACATTCTAGCAGGAAAACCTGTTCTAGTAGAGCCTGAAACTACAAGACTTTGTAAAAGAGCACTAGAACAGTTTGTGTCAGTGGAGCAATGTGAACAACAGCATTAAGTGTGGTTGTGGTTTCGTTTGGACATGTGTTTGTCCTCATCAGGGCAGTCAGTGCTGGTTTTCTGGTCATATTCAGGTCGTAGAGTTAAGAGACGTGAGTCTATCTCCTCTTTATTGGATTAGATTCGTCAGAGGACACACGCACAGCACCTTTATTTAGCCGGCCTTACTTTGCACAAGCACATGCTGAAAACTCAGTGATTTACACACAGACCAACATGAGCAAAAGGTTCAGTGGGCTTTTACATAAAACTCTAGGGTTCCTGACCCAATTTTAAAGAACCTTTTGTGGCAAAAAGCTTCTATATAAGTAGAAATCTCTTAAATGATTGCAAAATACTTTTATGTTTATGTTATTTCAATGTTTTCCACTGATGAAGTATGTTTACACAAAAAAATTTAACTAAATGTATGGTTTGATATAGAAGCGTTTGTTCCAAGAGTGTGTGACTCTCAGTATAAAGTGCAGCATGTTTCTCTCTCTTTTCTAAAGGCATCAGGATGAGGCCGGAAACATTCATCACGCGAGTACGCAAATACAGACATGAAGACTCGGCAACACACTAAATGCACAGTCCCACACACTGAACCTGTGTTTAAACAAAATGATGAAAACTACGCATTAACAATGATTTTTGCAAAGCTCAAATGTTAAGGGGTTGATAATATGAGTAATTATACCAGATGTGTTATTGTTCAGGTAATGTTCATGTAAACATGTCAACTAGCTTTAACTAAGTTGCTCAGCATGACTCTTTTGACCATCATTATGTAGTTGTAGGTATGTATCTGAGAGAGGAAAGTGTATCCGCAGAAGGAGACCGTGTAAGTTCATGTCTAGAATCTAAAGGTGCATCAGTCAAATTGATTAGGCAAAAAAGGTCTGTAGTCCACTGTCAATAGTGTAGTGTATGAAGCACAGCTCACACTGAAGTCACTCACACCTAGCAGCTTTCTGTCACTCAGTACAGTGAGTTCACATCTGCATGTGGAAATCTTTGGCCCTCACACAAAATTCACGATCCTCAATTCAAGCCTTACGTTATGAACTGTGCACTGATACTTTTCAGAAAGCAACTGCTCATGAAACGTGTGTTTCAGGCCTAGAGGGAAATGAAACATTCATGTGAGTGACACTCCGTTCACATGTCTTTCCACTGCACTGCTTTTCCATAAACAAGTAACCAAGCGCTAGACTGACGAGTTTGACTGTTGTTCTCGCGTCTCGCATCTATTGCAGTGTCTCGCACATGACACGGCAATCTAAAAACGAAAAGAAGTTCAACTTAAAAAACGTGTCTGTAGACCTTGCTTGTTTTTCCTTGCACTGACTTGCGTCTCACATTTTTAACCACAAAAAAACAAACACTTTCAGGGTGTCGTGGAGGGGTGAGGTCATCATCTAGCTACTGGAGTGCCTCAGGGCTCAGTGCTGGGACCGCTTCTCTTCTCCATCTACATGTCATCACTAGGATCTGTCATTCAGAAACATGGCTTATCCCATCACTGTTATCATCTAGCTACGGGAGTGCCTCAGGGCTCAGTGCTGGGACCGCTTCTCTTCTACATCCACATCTCATCACTAGTGTCTGTCACTCAGAAACATGGTTTATCCCATCACTGTTATCATCTAGCTACTGGAGTGCCTCAGGGCTCAGTGCTGGGACCGCTTCTCTTCTCCATCTAGATGTCATCACTAGGATCTGTCATTCAGAAACATGGCTTATCCCATCACTGTTATCATCTAGCTACTGGAGTGCCTCAGGGCTCAGTGCTGGGACCGCTTCTCTTCTCCATCTACATGTCATCACTAGTGTCTGTCATTCAGAAACATGGCCTATCCCATCACTGGTATCATCTAGCTACTGGAGTGCCTCAGGGCTCAGTGCTGGGACCGCTTCTCTTCTCCATCTACATGTCATCACTAGGATCTGTCATTCAGAAACATGGCTTATCCCATCACTGTTATCATCTAGCTACTGGAGTGCCTCAGGGCTCAGTGCTGGGACCGCTTCTCTTCTCCATCTACATGTCATCACTAGTGTCTGTCATTCAGAAACATGGCCTATCCCATCACTGGTATCATCTAGCTACTGGAGTGCCTCAGGGCTCAGTGCTGGGACCGCTTCTCTTCTCCATCTACATGTCATCACTAGGATCTGTCATTCAGAAACATGGCTTATCCCATCACTGTTATCATCTAGCTACTGGAGTGCCTCAGGGCTCAGTGCTGGGACCGCTTCTCTTTTCCATCTACATGTCATCACTAGTGTCTGTCATTCAGAAACATGGTTTATCCCATCACTGTTATCATCTAGCTACTGGAGTGCCTCAGGGCTCAGTGCTGGGACCGCTTCTCTTCTCCATCTACATGTCATCACTAGGATCTGTCATTCAGAAACATGGTTTATCCCATCACTGTTATCATCTAGCTACTGGAGTGCCTCAGGGCTCAGTGCTGGGACCGCTTCCCTTCTACATCCACATCTCATCAATAGTGTCTGTCACTCAGAAACATGGTTTATCCCATCACTGTTATCATCTAGCTACTGGAGTGCCTCAGGGCTCAGTGCTAGGACCACTTCTCTTCTCCTTCTACATGTCATCACTAGTGTCTGTCATTCAGAAACATGGCCTATCCCATCACTGTTATCATCTAGCTACTGGAGTGCCTCAGGGCTCAGTGCTGGGACCGCTTCTCTTCTCCATCTACATGTCATCTCTAGGATCTGTCATTCAGAAACATGGCTTTTCCTTTCACTACGCTGATGACACACAACTCTACCTCTCATTCCAGCCGGAGGATTAGACGGTTGCTCGCATCTCAGCCTGACAGACTGACATCTATTACTGGATGAAGGACCACCAACTTCAACTCAACCTTATAAAGACAGAACTGCTTGCGTACTCGGCCATATCCCAACACTTCAGCACAACTTCTCCATTTACAGATCAATAATATTGTTGAATATTAAATCTCCATTCAGCTAGGCTTATCAACCATAACTCCACCCAGGACAGACAGGAACCTTGGAGTTGTGATTGACGATCAGTTGAACTTCACAGACCACACAGATTTGCCTTATACTTATTTATTTATTTATTTATTTATTTAGTTTATTTGATAGGGACCATGCGTATTCATGAACATTGTTGTAGAAAACTACACCATGTAAATACGCCAGAATTAGTAAACAGATACTAGTTTTCATCTGCAGTCCCTATAGGCCGGTAGCAAAAACAAATAAATAAAATAACAACAGTCATACAGCATTCATTCACTATAACAACATACACAAATAAAAATACATTGATATTACAGACAGCGTATAGATAAAAACAAGATGTACATAAAAACACAAACATTATACAATCACCACTATACTACAATTAATTTTAACCACGATAGTTTATGGCTTATATAAGTATGATAGTTAAATATGAGTGCATCTCTGGTTCTCTATGAGCCACTTTTTCAAGTGAGTTTTGAAGGTGTCAAAAGTAGGACACTCTCGTATCGAAAGGGGCAAATTATTCCATAGTTTACCACCTATTATTGATAATACATTTTGTCCAAAGGTGGTACGTCTAAATGGTATCATGCAGTCCCCTTTTGCAGAGGCCCGTGTACTACCTCCACATGCAAGTTTTTGAAAGAAGACATGCAGCGGAGGCGGAGCAAGATTGTTTAACACTTTATAAACCAGACAAACATACTTGAAATTTTTTAGATTGTCGAAACTTAGAAAATTATGTCTCGCTAGGATATCACAATGGTGAAATGACAAAGCTTTTTTATCAAAAATTTTTATGGCTTTCTTAAAAAGAGATTTAATATTTTTAAGCGTAGATATACTAGTTAATGACCAATTTAAAAAACAGTACTCAATATGAGAAAAAATCATAGTATATAAGAACAACTTCGCAGCTTTGGTATTAAGGAATGGCCTAACTTGTTTAAAATTCTGCAAACTGTATTTAACTTTATTTGCCACCTTTTTTACATGACATTTAAAGGTTAAAGTGGAGTCATAAATAACTCCTAAATACTTAAATTCATTAACAATGTCAAGCTCCTGTCCTCTGAAGAATACATTAGAATTTAACACCTTCATGCTTTGTTTGGTAAACGCCATACAAACAGTTTTTTTAGTATTTAGATGGAGACATGACTTAGTGAGCCAGTCATCAATGTGAGCCATTGCTGATGTGAGTGTGGATGCTATCTCCAGATAGTTCTTACCATGTGTGAATATTACGGCATCATCTGCGTACAACTGGACATCAACATTTTTACATGCCTCTGGCAGGTCATTTATATAAAGTGTAAATAAAATCGGACCAAGTATGGAGCCTTGAGGGACCCCTGCAGGACATTTGCATAAAGGGGACGTTGCATCATTAATACGAACACATTGCTTTCTACATGACAAGTATGATTTTATCCAGTTGAGAGCTTGCTCAGAGAAATTAAAATATGTTAATTTAGATAAAAGAACTTCATGATTAACAGTATCAAAAGCTCGCTTTAAGTCTAAAAAAACAGCACCGACGCAAGAACTCTTATCTAAGTAACCTTTAACCTTTTCCAGAAACAAACAATTGGCTGTTTCTGTTGAGTGATGGGCCCTGAAGCCAAATTGCAAGGGATGGAGTGAGTTTTCGCTTTTATTGAGATGTTGGATCAATAAATTGATCCAACATTATGATAATACAACATAATACAACATTATGAGGACCAGGCCCTTCCTATCGGAGCTACACAACTCTTGGTCCAAGCTGTTGTTCTCTCCAGACTGGACTATTGTAATGCCTTCCAGCATGCACTGCAGCAAGAGTGGTGCCAACCATTCCTGACATGATTTCCATGCGTTATATTAGTGATATGTCTGTATGCGTCTGTATGTATACTTCACAGTCACACCTATAGACGTCTGTGGATCCGGTGTGGATCATCTGAAGCCTCATTGCTCATTTCTGTGCTAAAATAGCTTAGAGAAGTGTGTCTGGTCTCTGTTCAGAGCCGTCCTACTTCGAGCCGCTCGTCCTCTGGGTGAATCTGGACCCAACTAACAGTTTCTGAGATCTTCACAACACTGCTAAACACTGCACTTTTGATAACACCTTGAATAGTCATGTTTCAATTGCACTAATCATAATTACAGTTAGGGTCACTTTGTGACAACAATGTGCAATATCTTTACTGAAACGGTCAAGTTTCTGTATTGTAGTGTTACACTTAGGGTGTCTTAAATATTGTTGTGTTGTCATGTGTGGATGCACCGCAAGGTTTGCTAATTCTTTTCATTGTATAATACATACAATGGCAATAAAAGGAATTTAATTTAATTTAATTTAATTTAATTGATTTCCCATTTGCCACAAAAGATCAAATCCACAATAGCGTTTCTGACTTTCCATAAGAGGACAGAAATATCAAGAGATTGATTACGTTGATCAGAAGAGAGAAAGATGTCAAAAAGCAAGGCAGTTTAATGTCTTAAATTATTGCAAAATGCTTGCATGTTTATGTTATTTCAATGTCTTCTACTGATGAAGTATGTTAATGAGCTGTTTAATCCATAACATTTAATTAAAAATTGAAACAAAATTAATTAATTGAAACTTAATCTATAAAATGATCCCATGATGTAAGCCCTAAAAGCTGCTTGACGAAACCCTTTATGGTTCGATATAGAAGTGTTTCTGCCAAGAGTGTGTGACTCTCAGTATAAAGTGCAGCATGTTTCTCTCTCTTTTCTAAAGGCATCAGGATGAGACCAGAAACATTCGTCACGCGAGTACGCAAATACAGACATGAAGACTCGGCAACACACTAAATGCACAGTCCCACACACTGAACCTGTGTTCTCATCTGAAAACAAACCAATAAAAACTGCCCATTAACAGAGTAGCATTAACTAGTGTACTTTAATAATGCAGTAGATGTAACACAAAGTATTTTGTAATAAATATACACACATTTTTAAAATAGATTTGTGATGCTTCATCACAGTCTTTTCCTCCTTCAAAACCTTCCAGCAAATCAACAGACATGATTAAAGCGTTAACCTTTCAGAAAAGTGAATGATAGCAGGACTATTTTGTTTAAAATCAATCTGTACAATGGCAGCTAATTTGAGATAATCAGTTAACATATTTCACCTTAATAAACTCGGAGATTAAGTTAGCAGAACTTCTGATTCAGATTTTCCTACTAAAACAAATCATTTAGAAGAGTACTGGTGTGCATTTACAATTAAATACTATTTCAGTCTTTCTCCCTTATAATGTCACGTGTAATGCCATCTGTGCCGTTTCTTCCTAATGAATTTGTTTGTGAAATTTAGCAATTTGCTGAGTGAAAACATTTCCCTCCTCGAGCATGCACTTAACTCGAGAACAGAGTAACTCATACAGCTTGATTGCATGGCAGGAGTGTTTTAAACATCCGAACCAACAGATTGACGCAGAGCTTCTCAGACATAATCTTGATTATGCGTGATGATCAAATAGGCTAGATGAGCTTTAGAAAAGCCTGTTGATCAATCAGCTTATGTATTGTATTTCCCTGCATTGTAGCAATTATTGCGTTTAACATGGAAAGCGCGCGTCCGGTGTCGGTGTCTGAGCGCGCGCGCTCGCTGTCCAGTGCTGAACTCATGAACTACATTACGCGTGTGTATAAAGAAGCAGAGGCTCACCGCTCTCCACAGGCGTTGCGTCTTCACCGTCACCGACGCGGCCGCGACCACCGTGTGCGACACGGACACCAGCAGCCCGAAGAGCAGCGCCAGCAGCGTCCGCACGGGCAGCAACGCGTACGCCACGAACGTCAGCAGCAGCAGCGGCCACACGCCCTGCTCCGGACCGGCGGCGCCCGACGCGACCGACGCGTGCGGGAACGGGCAGCACAGCAGCGCGAAGGTGAGGCTGAAGAACAGGCTCAGGTGCGCGATCTGCTGCAGCTGGGGCACCTGCAGGTACTTGACGTTGCTGACGATGAAGAGCGCGATGAAGACGACGCAGTGCACGGGGTAGGAGCACTTGGCGACGCTGAGGCCGGCGCCGGACAGCAGCAGCTCCAGCAGACTGAGCCCGGAGGACAGCAGGAGGAGCACGCACAGCGCCTTCAGCGTGGACGCCTGCTCCAGCTTCAGGTTGTAGTTGTGGAAGAGCGACTCGAGCTCCTTGCAGTCGAACTCGTCCTCGCACGCGATGACCCCGGGCGGGCAGTGGCTCCTCCGGCGCCGGGTCTTGACTTTCTGGAACGGCAATTCGTCCATGGCGCGAGGGCCATTCACGCGCCGGAGAGACGCGCGATCCGCAGGTGGTGCAGAGGCATGTCTGGCGGGAGAGATAGAGCTGGGTCGCTCGAGAGAGAGAGAGAGAGAGAGAGAGAGAGAGAGAGAGAGAGAGAGAGAGAGAGAGAGAGCGAGAGAGAGAGAGAGAGAGACTGGCTTCGAGCTCGCGCGGCTCAGACTGGATCACGCCTGCGCAACGCGAGCCGCGATAATTCTGCTGATTGACAAGAGCGCGGATCTCCGACGAGCAGCGCGAGCGAGGCACACACGACACACACACACGGTGTTCAACACACGGGCTGCAACTTGAAGAAAAGAAAAAAAGGAAGCTGGAAAACAGGGAAAATGTAAACATATACAGAAGAACCTGTAAAATGTTAAATTTGAAAAGCATGTTGCTATTAAAATTTGTTTCAGATCTTTAAACGTATATTCTGACCTCAACCATAATAACACTGATGAAGAGAAAGTCATGATGAATCGAAGTTCATCAAAAGCAGCAGAGATAAATGCACACAGTGTCACACACACACACACACACACACACACACACACCATTCTAACAACACAGACACTAAACTGATGCAGTAAACATTCATTTCACAACATTAAATAGAACATAAAAGTATATGTTAGTATATATAGTATATTATATGTATATAACTGATAACTGATAGCAAAAACTAAGAAGAAACATTATTAAAAATGAAAAACCATCAAATGACCGGTGCTTTAACCCACACAGACTGTTTTACTTCAAATGTGTGTTTCTGATATTTCACCCATCATAACCATTTTGGTAAATTGTAGTTTAGAATCTGCAAATCCTTGATAAATCTGGTCAGGGTCATTTGAATATTAACAATTACAGGCCAATCTCTAATTTCTGGCAAAAATTTTAAAGAAAGAAGTAGCCTCTTAAATACTATCCTACTGTTTCTGAACCTTTTCAGTCTGGATTTCGCCAATCACACAGTACTGGAATGGCTCTTATCCGTGTGGATGATGATATCCTTGCTTGGATTCCAGGTTTAGAAACATCCTAATTCTCCTCGATCTAAGATCAGCGTTTGATACGATCTGTCATGATGTTCTCATTTCCCGTCTCCCTGATATCGGACTCAGTTGTTCTGCTACTGCACTCTAAAAAACACTAGGTTTTCAACCCAAGGGCTGGGTAAATATAGGACAGAAAACATAATTTTACCCAGCAAATTGGGTTGTTTATTTAACCCAGCATACTGGGTTGATACATTTTTACTATAGTACGAGATTCTTTTTACTTCATACATGAACTAATGTTTATGGATTAACTTAATCCTCTAAATAAAATAAAATAAAAACTCCACACAATCACTGGTTTGCATTGTAATTCCTTTATTTTGTATCATATTTTAGAGTATAGCATATTTTATATAGTTTTGAATACATATAGCTCGTTTAACAAATCTTAAAAGTAAAAATCACATCGCGCCCCTGTATGTTGCTTTGCATAAAATTAAACAATATACCAATGACGAATTTATAGATAAAATAAAATGTACACAAACCTGTATTTTGCCGACATAGCTGCGCTGCTCTCTCCTGAAGAGGGCGCAAAAAGCCCGCGATAAATAACTCAACCCCTGGGTAATGTCTGAGCCAGGATCTGGGTTACACCAAAACTACCCAAACATTGGGTTGTTACATCTGACCCAGGATCTGGGTTACACAAAAACTACCCAAGCATTAGTTGTTAGGTCTGACCCAGGAGCTGGGTAACACAAAAGCTACCCAAGCACTGAAGAAATAACCCCAAAAATTGACCCAAAAAGCTCAACCCAGGATTTGGGTAGAACAAATAACCCAATATGTTTTAGAGTGTATGAAGGGTGTAAGTGCCCCACAGCTGCACTGACACAGGGTGTTCCACAGGGCTCCGTTCTTGGTCCGTTGCTTTTATCATCTACATGCAGACACTTATGGACTTCGTTTTCATATGCTGACGATGTCCAAATATATCTTACCACCTCCTCTGATATTTCATCTCTGCCCGACTCACTCACCGCATGTATTAGAGAAATCAAACACTCGATGTCTCTGAACTTTCTTAAATTAAATGACAGCGAACCGAAATAATGCTGATTGGCTCCACCAAACCTGTAAATATAATGGACCTGTGCTTTGTCTTAGATGGGGTTCTTGTTAAACTCTTCTCCCCTGTAAGTAATATTGGTGTTTTATATGATTCCTCTCTTCCATTTGATTCTCATATTACTTCAGTTGTTAAAAACTCTTTTTATCGGCCGCTTCCGCTCCTCCCTCAATCTGACGGATATAGAAATCCTGTTAGCCATGTACTTACTATGTACTTATTATAGTAATTATAATTACTGGGTAATAACTAGGTACTAACCCTGAACCTACCCCTAACCCATGTACTTACCTTATATTAGCCAGTACTTTCAAGGTAAGTACACTGTAAGTACTGTACTGTAAAAGGAAGTGTTACCCACACACACACACACACACACACACACACATTAAAAAGCTACAGTATGAATGCTCAGCTTTACTAGATGTAGTTTGTAATATCTTCATAATATTTCTTCTCTATCTGCCTTTACGTCTCAATTTAAAACGTACTTGTTTTCAATGAATTGTATTTGATGTTTTTGTTTTTAGTTGTGTGTTGTTTGTAAACTGTATGTTCTTCAAGATTACAGTTTTTCATATATATTGTTCCGTACTTATTTTTAATTTTTTTATTTATTAATTTATTTGGATGGGACAAGCATATTGATGAACGTACAAGGTAAATGGACGTATACGCCGGATTTAGCACAGTGCTAATTTCCATCCCAGACAAGGAGAAACAAACAAAACACTGACAATAAAACCAAACAGACATATAGAGCTAAAATAATTAAAAGTGCCTATGCTTAATTAAAAAAACTTGTTATAATAATTGTTTAAAGTGTGTATTTTAAAATGCCATAGACATCCTAAAGTGCTTGTTATAAATGTACCTATTTTAAAGTGCATGTTTGAAAGGGCCTGTGCATAGTTCTTACCTAATGTTCACAGTTATGATTGTTATTCAGCCAACTTTACAGCTGTTTCTTAAAGTGGGGCCACCTCTAATTACCGTTGGTAAAGTGTTACAACTTGCGCAGCCTTTAATAGAGAAGACGTTTTGTGCAAAAGTAGACTTTCTAATTTGTACTTCACAATCCCCCTGAGTAATTGACCCAGTACCAGTCTCGCTGTTTCTCTTTTTGATAAAAAAAAGACCCCTTCATTGATCTATATATAAGACAGCTACTTTTAAATATATTTTGAGATTTTCAAAACTTAGGAATTGATACTTCTCTAAAACTGAACAAAGGTGAAATGACTGTGGTTTCCTATCAAACACCGTAACTGCTTTTTTGTAGAGTTGATCAATGGGTTTTAGTGCCGTGACACCAGCAAACCATGTATTCGATGTGAGAGAGAATCATACAATGGATAAATTAAATGTTACGGCGCGTTGGTTACCTTTATATGTGTTTTGTGAAGGCGAGGTTCGAAGCTACTATAACCCCGAGTGCTTGAACTGAGTTACCAACTCCAAGTCCTCCCGAAAACACAGGAGATCTGCTGCTCGTCGGTGGTTGTTTGGCAGGCGTCGGACAGTCACGTTTTACAGTATTTGGTTTCACTGGGTTTTTTGTGAACATCATAACGACGGTCTTTTTGGTGTTAAGAGTGAGACGGGTTTGACTTAACCAGTTTTGAACTTTGGTTAGTGCAATTGTAAGGTTTATTGTACCATGTGTGAAAATCCTAGCGTCATCCTCATACATCTGTACATAAGCTCAGATCCTTAATGTACATCGAGAATAATAAAGGCCCGTAATTTGTGTAATTACACTGTAACACTGGCACCTTAAAATAAAGGCTTACACTATTTTAAGGTGTCATAGTTACAGTGTAACTATATATTTAAGTACTGAGTAATATACATGTACTTACTATAGGGTTAGGGTTAGTTGCATGTAATTATGCATAATGTATAGTTATTACAACAGACATGTAACGTGTAACAAGGACACTGTAAAAAATAAAATGCCATTTTTACGGTAAAATACCAGCAGCTGTGGTTGCCAGAACTTTACCGTCAAAAATATAGTACAGACGTTATTGGTTTTACAGACTTAACTTGAATTTACAGTAATAAACCGTATTTCATTATCTGATATAATGTTAATTTAACAGCCTATTTATGTAGTAATATCTGTTTTATACCATTGTAATATACTGATAAACAACAATCATCACAGCAGTGATGAAAGTCACATAATAAATCAAAGCTCATCACAAGCAGCTCTTTCACAAGAAAGTTAATACTAATATAAAGAAGCTGCACAGTGTCATTCGCACAAACACTAAACAGCATCATGGTAACACATGAAATTTTAAAAATGCAATAAACATTAATACTCTAAAAACTCTAATGTACATAACTGATAAGAAAAGAACTAAGAAAACTAAGAAGAAACCGTTATTTCAACAAAAAATACATCAAATGTGAAGTGTCACGCAGGGAATTGTGGGAATGTCAATTTACGTTTTTTCACTGTAAATTATACAATGAGTTGCTCTTTTTTACTTTCAAAAACTGTAAATTGAACGGTACTTTACAGTAAAATTACATTAAATGTACCGTTAGATCTATCACAGTTATTTACCGTATATAGTACGGAAACTTTCTGTTAACCAATTAACAGTTTTTCACTGTAGCATTTTTACAGTCTTTTACCGTTAAAATCACGATCATTTTTTACAGTGTAGAGTTATCTCCTTGTTTTATTTACAACTTTCAAAAAATCTCTCTCTCTCTCTCATAGTGAATGATAACAGAGAGCTATCACAGATCGTCCGATCTGACCTGCACGACACACACGTTCATGTTGATTTATCGTCGTCCTTCGCTTCACAGATGGAAACTATGCAGATGAAATCATGCTCTTATCCTCAAATATTCAATGTGCAAACAGATCTCAATGCTCGTTTTTCAGGATGACACTTGACTTCATTTAAGACTGTAAAAATGCTACAGTTACCGTGTTTGTTCTTATATGTAGGATTAAGGTTAGAGTGTGGTTTAAAGTTGATAAAAAATATGGTGTGGAAACAATTTTCACTCATAAATCGCTAGTAAAGAATCAGCAAGTAACATTGAATTAAACATGACATTTTGAGAAAGAAAGAGAAAGATTGTCTAGTAAAACATTCTGAGTGTAGTGCTTAATAATTTACTGTTATTACAATATGTAGCATCAAATAAAGTGTGATCTCAGCCTGTTTCTAAGCATTTAACATTTAAATATCATTTGTGAGGTAAATCAAGATTTTGTTTTACATATTCCATTTTGTGTTGGAGCTTCTCTATACATAACATTCAACAAATAAATAAAAGAATATGTCAATGAATGATTTTCAGCCAAGAACTATTAAACTGCATCTGTCAAACATTTGGATTTACTGTGTATTATTTACGGCTCTTTCCCACATGTTAGAATAATATATTGCCTTCGTGCAAACTCTGCAATAATAACTCAAAATGAAGTCTTCGGTCACTTCTGCTGCACATTACTCTGCAAATAATGAGTCAATCAAACTAAATTTCCCTTTTGTACAGAATTGCATACAAACCCGGTGTTCAGAAGCCTCTGGATCCGAAGTTTCCTATAGGATCCTGAGAAGCATAAAGTCTTCATTTCTCACACCCGACGCTGGTATGAATGTTGCAGTGTGTGTGCAGGTGTGTTAGTCTGGGATTTGTCACCTGTTCTCACACCTGTCTCATCTCGCCTGAAGAATCACCTCAACAGGTACTTTAGGGATGCTAAAAATAGCCCCGTTCCTGACAGCGCTGTGAAATACATGTCCTGAAAGCAAAGCAGTGTGTTTTATTTGCTCTGTTGCATATGTATGTGTTGTGTTGCCGAACAGAAGATGGAGGATGATCAGATGACAGAGCTACATCAGTCGTTTATTTTAAGATCGGAAATTTGTTTTCTTGCCCCTTCAAGTACATTTGGCATTATATTTAGGAATTTGAAGGCAAAGACCTGGCTATATCCACTGTGTGTCATTCATGACCCACGATAATGAAAGAAGATGTCCCCGTTTTCATGACATTGCATCATGCACTTAGGAAAAAATGAAGGACACATCACACACACAGTTTCTGCCAATCTCATGTTATCTTGAGTACCTGTAGAGTCGTGTTGCATCATTCATATCTCCCAAGAGTCTTTCATTTGATCAGATTTATAAAATATTTTATTTATTTTATGTCGGCTATACTCCCAACTTTCCGAAACGTATAGGCCTATGAACCCTTAAGGAGTGTGTGTGGGACAGAAACTGAAACTTTGACCATGTTTAGCATGATAATCCGACTCTTAAACAGTGTAAATGCGTCAGAATGCATGCAATTGCATTAGACTTACATTTTAAAGTGTGTAAAGATCAGTTCACGAGTTCACATGTTTAAGTCGTCAGGAAAGAGAAGCTGAGCTTGTCTTTTCTCCTCTATTGTGTCGTATATCTGAGTGAAGCGCTTCTGGAACGAGAACACATGTGGGCGGGGCTTGATTGTGTCTGTGAGGAATTGATTGCATGGTTGTGGTTTGCTATTGGCTGATCTCATGTGAGTGACAGGTTATAGCCCCGCCCACATCATCAGATAAGAGAAGAGATGCTGCAAGAGGAACTTATTCTGATTCAACATTTCCAGGAACATCAATTTAAAACACAGATAAATCATTTATGATAATCATTGCAATATTCCATTAAAAAAAAAAAAACCGTAGAATTGTCAGTTCTGATTTCGTCGTGACTTGAAGATGTTAATATGAGCTAATATGAAATCTTAAAGTGATAGTTCACCCATAAATCATCATTTACTTGCCCTGGAGGAAAAATGGATAAATACATTAAATCAAATTATGAATGACGAAGCAATATGTTTAAAAAAAAAGACAAATTGTGTAATGTGTAATGAGTTTCCTGGATGATAAATGAATGCAGAAAGTGATTTGAAAGCTCGTGTGGATTTCTGCAGCATCTCCGTCCTGAGGCTCAGAGTTTCTTCCTCTTCTGAGTGATTTATTGGCTGTAGAAATGAGCCGTGCGTCTGAAGAGAGCAGCATCTGTCGTGCGCGGAGGGTTATATCACGCAGCGCTGCAGTGAATCTCCTCATCCCTGTCCTTGAGCCGGAGACCAGGAGGAGGAATATACTGGTGCTTATACTGGTGCTTATACTGGTGAATATACTGGTGAATATACTGGTGAATATACTGGTGAATATACTGGTGCTTATACTGGTGAATATACTGGTGTACTGCTCATCGTACTGTACTCCACTGATACTGTACATGAGCAAGATCACTGTATGTAACATTTCAAACACACGTATGATCATCATCTGTGTTTGAGCCGGCCAGAAAAAGCTAAAACATTGTTACGGCTGTAGGCCTTCTTGTTTTGGGAACACTTTACAACAAGGTCCATTAGTTAACATTAGTTAATGTATTTACTAACATGAACTAACAATGAGCAATACATTTGTTACAGTATTAATTCATCTTTGTTAATGTTAGTTAATATAAATCCAGCTGTTCATTGTTTGTTCATGTTAGTTCACAGTGCATTAACTAATGTTACCAAAAACAACCTTTGATTTTAAAAATGTATTAGTAAATGTTGAAATTAATATTAACTAAGATTAATAAATGCTGTAGAAGTATTGATCATTCTTAGTTCATGTTAACTAAACCTTATTGTAAAGTATTATACACTTCTTATCAGAACACATTTTATGAGATGCATTTATTTGTTTACCAACAAAATATGCCAAATATATAAATCCTGTTTTCCATGATTATGACTGAAGACAAGGAGAGCTTTTGTTACAAATATTTAAACATAAGTACAATGTAAAAACATGTATGTACTGTACACAATAAGTGCATTGTATCAAATTATTAATCTAAATGTTAGTACATAGTTTTTTCAACTTGAATTTTCATACATGCATTTAGTTGATTATTTGTTTTGTTACTCAGCAAACAAACCTTTGAACAAACACATAAGACATGTCAGCTGAAACACGCCGTTCCTCGCCGCACACTTCCAGGCGAATCCTCGGTGTGATCCTCCTCAGTTCTGAGTTCACACGAGTGTGTTCTGCTTTATTTGACAGCAGTGTTTGCTATCTGCTGCAAACACTGACACACTACACAGCTTATCGTTGCTAAAAATAGCTCAAGCTTTACTTCTCTAAAGCATTTGTGCGGTTTCCTCTGAACAGCTGAGCATTAGTGATTCCCTCGAGTGCTTCGCTCACAGACTCGC